>NC_056737.1:173662353-173807353 GCF_019279795.1 Protopterus annectens | reverse complement strand
TTTCCTTGGTTGGGGGTGGGGTGGGGTGTGGACATCCAGGGTGATAAGTTTATGGTCTGATCTAAGCAGTGACCTCCGGTACGGAGCACCTGTCGCCCATGTTGGTGATGACCAGGTCCAATATGTTATGGCCTCTGGTAGGGGAATTTACCAGCTGATCCAAAGCATTTGAGTTGATAAATTCCAGGAAGTGCTGAGCCTGGGAGTTTGTACTCAAGTAGTTTTCCCAGTTAATGGTAGGGTAATTGAAATCTCCCAAGATCAGGGTGTTCGGTAGGACCTTCATGTTTTCCAGGTTATCCAGAAAGGTGGAGTGGTGGTCCTGGGTCATGGAGGGTGATCTGTAGCAGGCCACAATTTGCATTGCAGATTTGCCTGATATTAGTTGCACATGGATGATCTCAGAGGTATCATGCTGCGCCACTAACCTGGAGGTGTGTGTATCCTTGATGAATATGGATACACCCCCTCCCTTTGTGTTTTGTTCCATGTTCTGTGGCTGAAATGTGTGGTATGAGTTGTAGCCCAGTAGTGCTGGAGTGCTCACTGGAGCCTTGAACCAGGTTTCACTTACTGCACAGATGTCAACATTCTTCATACTTAGGAGTGCTTCGAGCGCATGCATTTTGTGATTTAAACCCCTGGCGTTGAGTAGCATAATCCTAATTTTTTTACTTGTGCTGCTTACGGAGGTGGGTTTGAATTTTGAGCCTTGCCTAAAAAAGGCACTTTGGGGGCAGCAAGAGCCTTGGCCAGTATTCAAAAGCCAAGGGATGACAGGTACAAGCCATCTCTTGCAAAGCAACGTGGCTTGTTGAGCATGTCATCCCAGGCTGAAAGACACTGGATCCCCTTTGAATGACACCAGAAACTTAGCCAATTGTTGACATTCCGAAAGACAGAAATCCTGAAACAGCACCATTTGCCTTCCTGTAAACACAGTAAAACTGTGTTATGCAGGGGGGCAAGCTTCCCTGCACCCCCACACCCCCTGTTACTTAAATATTCTCACTCTGAGATCACACTACAGTGCAGGAAAGGGGAATCTCCCAGTCCCGCATTGTAGTGGGATCTCCGCTATCATTTGTCGGCCTTTCAACATTGAAGGGCTCCCATATATACATATATATATATATATATATATATATATATATATATATATATATACATATACACATGGGTCCCGGTAACTTTGTTGAATGGTACATTAGTTGACTTGTGTTTTAACAGCTGGTCGACTAAACAGATGATCAACATGCATTTGAGATCAACAATTCCCAGGTAGAGGAATATACCCTTTTCCCCGAGTACTGTTTGATCTAGAAGTTAGAATATAGAATTAGAAGTGGGAGTGTAGTGGCCTTGCCCCTCTGCAAAAAGTGATGCTTTCTTTGTGTTTTTTTTTAAGTTTTGCATGAGCTGAGATTAATTTTTAGCAGATGTGTAGTAGCATGTCAGTGTGCATAATGTTGATCAATTTGTGCCAGCATTATGCACATTGACATAAATGGTATTTGCTTAATTTAAGTAGATCGATATATACATATATACATATATATATATATATATATATATATATATATATATATATAAAAACATACGAAGGTGGTTTGGGTTTGTGCGATTGAGTGCTATGAATTAACTACCATGGCAGGGCTAGCGACCCAGTGGCATAAACCTTGGTTCGAGATGATTGCCACTGCTAAAGTGACACCCTGACCCCATGTGCAAAATGGGAAAAGGGGTTGAGGATGGATGATTGAATGTATATATATATATATATATATATATATATATATATATATATACACACACACACACACACACACACACACACACACACACACACACACACACACACACACACACACATGGTTCTACTTCTAAATTTCGAACTTTTAAAACTTTGAATTTCTTATGGTCAAACCATAAGATCAAAGTTTTGAAACTTTGAAATGTAAATAAAAAAATAGAAACAAAAAAATCTTTTTTTTTTTTTTACATTTTTGCAGGGGCCCCCCCTGCACCCCCACAGCCCCTGCTAATTAAATATACCAACTCCGAGATTGCACTGCAGTGAGGAAAATTGTAAATATACCATTCCGCGCTGTATGGCGATCTCCAGTTAAACAGTTCAAAGTTTCAAAACTTCAATCTTATGGTCTCGATCATAAGAAATTCAAAGTTTTGAAACTTCAGAATTTAGAAGTAGACCCATACACACACACATACATATAGAGAGGGAGATGAAAGAAACCCGATAGAAGGAAAACAAGGAGAATGTAGTAGGAAGGGTTGTAACAGAAGTGGGGTTAAGAAATGGTATGATAAGGAAAATACATAGGGATCTGGGAGAAGCTGAGGATGTACAGGTCTTAGTAAGCCTAGGGAGAAAGGATGAGCAAGTGATAAGTGGAATGAAGTATGGCAAATGGTGAAGAGCTTGAAGGTATCAGGGCCAGTGAGGGTTCAGCATATGAGGCTTGTTACATCAGTACTGTAGAACCCAAATGGGTTTTAGGACAGGAGAATCAATAAGAAAGCATAAAGTGTTGGAGACACGGGAGAAAAAAGTAGCAAGATAATCATTTGTGGTGGTGATGTAAGTACAGAAAGAATGGTATGCAATGAAGGCAATATGGAGAAAGTTATACAATATATAGACAAAAAGCAAAGAAAGGATGGACAGGGATATGTGGGGGAGATAAACAGAGGGAGAAGTTATTAATTGCAGGATGGTCAAAAAGAGAAATTGCTAATGGCTGAAAATATGTGGATATTAGAAGCATCAGAGAAGGCAGGATAGAGCAATAAATAAGGCAAATAGCAGTGGTGAGGGAGGGTAATGAGATTTAGGAAAAATATTAAAGATGTGATGCTGTATGGAGAAGCAGGCACAAGAGACTAGAGAAGGAAAGTAGAAGTAAAAGAGAGGTAAGAGGACTGATTATTAGGAGGGGACTAAATATAAGAATTACAAAATGCATGGATGAAACAAATGGGAAGGGCAGTGACTAAACAACATGTAATTTTATACAAACGAATAACAAACGAATGACCCAAAACACACGCAGATTATAAACTTTATTGGTTATTAATGTATGTACTTATTAGTGTAACTAATATCAAATCATTAAGTGTAGATAAAGCATTTAATAAATTTGGAAAAAAAGAACTATTCCTGTACATCCAACCATGCCTGTCTTGTCACAGGTCTTCTCTCACACAGTACATCCATCTGTTTGCTAGACACCCTTGTTTCTTCTTGCCTTCTTCCTGTCTGTCCCACATCTTCTTCACCAGATTGTCTTCTGATTTCCTGCACAGGTGCTCAAACCACTATAATCTGCTCTCTTTGACCTTCTATTGGAGCTGCTTTGGCTTCAGTTCTTATGTCCTCATTTCTTCATCTCTTCCACTGTGTGCATCCTGCCACCCATCTCGGGCACTTTGTCTCATTCACCTCTTGCTTTCTCAACTGCTCTGCATTCACTTCCCAGACGTCTGTCCCATACGGTAGTAATGGTCACCCCACTGTTTTGTACACCTTACTTTTCAGCTTCTTTGGCATTCCTCTGTCACACACTACCTCTGACACTCAGCCCGTAGGCTTTAGCCCCACTGATTCTAGCTTTGACCTCCTCATTCAAACTTCTCTTTTCCTCACCTTCACTCCCAGATACTTGCAGCTGTTAACCTGTTTCACAATTTTCCTTTCTATATCAGTTTTCATCGTCATCTGATTTTCCCCATTTGCTGCCATTACAGCTGCGTTATCTGCATTCAGTTTCATTCCATGTGCCTTCAGTTTTGCATTCCTTTCCCTATAGCCTGCTGAAGTTCTAGTTGAGAGACTACCTGTAATGCCACATTATCTGCATACAGCAACTTTGTTGATCTGCCCCTCCTGCCTGTTTGCAAATGTAGTCCATCAGCAGTATGAACAGTTCTGGCGTCAGAGCTGAACCCTAATGTACACCTACTCTCACCAACACTGCTCATAGTTGGGTCACTGTGTCCTTGTACATAGCCTGCACTAACTCTACTGATGTTTCTGGGACTTTGAACCATTACAGGAAAGACCAAACCAGCTTTATTGGGACCCTGTCATATCCTTTATACAAGTCTAGCAATGCCCATTTGGTCCCTTAACTCATAACTGTCTTTTTCTCAACTATCTCTTTAACTGCTAACTTCATGTCAGTAGTTCTGCATCCTGATATGAATCTATACTGTTCATGTCCTATCATACTTTTTACTGGTCTGTGTATTTGTTTATCTGTTACCCTCTCCAGCAGTTTCATGCAGTGTGACAGGAATTTAATATCTCTATAGTGCCCACATTTGCAAGGATCCCCTTTGTTCTTGTGCATTGGCGCTACTATACTTATTCACCAGTCATCTGGGATATGCCTGCCTTCATACTGCTGTGAGTACACTCAGGAACTATTTTTCCCCTAATTCACCTAACATCTTGATCATATCTGCAGTGGCCTCGTCTGAGCCTGCTGCTTTCCCTGACTTAATTTTCCTTAGTGCTCTTCTTACTTCTAGGGTGGGCTTCTCTTCTTCTTTCATTGTAGGCTGTATCTGGGGTAGTACAGCTTCTTTGGGGTTTTCTTCATTCAGTATCTGCTGGAAGTACTTCTTCTATCTGCCTGTGATGTTCTGTGGTCTAGTGAGCAGGTTGTTGCTGACATTCCTTATATTGGGTGTCTGTCGACAATCTTCTTTATCCTTATCTCTTTGCCTTGCAAGCTCATACAGTGTCTTTGTACCATCCATTGAGTCACTTTCCAGAAGCTGGCATTGTGAATCTGATGCCGATGCCTTGTTCTTTGCTATTGCAGCTGCTCTCTTAGCCTCTTAATTAGCTGACCAGTATTCCTCTTAACCTGCTCTGACTTGTCTACCACTTTTTTCCTGCACCCCTTCTTTCTTTTGATGACTTCCTGGACTTCTGCATTCCACCACCAGCTTTCCATATGTACCCTATCCCCTTACATGCTCTGCCTCATATCTGTTACATAGTCCTCACACATGCTGCTTTAAGGCACTTGCATTCTTCTTCATCAGCTCCATCTATTTCCTCTTCTTCATGAGGTGATGGATCCCTTTGTATTTCCTTAAACCCTTGTGCTTTCTCTCCAGTAATCTTTCAGGTCTTCAACCTAATCTCTGTTGACCTCAGAGCCTTCTTTGCCCACTGCTTGCAGGTGATTGTAGCAACCAGTGGTTTATGCCTGGGCCATCTGTTTCACTAGAGATAACTTTCCAATCATTGATTCTACCCCAATGTCCTTAACTTACAAGTAGGAAGTCTAAATGAGTTGCATGTTGGCCACTTCTGTATGTGATCTTATGACTGTCTCTGTTGCTTAACCATCAAGCCATTTGCCAGAGAGACAAGTTCAGAAAGACCTCTCCATCTTCATTCCTATTTCCCCACCCGTGTGGACCAGGCAGTTCTCATATTCTCTTATGTCTGTTCCAATATGTGCATTCAGGTTCCCCGTTATCAACACCAACTCATGGTGTCCTGCTTTATCTATTATGTCCTGCAACTGCTGGCTGAATGCACTCTTTTCTTACTATCAGAACCATGCTGTGAGACATAGGCTGAGATTATGAATAGTATCCTACCTTTACACTTCAATCTGATTGCCATGAGCCTGTCCCTAATTCTGATGACATCCCTCATTGTCTTCTGACGTCTCTCCCTCATCACATTTCCTATGCCATTTCTGGTCTGTCCTCCCCTGAGTTGTTGACTCTGAATCCCAAGCA
The DNA here is from genome assembly GCF_019279795.1 of Protopterus annectens. Classification (NCBI taxonomy): domain Eukaryota; kingdom Metazoa; phylum Chordata; order Ceratodontiformes; family Protopteridae; genus Protopterus; species Protopterus annectens. Next base: position 173,801,566 of record NC_056737.1, on the reverse strand, counting down.
AAGTGGTTTTGCTGCACTGCCCTTCTATCTTGTCTTCTGGATACAGAAGATGTCCATCTTCCACCTTAATATCACTTCATCTGCTTCCAAGCTGTGTCTTCCTGGTTTATCTATAATAAGTTTATCAATTCTTAGCTATTTTAGAAGGTTTATTGGTTTTATATCCAGCTTTCACTCAACAGAGCTATCCCAGGTAACCCAAGCTAGAAAACTGAATGCCAGCTTATCGGTTGCTTATTGACACAGGGCTGTTGTGCTTTATGGTGGGCACACCCTCGCCAATAGGGGCTCATAGACCCCTCCCACCATTAGCATGGGTCCTTGGCATAGGTTTGAGTAAGCATGGTCCTCAACTCACTTATCCCTGGAAATGTCACCAAGTAATTTAGTGCCAATATTTTTTTACACCATTGAGTTGCTAGTGTGACATGGTGCACAGCCTGTGATCCATGTTCTCCTACCTAGAGGATACTGTCCACTACAGCTGATGCTCAAAACATGTCTGTGCTGCTGCTCACAATATATTAATTTAATATATCCAAAAATAACAACCATACAAATTACAGGATAACATTAAGTAAAACCTTAGATATGTCTGTGATATTTATCACTAATACCTGCACAGTACATTGTACAGCTTGAGACTTGAGAGATATTTGGTGATATTCAAATTCTAAGACAGCAGTGCTTTAAGTGAAATAGCATGGTGAGCAGTGATGTTGAGGCAGAGAATGATTCAGAAACATACACACCATACAGTCATGTAGTGTGGTATGCAGGTATGCATCACATGTAAATGGCCACATAATGATGCGTAAATAAGTGTCAGTGTGCTAATAAGCATCATCATATATGCAAATAACCAAATTAAACATGACAGTGTGATTCAAAAACATACAATTAGCATGATGTGGCACAGCAATCAGCTTGTCAGAACAGCATTTTTCAGTGTAGTGGTGTATCATTCACTCTAAGATGGTAGCAGTAGCATGTGCTTTGGCTGGTCTGCAGGTGTTGGTAGCTGCCTTACAAGCCAGTTTCCATAATTTTGAGCATTGTCTCCCTCCATGTTGCACAGCAGTTAATCCATGGCTAGCAAACCATCACCTCCATGACCTGGACATGGTCAACTGCCACTGTATGGATATATATATACATCGTACTTGTGGAAGTAGACATGCATCATCCTCATATAGAATCAAAGAAGATGCATGAACTGCCTATCTCGCTAGACATGAAAGTCTGTGTAGCATTAACCATCCTTACTACAAGGACTTATCAGAATCCAACAGATAAGTAGTTTTGCTTGAGTCATCCTTGTGAAACTTATGCCATTTTCTAGACATGATGCTGCAGAATGAGGAGGAGAATATTTATTTTCCACAGACAGCAGTGGAGATCACTGTGACTGCGCAGGCATTCTATGACATTTTCCCTGGAGTCCAGTGGAGCACCTGACTGCACCCTGATTCCTATCAAGGCTCAATCTCACCCGCATGCTGTCAGGTAGATCAGATGGCCTTCCATTCCATCAACTACCAAGAAGTATGCAGTGCACAGGCTGTTATAAACAATGTGTCTCTGTACCATCCAGGTGGTTCCTATGACTCCTGCATCTGGTACAAATGTGATCTATACTAACGTTTCCTATGGGATGACTTTTCACAGGGTTCATTTAGTTGGTAGATACATATGATGCCACCTATAGGCTCACTGGTAGACTGGTCCCATGCTCATGGGTACAGAACACTGATTAAAGTGTTCAGCATTGTGTGTTGCAGGTGATGCAGGATGAGCCATGGCTGATGGTGCCCATCCACAGTGCCCACACTGTTACAGAGATGGTGTATATAACCACATTGTCACAGACATGGATCACTGTTGAACATGTGGTCAGACTGCTGAACTCCTGCTTCCACTGCCTTTATACATCTAGTGGTGCACTGCAGTATGCTCCATAGACCAGCCACAAGATGTTAATGGCCTCAGCCATGCTTCATAACATAGTCTATGGAAGCAGTCACAATATTGTAGCACAGTATCACTGCCTGACATCTGTGGCAGTAACAAAAGAGGAACCAACTGAGGAGTCATTGGAGGGACTGGTTTTAGTGGGACACCATGCAAGGCAGACAAGGGTACAATACATTGTGGCACTGACAAAAAAGTGGCACCTGGTCAACAGCTATGGACTGTGACTAGTCTAACACAGAATAAAACTGCTGTATGTACTAACACACCCAGACAGTGGAGTACAGTGCACTGGCTGACCCTAAAATGTACTAGATGCTATCATACCTGCACAGGCCAGGGGGTATGCAATACACAGTCATCAGCATTTGTACAGGTAGGGAAGTGCACAGTAGCAGATGACAGCAATGCTAACATAAGTGGAGGGGTCGTGGGTGACGGATGCAGTGGCCAGGCGCATGGTTAGGGAGCTGGGGAGTCAGGGATTACATTCTCCAGTGATACAGAGATTCCATGGGAAGAATGCCAGTTGAATATACTACATGGCCCTGCAGTGACAGAACTGGAGTCATCCTGTACAATTAATGGGGTACCGCATCTGGTATGTATAGAGGAACCTAGCTATTCCCTTTTCCAGCTGTGGCATTTTAGAAAATCGTTGGCATGTATGACCCCATCAAATAGCATGTGTAAATGTCACTCATGGTAGAGATGCAGGGGAGAATAATGGCATTGAACAAGGAGACCCTGATTGGGTTACCCTGTCAATTGTAGCTACAGCGAAGCCACAAGATCATGAGACACATATGTGGGAGTGTCCACACCCAGGAGCAGAGGTAGCCATGGATAATAAGAACTGTGTATGCCTTCTGTATAAGCTTGACATCCAATTACAATGCACATCCATCCCATAGAAGGCCTTGGCAGCCAATTCATTACATCTGCTTTGATGCACCAATGGAGTTAGACCACCACTGCCCTTGCTTGACTGTTAAGTCTGCTCCAGGTCCCTATGTGCTATGTCACTATATGCATTGCAAAATATCCTGCAGGACTTGCAGGGATTGTAGTTCCTCATGCTGGCAATGTAACTCTTTCAACATCTCAGCCATTGTGTGGGTAATGACAACGTGTGCCTGGATCACTGATGTGCAAATCTGCTGCTTGATACCAAGAGTGACAATCAGGTCTGGGAAAGTCCTTGAGTCATAACAATGACAGCTTCCTACATATTCCTCCCTTATGCTGAGTGTGCAAATCATGGAGACAGTGTGACTCTCTGATGCTGTCTTTGGTGGTGACACCTGTGTAGGAGTGGCAGGTCTAATGTGGATGGGATAACCTCTGTTAAACATGAGTGATGCTGGAGATTCAACTTGTCTCTCCATAGTCACATCAGCTATGAGTAACGGAAGTGTGCTGCTCATTGTTATTGTGGCAAACAGTGCCACTGTGTCATCACAGTGCCATGTACATGGTGCCATCCCTGTCTGGCCCTAGTGACTCACTGACATCAAGCAAAGTCTGGCTTACTTAACTGGATCCTACCAGCTTAATCTGTGAATGTACACAGGTAAATGCTCATAGCAATGGTGGTATATATTTGTGACTCACATCTCCATGTGGCACACAGAATGCTACTTTTATTTATTGATTTATTTAGTTATTCATTCATCCATTCATTTGCTTGTCTATCTAAATATTTATCAGTCATCATGTGTTTTCTTTCTTTCTTTCTTTCATCTATATTTTCTTCTGTCACTGACATACACTGAGTATGAACACATATGCACTTTGTTGTACAGATTGTAGCTGTTGCAGTTCCGAGTTTCCTGGATGACATAAATACATATGTGTTTGCCTGAGTAAAACATTCATAGGTAAACATCACTATCCTACAGGAATAACATGTGCCACTACTCAACTTTGGCATCCACCTCATATACTTGGATAATTGTCACAGCCCAGCTCCCACAGCTAAGCCCTTACCATAAATGAGGTTTCTCTCACTTCCCTTGGTGAATGATACCAATAATTTCTATGCCTTTGTGAGATGCTTCTGTTTTTGTGGTCTACCCCATAATCAAACTGTTCTTGGTAATTTCCTTTGCCTTTGCCCTGGCAAGCATTAAAATAATAATGTTCTTACAATGCATCTGTTGTACTGTAATATTATGCTGTCCACTACATGGATGTCCTGCATAACTCTCTATCACACACAATCCTACAAGGGCCTGTCAGCTTTATCCTTCTCAAAGATATGCATGTCATGTGTGCATACAGTCTGTAGTAATACAACTATTTGTCTCCTGTGTGGTGAAATTTTCCAGCTGTTGCTATTCCTTTGATCCCATGCTAGGATAAATTCACCTGTGAACTACACATGTGAATCAGTATATACACAGATATATATATCTATATATATATATATATATATATATATATATATATATATATATTTATATACACACACACATGACTGTCTATGCCAAAAAGCAATTTCCTCCATACTGTCTGGAATGTCCTTACAGTAGTCACAGCCCTCTGTATTGCTATACTGTAACCTTTCTGTTATTGTGCCACAGTCTAGCATCTCTGGGCATGTTAACTATGTTTGTTGTCCATTACACATATGCAGATAGCATAGTTTCTGCTTGGTGTATTAGACGACACTATCTTCTGTAGTTTGTTAAACTCTGAACATAACACACAGTGAGCTGTCACCTGCACAGTAGGACACTGACTAAGCCTAACTGTATTCCCTGTAGCCTGTCTGGTTGAGAAAAGGACTGAAACCTATTCTACTTATGCCATGTGCCTTGTCACACTGCCCACCCCCCACCTGTCAATCCCCTATCATGCCCTGTGCAGAGTTGGTGACTGCGGTCCTGAACTCCATTACCAGTCACCCCCTGAGCTGTGAGTTTTCTTGTAAGGCTGTACAGTCTGATTTCCTCTGCATTCTTATTCTCTATATTGCTCATTGTAATGCAGCCTCTCACAAAATACTGATCCCTTTTTTATGTTATTAATCTAATGAGATGATTTAGCATGACTATTCCTGAACTGCATTAATAATTTGATATACCACCATTCATCTGTACTACAGTGCCATTTCTGCTCATTTATGGGGTAGGAGGTTACTTAGGGTCTGGTCAGCAGTGAAGCCTGGCTGTGATAGCATCACATTGCATTGTGCTACTGACCACATGTATTGCACTTCGGGTAATGGGAATTGAGTTTCCCTGTTGCCCATTATGCCCATTAAAAGGCTATAAGGGCACATAGGGTGTGTGCCTCTGTGATTCCTGGCTACACTAATAACATTTTGCATAATACTGCTATTAATGGGCATTGCACTAACCTGCTGCCTAGAGATGTGAACTCTGGCCATGATTTATTCTCCTGGAGTTGACCTAGTAAGTGCACATGGTCTCCATAGGAGCAGACTTTGGAAGGGCTCCAAACCACTGTTGCTACGAGTGCAAAATCTTTCTATACCTGTTGCACAGGGATGATTAGGAGCACCTGCTTTGGGAACTAGGATTGCCCCTTTATAAACTGGATGCATGGTACCAGTTTGCCATGGCAGTGAGTGATGCCTGCTGTATAGAGCAGAGCTGGCATAAACACAGTGACCTGAAGAGCCATCACCCATACTGTCTTCACCTGTAGGAAATGTTAGACGGGGAGAATAAACTTTTTAATGCAATCATTCTGTTCTTCCATTGTAAATTTGTAGTAGGCCCAGCACCTGTAGCTCTAATTGCTTTCTGCCATCAGGGATATCCTGTGCTCATTGCTGTTGTTTTTTGTTTTACACTACTTCGGTAGATAGAAGAAAATCAGATAACCAACAAAAAGAACCAGACTGGGTTCTTAGGTGACAGGATAGGTCCAGTGTATTGCTAGGAGTAATGCAATACTTAAATAAGCGATGCCTTGTACAAGTGAGCAGTTTAACTTGCATCTTTTTTATTTATTTTAGAAATTGTTTTATTATCTAGTTTTGTTTTTTTCTATTTATTTATTTATTTATTTATTTTTTACTGCAGAATCATCCATGGTGCAGGTGAAGGTAACTTGGTAGTCCCCATGAATAACAGTTCCCAGGCCTGCCTCTCTAGATATGAGATGATGAATGTTACCTTGTGGAGGGCACTCTTGAGGGCTTGCTGGTGGTGTCTATTAAGGTAAGGATTCTCATCTGAGAGAAATGTGAAGAGGACAGCCTGTGTCATCTGTGATGAGGTCAGTGGTCTGTGACGGCTGAGGTAGACCTATGACTTGATACTTGCTCTGATAACTGGGAGCACATCCTCCATTTTTGTAGAATCTTTGGCTGGAAGCAAACTGTAATATGTTTTTTGGCTGGATAGCAAGCTGTAGTATGTTTTTGGCAGGATACCTATTAATATGCTGTCTCTTTAACTTGAGTGCTGAATAGATGTAATCAATTAATCAACAGCAACTTGGTAAAGCTTAGGAAGTATATAAAGTGGTTTTAGCTTATGTTGTTTCATTCATGGTCTGAAGAAGCATCTGTGATGTGAAAGCGCTAACTGTATTAAAGTTTTTTTTATATTATTTCTGCCGTGTTTCTCCCACTGATTCATTTTGCTGAAGAAAATTTGTTCATTGGTGTGAGAGGGAGTTAATTCAGAGTGGCTACACTATTGACTTTCATCATTTTGTAGAATCACACAGCCAGCCAGCCGAGACAATCAGGCCACCAGATTAGTGACCACCCATGATGTCAGACTCGGAAGTGGCTGACTTCTGCATGGATTACCCTCTGGGCCAGCTTGACAGGCCTTCCTCATCCCTTCCCATCCTCCGGAGTTGTGTTTGCCATCTTTTTGTGTTACTCCCTATCCTCTCTATGTAGTCCAGTCCTCCCTATTATCAGTTGTCAACCTCCTATCAGTCTACATCTCTCCATTGTTTCCACCCTTATTTGTCGTTACCTCCCCTTCATTCCTTGTCTGCATTCTATGTTTGTTTACTTGTCTGCATCCACCTTCTTACCTATACCTTTCATATACAACTGATAAAAAATATATATATATATATATATATATATATATATTTATTTTTTAAATCTATATCTGCTAATACTTTACAATACTTGTATTGCTGACAGTTTTTCCCATTTGTATCTTTATTTTACTGATGACTTATTAACTTACATTTGATTTTTGTATTATTGTATTTAACCTAGTTGATGTTTTTAATTTCTCTGTAAACATTCATGTTCTATGTATTTTGAGCTTCAACACTCTGTATTAAAATTTTTGTGGAGCTTTTCTCCCTGGGCCTACCCAGTGAACTTTCCCGGTCAACAAACGTTAATAAATAAATAAATATGCTAACTTTCCCCTCCTCTAACCTTCTGAAAAAAAATGGGTATTTGTTTAAAAAAAAAAACTGCATAACTTTTTTCCTCACACCTTCTTTCCCTTCTTGATGTCCTTCTTTATGTTTTTGTGTTTACTTCTCCCTACTTCTGAATGACTTTGCTCCCAATTTCCTTGAAATCCTTCCCAGTTCTATAACAAAATCAAATCATGTAGCATTTTGCTGTGGTGCTGTTGTATGGTCTGCCTGTTGTGCTCACGAGGCAGCAAAGGGGCTTTGATACATGCATGAATGTATCAGCCATGCTACTGTCCTTAGATCATGTGATCACGCATAGAGTGATCAGTTCATTTGCATGATTAATGGCATTATATTGCCAGTAAAGATTCATTATGCAGCACTCTCCCAGGCACTAGTGTGCTATTGTGGCACTTATGTATGCCTAATCCTCATCAGAACATCTCATTCCGACTTCATAATGTGATTTATGACTGTATAGCTATGTTATATTTTTCTTCTGAATACCATTATTGAGTGTTATTTAAACTGTTAATTATGCAGATAAAGACATGCAGGCAGGTGTGTGCATGAATGGGTGTGCCTTCTTTGAAGGGTGGGTGTCAGACTGGCAACTCAGCACCATAAAAATCCACTGACAGTCATTAGCAGACTGGAGTTCTGCTGTGGCGACCCCTAACCGGGAAAAGCTGAAAGACTTTTAATTATGCAGATAAAAATAATTTTATTTATTTACTTATGCAAATACTAAAATAAACAAATAATTAGAAAGGAATTTCTTGCCATCATTTAAAAAAGCTCAAGTTTCCATAATGAAAGTGTTGCTGACACTATATGTCCAGGTTCCATAGGTCCCATGGTGTGCAAAGTTGTTGATGAGCATTTAGAGAAAAAATGTCATTTGTTATTGTAGTACTGAAATAAAGACTGAATGCATGGACACGTCTCTCATTGTAAAGGAGACTTTTTGTTGGGCACATTGCTGTTAGCAGATGTTTAATAATTAAAGTTCACCTGTTTGCCTTGTGTTCTTTAACTTGATTTTTCAGAAAACACTCAGCAATCTAAGAATATGTGTAAGGCTCCTGGAGGTGTAACATTCCACAGTGACTGAGTCTGAATGAGTTTAAGGCATACTGAAGCTTTCGGGCTGCTTCTGAAAACAGTATGTTTTGTATTCTTGTTTTAAACCCAGCTAGCAAGATTGCATGAGTATTTAGGCAGGTTTATCAATAACTGTTTCTAATAGTATTCTCGGTTTAATTTGTTGAGCAAATGATAGCCACGATAAGGTATGTTCGTGAATAAAATGATAAATGTTTGGCTTCTAGAGTGTTGCAAAACCTGAAAGAACCTACTAATTGAGTTCACTTTGTATACAAAAATAAATATATGGTTGACAGGATACTGAATTCTGTAATCCTTATTGTTTGTTTTCTAACAACATAAATGCAGACACTCTTAAATCTGGATAAAAATCAAAGTAAGCAGAATTTCACCTTCATGTAGTATTACTACAAGGAGACGATTGTCCCTTAGGTCTTGCATTTTGCTCTTTACTAATAGCTGTTTTGATAATAATGACTACAGATGAAAACCAGCAGCATATAGATCAACACATTTATATTACACAGTATTTAGAAAATCATACTTGAAGACACAGAATGTATAGCTCTTTTGTAATTTTATTACTTGCATGATTCAGTTGTGATGATTAGTATGCATATCAATATGCTGACCAGTATCTTTACAGCTGAAAGAACATGTTTTACAAGTGCTTTTGTGACGTTTTCCATTTGTTACAGATCAGCTATGGATCAACAGTCAGCACACTCAGTGATAAGACTCAGTTCCCTTCCTTTCTTCGGACCGTGCCTAGTGACAATGCGCAGTCATCTTGCATTGCCCGTCTGGTTGCATATTTTGGGTGGACTTGGGTGGGACTTATTGGAGAAGAAAGTGATTATGGACAACAAGGCAGTAAAAGTGTGAAAGAGAAGCTTCTGAAAGCTGGAATCTGCATTGCATTTTATGAAAGTCTTCCAATAGTTTATTCTGAGTTGAAAAACCAAATAATAATTAATGTTATCAGGAAATCAACAGCAACTATAATCATTATCTTTGCAGCTGAGCTTCGAGTATATAGTCTCATAAATGACATCACAAAACAGAATATCAGTAAAAAAATTTGGATTGGGTCAGATGCGTCTTTGTTTCTTTCAGCTTCTGACAAACTGATTTCCAGAACAGTAAGAGGCAGCTTTGCATTTGTTTATAGTATTTTTAATGAACCAGGGTTTCGAGAACTGTTACTGGGCCTCCATACTTTAAAATCTCCTGCAGGTATCTTAGCAAGTGTCACCTGGGAAAAAGAATTTGGTTGCGTATGGCCTAAACCAACAGTGAGTGACATGATAGGAGCCAAAGTAAATGTCTCTTCAAAATTCTGTACGGGCACTGAAAATCTCATTGAAAGCGGACCTTACATTGAAAGGATTCCTACAGGAAACAATATTGTTTACATGACGGTTTATTTAGTAGCTTATGCGTTGCAGGAGATGCTAGCCTGCAACCGAAGTGATGAACTTTTCTACAATGGGTCATGTCCAGACATTTTCAGTCTTCAGCATTGGCAGGTAAGGCTATTATTTTGTTGTTATTATTATTATTGTGGTGGTGCTGCGGTTGTGTTGTCGCCTCAAAGTAAGACGTTGGCCTGTTCGATTCTCAGCTAGAGCGTCTTCTGTGTGGAGACATGCGTGAATGGGCGTACCTTCGTTGAAGGTTGTGTGTCAGGGCCGGCAACTCGGCATGTAAAAATCTACTGTCAATCATTAGTGGACCGGAATTCCGCTGTGGGGACCCCTAACCGGGAAAAGCCGAAAGACACAACAACAACAATATTATTATTATTAAACAAGTATGGTGCACAGATGAAGGAGATAACCTCATAATATGCATTTCTCCAGACATAATGGAATATTAAATAAATCTAAAAGCACAAGCTAATCTACAAACATTCTATATAGTTTGTATTTTGTTTTCTAAATAACCTCATTACAGTACTGTCATACAAAATATTTACTGAATATTTTCAATAGAAATCTGTTGAATTAACTATTCTGGAATTTCTGTAATGTTTACGATATATGGTATTGTCAAGTCTTCAGACTGCTCTATGTCTATGGATATTTAAGGATTGTAGTGAAAATTGTCACCAGTTTCTGCAAGCAGTAACTACTGTCATGATGCAGGCATTCCGTTACAGAGTGATATTAATCCATTTAAAAAGCAGGCCTTAAAGGGGATTATGGGCTAAATCATTTACTCTGTAACACGCTTCACATATGTGCAGTATAGATAGCTATTTATTACTACATATGTTTTACAGGGATCCATAGTTATACATCAACAGCAAAGACCACAACTGCTATCCTGTTGAAATTTAGTAGGCAAAACTGCAAACACTTACATGGAAAGACAAAAAAAAATTCAAGTGATTTTGCACTGAGGCAAGCCCTTCTGCACCTACTCCCTGCACCTACACACACACACACACACACACACACACACACACACACACACACACACACACACACACACACACACATGCATGTGTGCATGTGCACACAAATATAAACACATATGTACCTGCATTCATACATGCACTTATACGTACAGAAACACACACACACACACACACACACACACACACACACACACACACACACACACACACACACACACACACACACACACAAACTTTTTATCAACACATCATTTAAGATAAAGACCGAAATGTGATGCTACATTAAACAATGTTCACCTTGTCCACATCAATAGGAGAAAATCCTATATCTTTTTTTTTATCTGTATTACCATATCTGGTGCTACAATTTCACATTACGTTAAAATCAGAAAGTGGCACATTGCCACATCAAGCAGTACCAAAGCACAAACTAGAGTGCACCTCAGTCAGTACAAATCGAATGAACATCAACATAAACTAAAACCAAAGCCTACTAAACTCCTAAACAAAAAATGTACACAAATCTGCATGTAAACTGCAGGCCCTACACCCACACCCTTCCCTGTACCCAAAACATCTGAAAGTAATGTGAGTCCCTGAAATAAAATGCATGAAAAACTACATACAAATATGCACAAGAAAATTCATCCAGATAAATAAATTAAATATATTCACTTTAAAAAAACTCTTGACTTCCCACCAAATGGCCAGTGAAACAAAGAAATGAATTAATTAAGCAATAAAAGTCTATATGACATTAAAGTGAGAAATAATTACAGACACCAACATATAAACAATTCCTCCCCAACAGTGAGGAAATGACTGTCCCAGTAATACTGGCAAAACAACAGAAACAATGGAAGAACTGGCAAAAAAACGTGAAGAAATGTATCCCTCAAATGATGAAAGAACTAACGTAACCCTTTCCTTTAATTAAAGAAGCATCTATAATTAAACTAAAACTAAAAAGGCACCCATGACACATATGAGATAAATCACATAAAATCAAATATAAATGAAGTTCCTACTGCAGTCCTTAAGTAAAAGACACAGAACCAGAGCCAAAAAAATAATAAAAGGCTCACCCAAATGCAAGGATGCATATCTAACACAATAGTTACCATCTCATATGCACTAACCATTCAGCAACATATTTTACAATATGGAAGGCAAATACTAAATTCCAAACAACATTGTAAACATCCTGCCACTGAAAAGTCTAAACCCTATCCACAGCACTTCAGTTTTCAAATACACCTATCACCACTCAGTGAGCAAACACCAGTCACCATCCCAAACTCAATGCTACTGAATATACTATCCCAGCAATCAACTTAACACTCATCTACACCACAGCACAACAAACTATGGTTTGAAAAATATAAGAAAAAGTAAACAAATACACTGTAATCCACCACTCATATTCAGTGTCCACTATCCCAAAAAAGAAAAACTAAATAAATTATGCTGTACCCAATATATATAATATTACCCACCTTGTGCCTGCAAATGGTCTATTGTGATCCATGTACTGCCCTGGTAAACAAACTAAAGTAATGTTCTCTTAACCTACATTGCTCTCCCTGTCACAAACTGTGTACACCACAGCTCACTGACAAAATAAACCTCCCAAATCAAAAAAGGAAAACTATCTCAAAAACACCTAATCATGCATAACAGATGACACCACAACACTGCACACACCTCATTCACAAAGTTTCCATTAAAACTATACAGTATTTTACCAAACTACTGATCAAACAAGAATTACAGTAAAATTTCGAGTATAACAGCAGCACCTCCCAAAAATCATTATAGCAACCCCCTCCACATGTATGTGCATGTGGCCACACACATTTACACACTCACGCACAAGCACACACAGGCATATACACACACACAGATATGTGCATAAACATTTACAAGCATACATAGACACATGATCAAATGATCACATATATACATACAGGTGTGCATATATGCAGGAGAATACACAGACACATGCACACACACAAAACACACACACACACACACACACACACACACACACACACACACACACACACACACACACACACACACACACACAGAGCCGACCTTAGGTCAGCTGTTACTCTCTGCAAAAAGGCTCCATAGCACCCAGAAGCCATTGAGTTATGCTCTGAGAGGCCTTTTAGAGCTTTTTTTCCAACTTTTTGATCTGGTGATGACTTGAACAAAAATCATACTTAGTGAAAATAAATTCAATCATATTTTTATCTCAAGGAAGAAATAAGTTGTAGCCAAGATGTAATGCTCAATGCTGATCTAACACCAGTTCACAAAAAACTGAGAAGACAAATGCTTGAAAGGATATATATATCATATCTGGGAATAGAACCTGCACCCCCACACCCTCTTAAAATAGGTAGCCACTTTCTGTGCATCCCCTCTCTGCTGTTAAATCAGGATGAAAATGATGGCAGAAATACACAAAGTCACATATTTCAAGCTGCTGCTGTCATATGCATATATAGCATGTCTCCTTACGCCTTATCCCCAAAAGACAGCCACCTTCTGTGTACCCTTCTGATGTTAGGGGCAAAAAACAAACAAACAAATAGAACACGACATATTTTCTGTCAGAGAAATATAAACAGAGTCCTTCTATACTCTCCCTCAAAAGATAGCCACCTCTATATGAATTAGATATTTGATTGTGAGGAAATAAAAAAATAATGACTCCTGTAATGTTTCCAACTTGTTACTTTTAATCAGTACAGTTCTCCTATGCAAGCTGTAGTGATCCTCTGAAAAGCACTATGAAGTTTATGAGAAAAGTTAAAGAAATAATGACCACACTGTCCCTGGCCCAACACAAGATTTAGGAAGCTTTGAAGAGTGGGTGGAATGTCAAAAAATGACATTATCCCCAACCCCCACACAAGTACAGCAACCATTTGTGTATACCTTTGAGCAAGGCTGTTTTTAGACAAGGTGGGGTTCAAGGTAGAGGTGAGTATGAAGCCCATGTTAAAATCTACTTATACGGCCTTGGTGTGTGAGACCCACCATCCCTCAAAAGTTCTGAAGGTCTAGGTATTCTGTGATGCATTGTATTCCTTTTTTGAGAGAGATGACTGTTAAACTGTGCAGTTGACTAGAGGGTCAGGTAATTTCACTCAGACAACCACCACCAAGTAGTTATAGCTATATATGATTGTGATAAAAAGGATGGCCATGTAACATAATGTGGTTCACCTTTGTTCCAAACAAACAAACAGTTGCCACACATTAAAATATTGCACTTTGCTTCACATAATCACATTAGCCTAGCAACGCCATAATAATAAGCAAACAACAGGAAGCTAGTTATTTTCCTCCACAGAAGAGAGACACAGCATTTATACCTACTCTGTCTGTGCATATCAGGTATCCAATGTACTCCATCTTACTTCTCACAAATACACAAGTCCTGCCAAACCACAGAGTGATGGTTTAAAGTGAGCAAATGACAAGAGTTAGTTACTTTCACCCTGGCAACCATAACCCCCATCCATAAGTTGCAGTCTGACATCTGATGGCTATATAATATTATTTCATAGCCACAATCCACTCAAACAATTGACCACACATTAAAGTATTCCAATCCAAGTTGTGCCATGCAAATTACAAAGCCAGAAACATTGCCAAAATATCTGGTTTACCACTGCCAGCATAATTTTAAATAATAATACATATCTTATTACACTATTCCTGTCATCTCAGCTGTCCTCACAAATCAAATATTGACAACAATATCTGGTTGATGACTGCTAGCATCATTGCAAGGATAATAATAACAAAATCTGTCTTGCCACATCATTCCATTCCTCTCAACTGCAGAACATCTGCCATAGCTTGGACCTCTGCTTTTCATTTTTTTGGTAAATTACTGACAATTAGTCAGTCAGTGAGCAAAACCAGGCATTAGAACTTAAAAATCCTTCAGGCAGCTTTACTCCTGCATTTGAAAGTCATGTGGTCTCTCTTCGGTGACCTTGCAATGTTAAAGTTTAGCATTGCATGACTTGGGTGTCAAATTAGCTGGAGCATTGCATCCGTAGAGCTCCCACTGTGCTGTGGACACATTTTCTTTCAGCAACATACTTTATTCCTTTCTATATTTCTTTATTTCTGCTTAGATGGACTATGTATAAGGTCAGCTTTGCAGACACACATGCACACACACACACACACACACACACACACACACACACACACACACACACACACACACACACACAAACATACACACGCACTCACGAACACCCACATATATGTGCACACACACTTGCAGACTTGCAGAAATGTTCAGACTCATGATCATATGATCACTCATACACATAAAGAAATGTACATACATGTAGATATGAAGACGTTTACACAGAGACATGAGCACCCCTACAAACACACATGTGAATACTCATACACATGCCACACGCAATGCAAACATATAGATATACACATAGAGACTCTCACCGTCAGCACATGCGTGTGCATGCACGCGCGCACACACACACACTCACACACACACACACACACACACACACACACACACACACACACACACACACACATGGGCATGTAGAAGCATTCAAAGATACATGAGTATAAGCATACACTCACAATATACACATACGCATAGACTCGCACACACAAACACATGCACACACACAAGTATTCATATATATATATATATATATATATATAGAGAGAGAGAGAGAGAGAGATGGAGAGAAAGCGAGGGAGAGATATGGATACATATGCATAAAATTTATAAAGGCATACAGAGCATTTTTTGATGTGTCCCTACCTCACTTTTCTGACTTGAGGAATTTTTATGGTAGCATAAAGTTTTGATCTTAATAATGACAGGAATGAAAGATGGTAAACATTTCTGGTGTCATATCAGAATTGAAATCTATTATGCTACCTCAGTTATATCCAGTGGCAGGAACAGGTCTGTGCTATGTATGGCACCAGTCTTTAATTTTGTGCACTACATCATTCAACTGATAAAAAGACAACAGTGTGATGAAAAAGCTCTTTAGTCATCTTCTCTTTCTGATTATTAACTTCTGTTCTTCAGATGCCATTTTTATTAAATCATGCTACAGCTTGTAATGGCAGGTGTCAGCAGTTCTTGAAGTGTAACATGAGGAATTTATAGTTTAGGATATGAAATCTATTTCATAACCATGAAATTTAATTATAAACTTTTCAAAAAACTTTTGTTTTTTCCTTTTTGTTGTTTGGGATGTGCTGAAACAACAAAGTTCAACATTAATAACAAACTGTGAAATACTTTACTTGTAGCATTTAGAACTGAGACTGCTCCACTGACTGAAATTGTAATGAATGCTTCTTTGGTCTGTATACTCCTTTGGACACATTTCTAGAACAGTCTTATGGCAATATCAATGTTGTTCTGTTCTACAACAAGGAAAGGTTTGTGTTGAATTCCATCTCCACCCATATTTATCAACCTCTTACTTCCAGAATCAGGGGCAAATTCAGAAATAATCAATGATATTCGAGAAATATTAATACTAATATTAATTTAAGAAAGTAGACAGAATATCAGAATGTGAATTAACATGTATTTTCTGAAATAAAAAAGTCTGTAACTTTCATTATTTATTAAGTGTAATCCACCACAAAAACACAACTGGCAGTTTTAGGAGGGAAAGAGCAAATTTTTAGGGAAAAAAAAGAGAGAGAGATCCCTGAAACTCAGGAACAGTTGAGAAATATGTCTCAGCCTCTAAACATGTTTTGAAAAAAGAAAGAGGTTGTCAGAAAATATTGAACAGACAAATGTGTAGCAGTTAACTGATGTCTACATTTTTTAATGCTATATTATATTGTATGCAAATGTACACAGCAATTGCAGTATTTATCTCAAATTGCCCTAGTTGATTATGTAACTTAATAATTAAAGAAGTGGACTGCAAAACTGGTGAATTAGATTTCTAATCTGCTGTCAGAAATGTTTAAATAAGGACGTGCCTAGTTAAAGAATTCAGAGAAGGGCTATTAAGAGGACAGATGCTGTGACAGGGAGAGCATAAGAGAGGATACTGTGATGTAACAGAGGGCAATGTTGTGTAACAAGAGGACAGTACAGTCAGATTGGTGTGGTAGTTACGAAGTCACAAATGTAATCTAGCAGACAGAGCACAATGTTGTGGCATAGAGGTCAGTGTATTGTAATAGGACAGTGCAGTAAGGCAAGGCAGAGAGGGCAGTTTAGTGTAGCAGTGGTGGGGCAGACTTAGCACTGTGGCATAAAAGAGAACTGCATTTTAAAATTAGCAGCACTGCAATGTGACAGACAAAGTACTATGGTGTTACTAGCCAATGTCTGGTACTCCATAAACCTGCAGCTGTGGTAGCCCTTGATCATCCATGACTGGGAGGGGTCCCCCACAAAAGCTGCAGCTGCTTCAAAAAATAATGAATTCCTTCATTCACTGAATAACTTCTTTATCTTAGCGAGGCTTACAGAATTAGTTGCATGCATTGCATCCCGACTAGCATAAAGCAGGTAATTGTAGAATTTGTGAATTATTTTGATCCCTCTTTCTTGTATAGCAACAGGAAAAGGCTAGCCAATCCATGTGAGGGATGAGTAAGACATACTGCTGGCCATAACCAGTGGAACAGAGCAAATGTCAGTCTATGTAGTGACATACTGCTTACAGTTGTCATGCCACAGTGATATGCCACAGTGGCTTCCATGTCCAATGGACAGTTAAGTTCACTGTCATCATACATGTGATATAGCCATATCTGTAAAGATGTAAAATAATGTGATGTGTTATCCCTGTTGCTCAGGGTATGCATACAATGCCTGTACTATACACATACTCTATGTAGATGTCTATCAGTTTCACTTGATGCTATGTCAATGCAGTAATGTGACCCTCCTCCACATGGCATGTCTGTGACTGCCACATGGATACTACCACACACTATGCCATATTCTGTTGGCCAACATGTAAGTGTGTTGGCGTAGCACTCACATGGAGCAAAGCAGTAACATCATATGTCACATAACAAGAAATATAGGCATGGCAGTTATTTTGTTTTATATTATTTTATTTTATTTACATTTGTTTACCAGGGTACAGCACTAACCAGGCATGGCCAATCGCAGGCCCAGTCTGGGTTGTAGTGAACAGAGTATGATTACTACAACACAAACAGAAAATACAATACAAACGCAAGATAACCAGTAGTACAGCAATGAGTTCTATTACTTTATATATGAAATCACTAGGATAGGGATGCATTTTATGAAACGTTGTGGCATAATTACAGGAGAAACAAGTTGGATAGCTAAACAAAGAACATGTCATACAGGTGTGTAATGTCATGCATCATGTGTCCATTAATATGAGTGACTGTAGGCCTTCACAAGAGTGATGCATCAAACTGATGAGGAGTTGACACCTCTATGCTAGTATATGCTTGTTGTCATGCAGCAGTGGTATCAGATGGTCAAGTGTCACAGAAACCAACATGCTGTTCACATATACTATAAATAGATGTCTTATAGATTCATGCACATGTTATATAAGGGATATAAGCAATCATGAAATGTCCAGCATAACAGTGCATATCACATAGATAATGGCCTATACGTGGTCAAGCAAATGGAACCATGTTGGCAACATGTGGCATGGCCCCACAGCAGTACTTTCTGTCCCCAGACAATAAAAGGAAGATATATACACATATATCACAGAGAACACATCAGCACTCCAGAAGAGAATTATAAATATAAATATTTAATGGTAAATCTCTCAGCAGACCAAGAACCAGGGTTTCGCAAACAGCTTTTTCAATGCTATGGGACCTTCTGCACTTATATAAACATTTATAGACACGTGATATGCTTACAACCAATTGCTGAAAAATCGAAAAAACAGAAAAAACTACATATATCATTGAGAGCACCATACAATACTGTCATCTGATGGCTACAATCTGACATTGACCAGAAGTGAAACAAAAATAGTGAATAACATTTTAAAATGAACGTTTGCTTGCAGAAAAAACACCATACTAGCATATCACAAGATAACCAACCCAAGGAATACTGGACATGATCAAACTTCTAATTTCAAAAACTTTAGAAGATTTTATAGAAGTGAAATGTTTAATTTTCACTAACTTCGGAAAAACACAGTTGCCACAAAGCGAATGTTGTCATATTTCCAAATTGTCCTTTCTAGTTTAACAGAAGCTTCCTTTTAACTAGAAAAAAACATTTTTTTCAAACATTTCCCCCTTTGGTACCAAATTTGCAACTTTTAGGTCATGAGTTGGCTGTGCAGTTCTTTTTTCTACAACTGAGTGTATATTATTGACCTCCGATCTTGCTTTTCTAATCATATCATGAATGTAGCCCCATTCTTCCAGTGTAGGAGAAACAGCATCAGCCTCCTTTTCAAAATTTATGGGTTCACTACAAATTCTCTTAATTCGTAAAAACTGTGACTTCCTTTTTGGAAATATGTCTTGGCAATTTGTCACATGTAATGCAAATATGGGAGACTGCTGCGCACCCCCTACTGTAATGCCTTCCCTGGTAAGGTTAGACCACAAAATGGTAGTAAAAATAAAACCTAGCCTCCAGCTAAAGCTGGAATATTCAGGAACTATTCTAAGGTTAATTTCCTGCTATTAAGTGAGAACCTGGCAACATTTCAAGCCCTGATAAACCCTAAGAACACTTCTGCCCATCCAGAACTGTTCACACAAATCCTGTACAAACATGTTAATAGCTCCATAGAGGCAGCTGTACCGACCAGGAAGAAGTACAGAATTAACTCAAAAAAATTGAGATAAATTTGGCCTCCCAGGCCAAAGACAACCACAAAGCATTTTTTAGCTATATCCACAACCTCAAAGGCAATAGACAATTGTGTGCAGAGTTCATTGTAAATGGAGCCACCTATACTGAGCCAAAAGATATAGCAAACTTCCTGACTGATAAATTCAGTTCCAACTTTACTCCTGTCTTCCACTCAAACTTCCCTTAGGAAATATCATCAAATATAACTCCCCTTACTATCACTAGGGAACAGATCCTTAATGCTCTCTAAGACCAAGAACACTACATCAATGGGCCGAGACAATATCCTGGAATGCCTTCTAAATAGCATGAAACATGACCTATCAGGGCCTCTAGAATTATTATTTAACTTTAGACCCCAAACAGGCTTCATGCCTCATGAATGGAGAAAGGCAACAGTCATCCCTCTACGCAAAGGTGGGCCATCTACAGACCCCGGAAACTACAGATCCATAAGTCTCACTAGTCTTATTTGTAAAGCCGTGGAAAAAATTATTATGGAGATGATCAATAGAGATATAGTAAACCTCCAGACACTAGACCCAACCCAGTTTGGTTTTGTCAAGGGCAGATCATGCCAACTCAAGCTGGTGGGCTTCTTTGAGAAGGTCACCAAAGCAATGGATGAGGGTAAAATTGTTCACACTGCCTACCTTGACCTGGCCAAGGCATTTGACACAATACCCCACTCAGGCATTGTTGACAAACTCAGAAGGTTAGGTACAAACCTGTATGTCACCTGATGGATAGCCAACTGAATTATAGACAGGACCCAGTAAGTTAAAATTGGGAGGCTACCTCTGGAAAGAGGGCAGTCACAAGTGGAGTCCCTCAGGGATCAGTCTTTGGATGATTCCTTTTTGGCATTTATTTCTCAGAAGTCAAGACCAATGTCAGTGGTCTCTGGCTGACTAAATTTGCAGATGATTGCAAATTAGGAGCTGTCATTGAATCTCACACTGACACAAACATTCTCTAGGAGGGGCTGACACAGACAAACAACTGGTGTCAGAGCCATGGACTAAAACTAAGTGCCAAGAAATGCATAATAGTATCCTTTCAGAAGTCATCCATCCCTGGTAACAATCATATTGACAACACACCCCCTTAGAGTTGACCCAGTTGTCAGGGACTTAGAGACACACATAAATAGTAATCTAACCTTTGATCATCACGTGTCTACAGTGGTGAGGAAATCATTCTATGTTGCGCAACTTATAAACAAAGGTATGGTATTTAAGTCCAAGGAAGTCATTGATCCACTATATTTGGCATTCATCAGACCTATCATTGAGTGCGATGCTCCCTTTGATATGCACCTAACCAGGCATAGTCAACAATTGGAATGTCCACAGAGGTTCCTCACTAAAAAAGTACAGGGCATAAGTAATATGTCCTGTGCAGACCATCTCAAGGCCCTATCCCTGTATTCTGTCTCCTACAAGCTTTTGAGGGGAGATCTATGTCTGGCATACAGAGCATTGTCAGGCCCCACTCTGATGGACCTCCTGCATATCGACAAAACAAACAGCACCAGCATTACCCATTCTAAAGATTTAAACCTTGCTGTGATATAAATAGGACACGTTGGAGAGACAGATATGTATCCCAGAGACTACCCCGTCTATATAGGCTCCCCATCCATGTGAAGCAGAGTTCCTCCCTAACCCAATTCAAGTGCAACTTTGACAATTGGATGGGAAATTGGAAATTCATCCCTGGTTTGGCACCTATGTCTCTAATGGACACAGATAATCTGTAAATGTTTCATCTCCCAGGTCCATGCTTACACTTATCAAGGGTATCAGAACTTGTCAGAGATTTGAGATGCATGGCTAGCCTTAAAACGTCTCTTGTGGTAGTTAGCCTAGTAAACAACTATGAACCTACGAACCTGTTTCTACAGAAGGGCTTTCCATGTAATGTGTCATTGATAGTGCCACCTCTTAACTTTGTGACCAATGCATTGAAAAAATCCATAACAACAAATCATATTTTGCTGTAAAATTGATGTGAGGTGTATTTCTGTTCAGCACAGCTACAAATTCTCCCAATAGTGAAGCGTCATCATACCTTGTCAATCAACAATCATCCAGCTCGCAGAACCAGGCATGCACATATGTTGTGAACATGTTAGTTTCCACATTCCATATGTATAGCTCTTCAAAATACCACATGAATATATCAACATAAACTGGGGCAGAACTGGCCCCCATGGCTGTACAGCTGGTCTGTAAAAAAACAGTTATCCTGAAAATGTATAAAGTAAGGATTTTGTTAACATGCAGTAACAATCCAGTTTATATTAAAGCATTATTAAAAATAAATTGCCCAATTATTGCAGTGGATATTTTTGTTGATGGTGTAGCAGGAAAGAATTTCAAATTTGGTTACAGAAGGAGGAAATGTTTGAAAAATAATTTTTCTAGTTAAAAGAAAGGTTTTGTTAAACTCAGAAAAGAGAATTTGTAAATATGTGGTTGTTCAGCTTGTGGCAACTGTGTGTATTGTCCAAAGATAACGAAAACTAAACATTTCACTTTTATAATCATTTCTAAAGTATTTAAAATTAGAAGCTTGATCACGTGCACCATTCCCTGGATTGTTTACTTTGCAATATGCCAGCATAACAGTTTTTATGTTGGGCGTTCATGTAAGCGACATAGAGTGCAAAATGTATTTATTCATTTATTTAATAGCATTTGTTTACTGGGGTAGTCCGACTGGGCACAAGGAGTGATCCCTTTTCAGTAGAGGCCCTGGGAGAAAAGCTGCACGCAAAACATACAAGGATTACACAGAATACATTACACTAATATGACCATACAGTAAATAATAAAGTAAAAGAGCACAGTGATACACAGCAATGATAGTTCATATGGTGGACACAGTTGGAAGTTTAGAAGTCATTAACAGTCTATGCATCAGCAAAGTGTGTAATTTTGGTTTTCTTAATACACATATTTAAGACACAGTGCTGTATAAATCCAGGTGGGACAGTTTTGAGTAGACTGGAAGGATAGACGGCATAGTGGTATAGTTAAGAGAGGAGTAAAGGGATGAAAGGTCGGAGAAGGAATGTCAGTGAGCGAGGACATTCAGCTTGGAGAAGTACAAGAGCAGAGCTAAGAATCTTGGAGACATTGTTTAAGTTGTAGTTTGAAGGTCCTACGGCTGTGAATCAGTTTGAGGTTGAGAGACAGAGAGGTCCACATTTTAGAAACATGAAAATATAAGGAGTCACCAGCTGATTTGTGTCATTTATAGATTAGGAGAAGGACCTGGCCTGAGGAGCATAATGGCCTATTTGAGGAGTAGAGTTGTATAATGTTAGATAGTGCCGGGCATTGTATTTATCTGGTAAGGAATGTATGTGCGAATAGTAGCTGGCAAAGATTTAAAGAGGGATACAATTCTAGCCATGATATTTAATTCAGGGCAATGCAGTGGTGGGATTTATTTTGCATATTAATGGCAAATTTAACAATTTTGTTATACCATTGATCTAAGCTCCTGGATAGGATCAATTGTAAGTTGACCAGTAGTGGGAAAGCCTAGAGAAGAGTAATGTGGAGGGTACATATTTTCTGGCTGATGCAGTGTGATAAGGTTTTATCAGGTGCAGTGCTCCAAATTTTTGATTTTTTTTAATGCTTCCCTTATGTAGATATCATATTTAAGGTTTTCATCAATAGTGACTTTTAGTTACTTTGTATCTGATATTAGTTCATTCCAGGTATTATTTGGGGGGTTAGAGCAAAGAGGGATTTTTTTGTTTGGTGAGCAGGGCTGAATAGCATTAATTTTGATGTTTTGGGGTTAAGGAATTGTTAAACATTAGAGAGCCATGTTTCAATAGGGATGTCTGTGTGATTGGTTGCAGTTTGTCTAAATTAATGGCAGAGCAGAGAAGAGTTAAGTTACTGGCATACTGCTTGATGGGGGTATGTTTACTAGCCCTGCAAAGGTCTTTTATGAATATTTTCAAGACAAGTGGCCCAAGGATGGATACTTAGAGACCCCAACTGATACGAGGAGATAGCAGTAATAAAATTGTATCCATTTGACAGACAGAGATCAGCTGACAAAATAGCGTTCAAACCAAGAGAGGGGAGGGACACCAAGGCCAAGGGCAGAGAGTCCATGAATGAGAACAGTACGGGAGATGGTACTAAAAGCTTTGAAATGTCAAGAATAACTGCAGATACAAGGTAACCTTAATTTCTAATTTAATTTATGGATGATGTGAAACTAATGAGGGTGGTGTAGTTACTGTGATGTGTTTGAAATCCTTGTTATGCTGTAGACAGAAGGTTATTGTCCAGAATGTATTTAAGGAACTGGGAGTAAATGCTTTTCTCTAAGTTTTGATAAAGGGGTTAGGATAGTGATTGGGCAGAAGCTGGCTATATCAGTAGTGCTGCCACTTTTCTGAAGAGGAAGAATGTATGATATATTTGAAAATGTAGGGACACAGTTTTATAAAGCATTTCACCAGTATGGAGACTGGAAATGATAGATCATCTGCTGCTATTTTTACATATTCAGAGGGGAGGTTACCCAGAGCAAGAGTGGTGAGTTTCAGCTGTGTAAGACATTTTTATTTTCTGATAGTTGGGGTGGAGATTGACTACAAAGAAATTTGCTTATAAGGAGTATTGCTTGGCTCTAGGTTAGTAATTGCAACAGTGTAGGAGTTTTGCATGTTACTACCTGTGTGGCATAGTGATTAAATTTGTTGGTTATACATTCTACCTCAGCACCTAGGGAAGGGGAAGGTTGGCTTATGTGATCAGGATATAAGAGTTGTTTTATGGGGTGCCAGAACATTTTTGGTTCTTTAGGTTAGTTTTTTTGTATTTTGGTATAATGGGTTCTTTAGTCTTGTTTGATGCTGCATTTAGTTAGGATCCTGAGCTGTTTAAATTTTAGAAGGAGTTAGGTAGAATTGAAGTTCTTCCAGCATTTCTGGTTCTTATCATATTCTTTCAGTAGTTGTTTTCTTTCCTTGTACAGTCAAGGGTCAGGATTTGATTTTATTCTTTTTGTTCTGATGGGTGCATGGGAGTTTACGGCATTGAAAAGGGTAGAACTAAATAGGGTCAATGCTTCATCTAGAGGGACTATGAGGGGTGGTTACCAACCAAAGAGTTTTAAATTTCAGATGAAGGTTTCCTTATTGAAACTGGTGAGAAGAGTTTGGGCCTGGCTGTGGTGATGTTGTTTTGTGGTGGAATTATGCTATCTGATTGCACATGTACATAGGTGGTCACTGAGGGTGTCAGGGAGAGAACCACTGGAGTGAATTCTGTGTGGAGAGTTGGTCAGAATCCAGTCAATGGCAGATTCTCTGTTGGAGTTTTCATTGTATCGAGTAAGGGTTTTGATGACTTGCGTGAAACTATAGAGGTTTAGTGCATTATAAGAGTAGTTGCTGTTAACTGATTGCCAGTCAATATTGAGGTGATCTAGTACAATTGTTTCATAAGAGATGTTAAGTTTAACCCAATACAAAAATCCATCAGTTATTTCCATATTGTTGTCGGGAGGGATATATATGCCTATGATGCACAAGAACTTATACTTTTTTATTTTGAGACAGGAGATGCATAGCTCAACCTTGTCTAATGGAGAGGAGAATAAGGGTGTAGGGCTATATCTAAGTGTTTTTGGTAGATAATAGCCACTCCACCCCCTTTTCTATCGGGTCTGTCTACTGTTAAGAGGAAGGATATGTTCGTTTTTTACTTTTTATTTCAGCCAGATTTCTGTGGCTATGATGATGCTGGGTGAATGTTGGACTATCCATGCATGGAAATCAGTAATTTTATTATATGTCCTACACAGATTTATAAGTCCTGTGGATCCTGTTGGGTAATCAAACTCACTGATAGAAAGATGGTCGAAGAATTAATTATAACTTGAAGATGGTGTTGCAGGACCTGGATTTGGGTGTTTGTCACTGCAGAGGAGTAATAGATTATTGAATAGCTTGTAATGGGTATAGACCTTTTGTTTAATTTTAAAGTTTTGGATGATTTTGAGAAGTTTAGAGCATTGGTTGAAGCAGGTTATTTTAAACAGATGAAGGACTGTGTTGTTAGGCGATCTCCGCCTAACATACAAAGCTATGTCAAACCCAGAGCTGTTGGACATGCTCCACTTAAAGAAATCCCAATCCCTCCGAGCTACATGCTCTAGGGACCTAAACCTTGTCACCACAATAAACAGAACATGCTGGAGGGATAGATTCCTGTCCCAGAGACTTCCCATACTCTGGAACAGACTACCTATCTATGTCAAACAGAGCTCCTCATTAGCACTCTTCAAGAAAAATCTTGATAATTGAATGGGTAATAGGAAATTCACCCTGGGGATCACTTCTGTGGTTCTGCTTGACAGGGGCACAGGAAAATAATTTTCTTGGGTGGCGAAAGCCAGGGTACCTTTTTGGCTAGGCTTGTATAGGCCCTAGGGCAAATAGCCTAGTACCTACCTATGAACCTATGAAACTAGAGTTGATTAAGGTGCAGCAATGGTTAAATGGTATTGTGAGGTGTTTGGGTTTTCAGTGAGTGTATCTGAATATGATAGATGTGAAGCTAATTGTGGGTGAAGGAGAGATGTATAATGTGCCAATAACAGAAGAGATAGAGTAGGAAGAGAGTAACATACAACATATTTGAGGTGTGAAAAGAATAGTATACCTTGGTATGTATGGAGTTTCAGAGAGGAGGTTTATTTACAGGAAAAGTTATAGAGCGCAGAAGTGAGTTTGTATCTGGAGTACTTGTAGACAGTGAGGGAGGGTGTTGTACTTTGAGGATTTTCATATAAAAACTATATAGAGTGCTAGAGTTAAAAGAGAAGTTAGCAAGATGAAAGTGAGTGAGGAAAAGTAGCGTTTTAGTAGAGGAAAGTGGTTAATGAGCTTAAAAGATATATGTGGAAGGTGACTGGAAGAGATATGAAAATGTGGGAGTGGAGAGGAGGGCTTGATTATAGGTGGATTAGAAATGGGCTGTTGTTCATTCTAGGTATCTTGATGGGAATGGGTTTCTAGAGAAAGGAGGGGTAAGCAAATGTGAAATTGTGTTTATATGGGTGGTGATGTAAGTAGTGGGAGTAGAGAATGGTGGTGGGCAGGTGGAAACTGGGGGCAGAAAGGGAAGTGAAGTGAGCCAGAGCGAACTGAGGGTGAATGGAGTTGGGCCCCACCCACAGCAGTGCTCTTGAAGAAAAACTGTCTTGAAAAATTGAGTGGAAGAATGAGGCAAAGTAAGGGTAAAATGTGAGTTCCAAGGGGCAAACAGGTTATTAGTTTGCAGTAAGGTGTGTGTCTAAGAGAACTAAGGAGGATGGTGACTTGCACCTTAGAGTAGCTATGCTTTAGCACTGCCATTTAGCTGTACAGAAAACCTAACTCCAAATTTAGTAATTAAAAGTTAAAAAAATTTTGGGTGCATACATTGTGCAGATTCAGAACTGCAGCTGTTTTTAAGTTTTTAATATATTTCCCGTGAGTTGTTGCAGAATTCCTTTGTGTGTAACTCATCTGCTTAGTTAAAAGCAGTAGGCAGCAGTTTGCTTTAAGAATGCTGAAAATTGTGTAGATTCAGAATGGGAATGAAGGCCACCATAAAAGTGAACTGTTATTCCTTCTACAGCACAATTTTCACTTATTGGTGTGGATCAGGTTTTTGGGCCTGCCACCATAACTAAGAAATGTGAATTATTAGATGAAAAAAAGGTGGATTATTTCTTTGGGAACCCTTATGAAACCAGGATTAAGTGAAGAATGTTAAATTATTTTGGTGTATATATTACTTATATTGAAAGCTGATATTAGTATGGTTAATATTTATAGCCAAAAGAATCTCATGAAGTGATTGTTTATCAGCCGTGCAGTATCTGATGTTCATTTTAATAGGTTTTTCACTATTTTTGTTTCACTTCTGGTTAATGTCAGCTTTCACCCACCAGATGGCAGTTTGATGTGGTGTTCTCCATTATGTACCTGTATTCATAGATATATAGATTCATAGATTCATAGGTTTATAGGTGTATGCTAGGCTATTGACCACAGGGACCTTTTAAAGCCTAGCCATGCATCTCATATATATCTGTCAAGTTTAGGGATCTTAAGATTTTTCTAAGTGGTATGTGTAGGCTAGGGTTTAGGCTGTCAAGTATTTACAGGCTGCCTCTGTCCATTAGGGACATAAGTGCCAGACCAAGGTTAAATTTCTGATTCCCAAACCACTGCTCCAAATTATGCTTGAAATGGGTTGGGGAAGAACTCACATGAATGTGAACTCTGCTCCAGAGAATGAGTATTCTCTGAGACACATACTTGTCCAGCCTACATATCCTAGTTATGTCAGAAGTAAGGTTTAAGTCCTTAGATTGGGTATTTCCAATGCTATTTGTTTGTGGATATGGAGAAGGTCTATCAGATGTCTTGCATGTCAAGCATACTACCAAACAAAAAAGGCGAAAATCTCACTCCTCTACCCAAAAGTCATGCAGCAACCAAAGGAATAACTGTGAACAGTGCCAAACAGTCCAGTATGTCAAGCATAGATTACCTGTCAACAGTCTGTAGGAGACTGAGAACAGGGATAGGGCTTTGAGTGATCTGTGCAGGGCACATTGTTTATACCCTGAATCCTTTCTGAGAGGTATTTCTTTGGACTTTCCATTTGTCGCATGTGCCTGGTCAGGTGCATACTAAAGAGGACATTAAACTCAGTGATTATCATAGAGATGTGCTATCAATGAGGTAGTTTCCAGAGTTGACTGATTTCCCAAAAGGATACTATTACACACTTCTTGGCATTGAATTTTGTACCATGGCTCTGACACCAGTTATTTGTCTGAGTTAGCCCTTCTTGGAGGATATTTGTGTCTTGGCTGAATTCTCTTACTGCACCTAGTTTGCAGACATCAGCAAACTTGGTCAGCCAGAGGCCCTTGATGTTAGCCTTGACTTCAGAGAAGTAAATGCCAAAAAGGAGTAAACCCAGCACAGAGCCCTGAAGGACTCTGCTACTGACCAGCCTCTTTGTGGCAGTGGACTCTCCTTTCCAAACTTCTTAGGTTTTATTTAAGAGTCACCTGGTTATCCATTGGGTTAAATAGGGGTTTATAGCCAATTCCATGAGTTAGTCTACAATATCCAAGTGAGCTATTGTAACATATGCCCTGGCCAGGTCAAGGTAGGCAGTATGTATAATGTTGCCCTCATCTGTTGCCTTGGTGGTCTTCTTGAAGAAGTCCACCAGTTGTAGTAGGCATGAACTATCCTTCATATGCCAAATTGGGTTGGATTCAGTGTCTGAAGACTTCCTATGCCATTTTCAATCATTTCCATGATAATTCTTTCAATGGCTCTGCCTATAAGACTAGTCAGGTTTATGGGTCCATAGTTTTTGGGGTCCATAGATGGCTCACTCTTGTGTTGAGGGATGGTCATTGCAGTTTTCCATTTGCATAGCACAAAGTCTGTCTGGAAGCTATGGTTAAATAGTGATTCTACTGGACCTGATAAGTCATGCCTCATATAATTTTCAAGGCATTCTGGGATATTATCAGATCCCATTTATGTGGTATTCCTGGCCTTGGAGAGCAGGTTGAGGACCTGCTCTCTCTAATTATAGTTGGGAGAGTTATGTTAAATAGTATTTCAAGAAGGGTGGCTGGTAGAGAGAGGGGTAAAACTGAAGCTGAATTTGTTGGCCAATAGATTTCCTATATATTTTGGCTCAGTGTAGATTGCTCCATTCAAAATTAGTTCTGCACATTGCTGTTTACTGCCTTTAAGGTTGCTAACATGGCTAAAGAAAGCCTTATGGTTGTCCTTGGCCTGGGAGGCTATTTTTATCTCTAATTTGGCTTGGTAGGCTTCATTTGTCCTCTGAGTTGCTTGTTTAGATTGACAAGAGATTTTTTTTATCCTGCTGGGCATAGCACTTCCTTATTTTTGCCATGGCTTTCTTCCTTTTGTTATATAACCTAAAGATGAAAGCTTTATCATCCAACACCACTAGAAAGGACATTGCAGACAGTGGAGCATTATTCCATGTTAGTGAGGATCAAGTCCAGTATACTTTTACCCCTAGTGTGCTGTGACCTATCTGGTCTATAGTGTTTATGATTACAAAGTCCAGGAATCTCTGGGCCTCCATGTCTGGTGTCATGTATGATTCCAATTCTATAGTGGGGTAGTTAAAGTCACCTTGAATATGGTATTGGGTTGAATGGTGAGTGACTCCAGTAAGTTTAAATATGTATTATTTGTTTCTTGGGTCATAGAGGGGAACCTATAGCTAGCAAGGATATGGTATGGAACTTTTTCTGTAGTGATTTGGACTTGTAGAAGCTCAAGCACATCATTCTGTTTGACCAGCCTTGAGATAGGACTGCTTTTGATGTAAACTGACCTCCATCTTTAGCTCCTGCCTGTGCACTATCTGGTCTAAATGTGTGGAAAGCATTATACCCTGCACTGCTGGGGTGCTCTCCATGGCTTTCAACTGTGTCTCGGTAACTGCACAAACATCTGCATTCTCCCAGATGAGGAGAGCTTGGAGGGGGTGGAGTTTCTTTTTTAGGCTCCTGGCATTGAGCAGTAACATCTTCAGATTTTCTAGAGTTGCTTTTGCTGTGTTTGATGTTTTGTCACTTTGGCATTGCCTAAAAAGGCACAGAGAGAGAGGACAATGTTTTAGCTAATATTCAAAAGCCTAGATGGGGACAGGTGCAGAACACCCCTGCCAAAGCAGCAAGGTCTGTCAGCCACATCATCCCATGTTCACATATATTGTACCCCTTTGGAATGACATCAAAAACTAAGCTAATTATAAAAGGAAATCATTTTCTGTTCATATTGTGGTATCACCATTGGAGAAGGTAGAATGTTGCTCAGTGCTAGAACCATACCGGTCTGGGACATATAATCCAAGAGCTCTTCCATGTTTCTGTTCATATAGTTCAGGGAGGTATGTATGAGGTCATTACACCCACATGGATTATTGACAGAGTCATACTGGTACTTGCAATCCAATGACCTGATTGCATGCACAATTTGGCAGATCCTGAACCCTGATATATCTGACTGTATGTCTCACAATGGAGTATTCTTTTGACAAAACTGTCGACTTATGTGATGGTATACATTATAGGTTTAGAAGTATAGACACTGTGGGATGTGGCAGTATGTGTCTTGCTTGATGTTTTTTTTTTTTAATATTTTAGAGGTTACGGAGGGCACTTTTTAGAGTGGAGTGTTTAGGAGGTCTTTGTGGCTTCAAGAGATGACATTTAAGAGCCTCAGCATATGTGGGTCTATGTGTTTTCTCCTTAATATGTAAGGTGGGTGTGGTGCATGTGTTACTTACAATGTGTTTGGATTTATAGGTGCTTGTGTGTGAAAGCCTTGCCTCCAGTGACATTGCAAAACTACATCTATCACATACAATGTCCATTTCTTGGAGAAGTAAGTGGTTGTCAGTTTACATGAGGCAATTGCTGCATTGCCTCAGGAAGCCCATACCTATCAGGTTAGCTACAGGGATATCAGGGAAGTGCATGTCCATGGCTATGAATTCTTTTACATGCTCTACAAGGTGATGGTGTTGGAGAAGTTTACAGCTGGCTAAATAGGAACGTAGATTCCTATCAGGAATGCCTAAGACCAAGCTTGCAGGATGGGTTCTTCTCTGTGTGCAAACTGTCTGCTCTTTGCACAACTAAGTACTGTAGAATTTTCAAGGGTACTTTTAAAGGGGAAATTGCAATTCTAAGTGCCTGCATCTACACAGGGCACTACAAACCAGCTCTGCATGATGAGCAGTGTTGCACAAATGCAACAACTTTATACAGGCACTTAAAGCCTCAAAACAGACCGCCTAGCCCTCAGCCAATCACAAGAACACTTTTTGGGGTTTCAAACAGTGAATCCCAGCTCATACCAAACTTTTCACCATCTCCTGCCACAAGAGAGCAGACTTAAGATGTCTTAATGTAATACCACTGTGTGAATGCCCAAAAAGCTATTAGCCTAGTTACAACTAATAAACCAAATGAAAGTACAGGAACAAACAGTAACTGTTAAAGCACCAGAGTGGAGCAAGAAACACAGCAAATAAGCACAAACATCAGAACAACATAAGTAATAAACAACTTAAAGTGCAATTAAGAACTATAGTTTTAGATATTCAGATCTGGATGGGTTTGGATTCTGTAGAGCTGTGAAATGCAGTGGTAACAGCAAGTAAACTTTGAAGAATGCAGAATTCAAGTGTGAAACTCTACATAATGTACAAGAATTGTAGCAAACACAGTATAAATCTAGATCGATTGCAAATCAGTACTTAAAAGTACTTAACCAGCAGTGGATGCAAATGGATTCAGAGAAAATCTCTTTAAAAGTGGTGTGTTAGCCAAGTGAGAGGAAGCTCTGAGATAATGAGCCAAGCTTATGTAAGTACAGAAAGTGTCAAAACAAATAGCCTAGCCCTTAGCCAATCACAACAATACGTGTTGGGGTTTCAAAGAGTGAATCCCAGCTTAGAAGAGACTTTGTTACCCTCTCCTGCCACAAGAGAGCAGATCAAAGACCTCTTAATGTAAAACACTGTCTGGGTCTCCAGAAACTAACCTAATTACACTAATAACCCAGGCAGAAATGCAGGAACAAACAATAACAAATGAAGAACTAGGTTGGAGCAAGGAGCACAGCAAATATGCACATATATCAGAGCAGCACAAGTAATAAACAACTTATAATTTTAGATATTCAAATCTAGGTGGATCTGGATTCATCAAAATAATCAAATATAATGGTAACAACAAATAAACTTTAAAATCCTGAATTCAAGTGCAAAACTCTATAAAATGCACAAATAACACAACTGCAATATAAATCAAGATAGAGTGCAAATCAGTGTTGTTTTCTTTTTTCTTTTTCTTTCTCTTAATTTTTGAAGCGGCTGTAACATTCAACCATTATTTGTAAGCATATCATGTGTCTGTAAAATTTTATAGAAGCCCTGAAGCATTGAAAAAGTTGCTTGTGAAACACTGGTTTTGGGTCTGTTGTGGGATTGTTGTTAGAGCATGGAATCTACCATTAAATATTCAAATGTATAATTCACTTCTTGAGTGCAGGTCTATACTTGTTGGAAAAATGTACTTGTCCATGCAGTCATATTGGCGTTTTCCACCCGTGCAAACTTTGTGGTGTTGTGTATATATAAATTCATAGTAGGTGAATTACTGTATCACTGGATATTTATGTTGTGCAATTGCCACATCAACATAAATGCCTCTGTCAGAGTATAATAGCAGTACATGAGGTGACATGACGCATCTGCCTCAGTATATGTACCATGTATCATGTGTATGTTGTCTGTAATGATGCACACATTAGGTACTGTGTAGGTATTAGAAAACACGGCATACCATGTTGTTGTTGTCATCAGTATTGTTGTTTTTGTAATCCCACCATCCACTGCATGCATACACATACACACACACACACATATCTATATCTATATCTATATCTATATATATATATATATATATATATATATATATATGTGTGTGTGTGTGTGTGTGTGTATGTGTGTGTTTGTTATATAAATGGATATACCTGACACAACAACAATGTGGCTTTATACATGCCAAGTATGACTTGCCACATTATTCTTTCATTTCTAATAGTACTCCACAGTGAATGGTGCATAATAATTGAGCCATGTGAAGCACTGGATCCATGTACACCATAATAGCAACATGGTAAAGAACAAAACATGTGTTGGTTCACATGGATGTGATGTACAGTTTGCATGTTTTACATAATCAGTCTGCAAATGATGGCATTACTGTGCACATGGCATGTGGTCATCTCTGTTATACCACAGATTACTCTGATACAATGCATACAGATGGATATATGTGGGATGGCAACATACATACAGTCTACAGACACACACGTATTGACATGTATATATCAAGATAACCTTTTGCTGTACCCACATGGAATGGGACCTGACATTTTCCAGACAGTCATAATATCTATGAATTACATATACATATATATATATATATATATATATATATATATATATATACATATACATATACATATACATATACATATACTGTGAAGACATTAGAAGACGGTTCATGCACTGTGCCAAACACAATATCTAAGACACCTTTTGCCATGGTGTGTACATGCATATAGAGGCATTAGAACTATGACTCTAAGATGTGATGCCCACATATGTGGCATGGCTCATCTGCTTGGTGTGCCATGCAGAACTGTTATATTATAGTCATACTAGTGGCATGTATAAGAATGGAACACATAAGGTGTACGCACTACTGTGTAGGCATAACAGTGCAGGGGCATACGGCCTAAACCTGTGCAGCCTGTCATCCCTACATCAAGATGTATTA
Source organism: Protopterus annectens (assembly GCF_019279795.1). Classification (NCBI taxonomy): domain Eukaryota; kingdom Metazoa; phylum Chordata; order Ceratodontiformes; family Protopteridae; genus Protopterus; species Protopterus annectens. The sequence continues at coordinate 173,767,340 of NC_056737.1, read as the reverse complement.
CTGTATATGACTCTGCAATGGGTAGAAGTATTCATTACAGCCATTATGTCTCTCGCAAGGTGCACATGACCTCAGTAACCAAATGACATATTATCCACTGCAATAACTATACTGATAGCTTATGGTAATTACACACCATATGTCCTATGGCATGGAAAACGGCTATCATTCTGCCACTCCATAAGGAGGGGGGCATTAATTTCAAAAGTCTAATTCATAAACCCATGAAATGTATTACAGCAAATTTCATAACTTCTAAAATTAAAAATGTCATGGCTTCAGACCTGTAACAGTTTGGCTTTGTCAAAGGGAGATGATGCCTTTTTACTTTAATGAACTCCTTCAGGAAAGTTACTGAAGCTGTAGACAGCGTCTGTGAAGTTTATGCAGTATGCCTGAATCTGGCCAAGGCATCTGGCACCATCCCAATGCTGGAACTGTAAATAAGCTTAAAGGCATAAATGTAGATACTGATGTTGTAAGATGGATAGGAAACTGGCTCTCAGACTGAACCACATTGTTAAAGTAGCAGGTTCCACATCTGAAAGAAAAATGGTGACTAGTGGCATTCTCTAGGTTCAGTACTGAGACCTTTTCTGTTCACAATCTACTTCTTGGACCCAAGTCACCAAACCCAGATATATGGCTGAATAAATCTGTTGATGACTGCAAACTGGGTGTTATCATTCAGTCAGCATCCAATATTGTGTTACTACAGCAAGAGCATAACCATACAAATGAGTGGAGTATTAAGAATAGGCTTAAATTAATTGCAAAGAAACATAGCATTCATCTTTGGTAAACGAATCTCAAAGTCAAATTACAGTATATAAAGCGCCACACCGAAATGATGCAGTTGTTGAGATCTTTTTACTTTCATTATTGACTCCCGATCCTTTGACTACAATGTAACTAATGTATTCAGGAAATCCTTCCATCTAGCCCAGTTAAAAACGAAACGTATCTCATCCAGGTCAAAAGAAGTTGCAGTTCCTCTCTTCTCTTCTGTTATTAGATCACTTATAGAATATAAAGTCCCTTCTAGTATACATCTATTCAAACACATTGCACAGTTAGAAAAAGCCTAACTAAAATGATTATCACGCTAGAGACTGTAGCTACCAAGGTAGGTGTGAGTCAAGGTGATTTATATCTAGTATTTGGTGTTAAGTACCAGCACTCCTTGAGCTCTTACACCTCCACAAAAAATGGCTTTCATAGCACTGTGGCATTAGGGGTTAAACCCCCCAAAATGGCCCTTGTGACCCAGGTTCAATTAGTAGTTGGGGTATCTGAGGTGCTGGGAGGGTGCTTTATATATTGCTTCCTGAGACAGATCAGGAACTCAGAGAGAGGTGTTGCCCTTGAGTCTATATTATGTTGCCAAAATGGCAACTCTGAATCTTATTTCAGTGATACATAAATATCAAAAACCCAATAATGCAAATGGCCAGGTCACTGATTTTTTTTTTTACTAGGGAAAAAAAAATCAGTAGACTAACCAGCCACAACACACCATCTAAAACATTACAAAGTGGGGGGCTTCACCCACTACACACACCCCTAACTAAATATACAACTCCGAAATCACACTACAGTGGAGTAAAGGGCAATTCCATGTAACGGCCAAGCAATTTTTTTCTCTAGTAAAAAAACGGTGACCTGGCTGTTCATGTTAGTGGGTTTTCGATATTTCTGTGTCTCTGAAACGGTATTCAGAGTTTTGCCATTTCGGCAACATAATATAGACCCGTTGTTCTTGGTGGGGTAGGGTGGAGAGTATTGGTTGAATCACTGTAGAGGTGGAACAATACACCATCACATCCCTATCTGATGTCTGCCCATTGGATGTGAGTGCAACTAGAAGAGAAAGATTATGGCATAAAGGGAAAAAGCCATTCCAACAAGCAGCATGTTTTAGACCTAGGATGCCTTGATCTCCTCACTGGCCACAAAAGACTAAGTTCATCAGACGCCAAGTAGGACTGGGAGAGCCAGCAACTGAGGAGAAACAGTGGGATCTTCTGATGGCTAGCTGGAAGAAAAAAAAAATAGCACCACAAACACTCAAACTAAGGACTTGAATCGCCAACTACTAATAAATAAGACACACTAAAATGACAGATTTGTTCCTTTGTACTTCCCTATATCCAGAATAATGTTCCATTTCATTTAAAACAAAGTGATACCATCTCTTCTCTTAAGTCAAACCTTGATTATTATTATTATTATTATTATTATTATTATTATTATTATTATTATTATTATTATTATTATTATCAACACCATCCTCATTCTCATTAATCACCACTATTATTATTATTATTATTATTATTATTATTATTATTATTATTATCAACACCATCCTCATCCTCATTAATCACCACTATTATTATTATTATTATTATTCAACACCATCCTCATCCTCATTAGTCACCACTATTATTATTATTATTATTATTATTATTATTATTATTATTATTATTATTATCAACACCATCCCCATCCTCATTAATCACCACTATTGTTATTATTATTATTATTATTATTATTATTATTATTATTATTATTATTATCAACACCATCCCCATCCTCATTAATCACCACTATTGTTATTATTATTATTATTATTATTATTATTATTATTATTATTATTATTAGATTTGTTGACTGGGATAGTCCCACTGGCAACAGAGCACTTTTCAGAATAGGCCTGGAAAGAAATGCTCCAACACGAAGAAAAACAATATGCAGTGATGGTTTAAATACAAATAACTGAAATAAAAGTATATATTGTAGAAAGAATTGTAAAGAAAAACAATATACAATGATTAGCTAAGTGTAACAAATTCTAAAGAAGCAAAAATTAATATGCATCTTGGCCATTGGCATTTTATCGTATTTTATTTATCTTATTTATATTTGTTGGCACCGAATGAGCAGTACAAAACCACAGCAGCATAGCAATTTTTTTTTTACTTGGGACTGTTATTACAGTTATTTCTCAGTATGAGCAGGGTCTTTTGCATTCTGAGCAACCACGTAGGTTAGGAAAGGTGCTAATGTAGAATGTGGAAGCTGAAAGTGGGTAAAAGAAGGGGGGAAAGAAATAGGGAGGGATTCAAGGGTAAAAGGTGAAGAGTGGAGGAGACCTCTGGACTATCAAGACAAGCCAGAGCTAAAACAGGCAAAGGAGGTCTCCTTGTTCACCTTGAATATGAGCACCCCATCATAGCAATAACTTCTTAAAAAATAACTTCTAAAAAGCTCATCTTCTCTACAGTCCATTGAAAACAGAATCTGCCAATTAATTTCCGCTCCTCCCTATGAGGAACACTAGTGCACCACCCTATCTAAATCCATATAGATACCAGTCTCCAACAGAGGTGAGCTACTTTTAGCGTCTGTTCTTTTCAAACTACTTCAAGCAGATTCCTTCCTGCCTCTTGCTGTCAAATTCCATAATAAGACCACCCCTACTATCTCTATGAATTTTCCCAGTCTCTTCCCTTACTCCAGACCACCCAAACCAAACTACACTATACTGATCAATCCTTCTCCATTCTTGCACTTAACCTCTGGCAGTCCCTCACCCCTTACCTAAAAGAAATCTCTTTCCCCAATTTCCAAGCACAACTTAAATGATGCATCCATCATAAATCTTAGTGATAATGCTTTTCCACTGAATGGTAGCTACTCACCTACTTCACTCCCACTTCCACTTCCTGCTCTTGTCTACTAATTACTTCCCATATTTAAGACTAAAATGAGTCCATATTTGTTTATCCCATTGTTTCAGCTGTTTGCTGTACTTTGTACTTTCCATGAGAACTTCACATTTGTAAATTATTCTGTTTTATTTTTATTTGTGAATTTCTTCACCCTGGCTGTTCCTGCAAATTGTCTATTCTGATCAGTGTACTACCCCAGTAAAACAAATAAATAAATGATTAGGATGTATTATGTGATGTTGCGAAGGATGTGAGTGAGGAATATGTTTTTGGATGTAGGATGTAAAAAGAAAAAGAAAACAAAAAGTGGAAATTGGAGCAGAGATGGAAAATCTGAGGAAAAAGAGGTGCGATAGAATAAGCTCTGTATCTGAATTGTGGTTAATGCTGAAGACATCTGCTAGCAAGGTGTCTTCTAGACATGGTAGTAACTCAGTAGATGTAGGTTATCTTGGTGAGGAACATAAGGATAACCAAGAGCCAGAGGTGTTATTTTAGTTTGGGTTTAGAGCCTTTCAGTTGGCCTGTTTGTTCTAGTGGAAGTGGTAACTTTTTTCAAAGTTTGGAGTTATGGCAGGAATAGCAACTGTCTCCAGCAGCATTCTTTGAAGTTTTTCCCTGGGGTTAAAGTGTCTTAAGGGTGAGTACTCTGAAGAATGAAGTGAAGGATAAAAAAATGTTTAGAACATCTGGAACAAAATATATAGACAAAACAATTTGGTAAGAAAAGCACCCCTTCTGAGACAAGTACTTTAAAGAAGTTCAAAAAGCTAGTTGCACAGTTTCCAAAAATCATTGACAGAGATGAATACAGGTGGAAACCATCTACTAATCATAGCTTTGAGGATGCATCAAATTCTTATTCATCCACTGATGATAGAAACCCCAAATACCAACACACCATCTTATACTCAGATTCATCCTTTCAGGGTGGTACCTAATCTAGTAGCAGCCTGTGACAGTGATGCTGAACCAACCATGATAGCAGTATGCCCATGGACGGCAGTACATTTTCAAACTATTGCATATTCTCTCTCTCTCCCATTTGAACAAATTCAGCAAAATATGCTAAAATTTCAGAAGGACACATGCAATTTCAAAACCTTACTATGGAAGACTTGCAAGCAGTTATAAAAGCTTCCACTTTTCCAGATATTTTTAGAAAAATATGGGAAAAAATCAGCTACAGGACATAATGTTCCAAAACACACAGATGAAGGATTACTAACAGCAACAGGCAATTTACTGAAAACAGTCACTACAGCATGCCTTGCAACACCTAACTGGGCAACAATTAAAGCAATCATACAGAAAGAAATGCATCTCTTCAGGACATGATAGATGCATTCAATGTTTTCTCAGGGCATTCAGAACCTATAGAAAGAGCAGCAGGCAGTGGGCTGTCAGCATAGGTTCATAGGTGTGTACTAGACAACCACAAGGTCCTTTTTAAGCCTAGCCATGCATCCCAAATCTCTGACAAGTTCTGATACCCTTGGTAAGTGTAAGCAAGGGCTTGGGAGATGAAACATTTACAAGCAGGGGCCTGGGAGATGAACTATTTACAAGCTGCCTGTGTCCATTAGAGACAAAGGTGTCAAACCAAGGATGAGTTTCCTGTTCCCCATCCAACTGTCCAAGTTATGCTTGAATTGGGATAAGGAGGAGCTCTGCTTCACATGGATGGGGAGCCTGTTACAGAGAAGGAGCAGTCTCTGGGATGCATACCTGTCTTTCCAGCAGGTCCTATTTATATCAAAGGCAAGGTTTAAGTATTTAAAACTGGTAATTCTGGTGCTGTTTGCCTTGCGGATATGCAGGAGGTCCATCAGGGTGAGGCCTGACAATGCCTTGTATACCAGGCATAGATTCCCTTCAACAGTCTGTAGGAGACAGAATAGAGGGATAGGGCCTTGAATCAGTCTGCATAGGTCATTTTACTTATGCCGTGTGGTCTTTTAGTGAGGAACTTCTGTGAATGTTCCAGTTGTTGGATTTGCCTGGTTAGGTACATACCAAAGAGGATATTGTACTCAATGATAGGTCTGATGAATACCGAATATAGTGGAACAATGACCTCTGTGGACCTAGATGCCATACCTTTGTTTATAAGCTGCATAACATAGAACGATTTCTCACTACTGTAGACACATGATGGTCAAACATTAGATTACTGTATATGTGTGTCCCCAGGTCCCTGACGACTGGTTCAAATCTTAGGGTCGTGTTTCAATATGTTAATTTCCAGGGGCGGATGATTAGAAATGAGTAGAAAGTGTGGAAGTAGAGGTAGATTTAGATTCTTTCCACCACAAACCTCAGGACAACACCCACAAAAGTTTTACCTCACCCCCACTTCACCAAAGACCCAGCAGAGTGGGCCACATATTAGCCTATGCTTTAATTGTGGTCATTGTGGACATCGGTGTAATGAATGTCCTTTCCTTCAGCAAACAGATCTATCTTTTTAGTCTACCACTCAACTAGATTTCAAAGCACAACAAATGTAAAGACACCCTCCTACTTGGAGTACCACATGGCAACCACCAATGTGGCAGAAAGATCATTAGGGCATGCATGAACAGGAGACACACCTATTTCCTTGGACCAAGAAGGTCCCTTTGTTAATGTTACAGTATGTAATTCTACTCTTCCCTTTCTTGTTGACACAGGAGTGACTCAGACTATGATCACCTCATGAAATGCAGAACACTCCCACTCTCCCTGAAATCAGTTCATGGTGCGGGAGTCTCTGGGGTTCTTTTAAATTACCCAGAGACAAAACATATTCCCATTCAGATAGGTCTATTAAAAGAACAGCATGTTTTCATTGTAGGAAATACTATTCCTTTGAATCTTTTAGGTAGAGATATATTGTGTGAGATGAGTCTTATATTTCAAGAGGCAATAGTTTTGTAAATATGGTGGCTAGACAAGCTGCATTATCTTATACTGTTAAGGCTTCATTTTGCAGCAATTGCAGGAAACTAACATACCTGTTCCTTTACAGGAAGTTTTGTCTTTTCAAAATCAAGCTGATGACTCCAAAAGGGTAAGGTGGATCCATGATGGCTGTAGCCACTCACCAGACTCATTGTAGTGGTACTTGGATGGGGAATAATGGTCTCATGCTCTTGTCTAACTCAATTGGTTCAGGCTTATTGTTTGTCCCCTCTTTTGCAGAAAATGCATTAAAAAGACAAATTTTGATTTATTGGTATGCCACTCATATTTCCAAAGTCAGTCAGCATTTTGTGTAGACTACTATGTGTTAAAAAGTGTTCTTGTTCCTACACAGTCTTGTGAACAGTGGGAATTTATTGACCTTTCTCAGTCCCAGAAAGTTAAATATGTTTTGATAATTGTAGATGTGTTTTCTGGATGGGCTGAAGCCTTTCCTTGTGCTAGGAATGATGTGACTACAGTCACCAAGAAGGTTTTGCTAGAGTTAATATCCAGATTTAGTTTCCCTTGCTGTATTCAGTCAGACAGAGGGATACAGTTTACAGGTGAGGCTGTATAACAAGTATGTAAAATGTTAAAAGTAAACATGCAATATCATTGCATGCACAGACCCTAAACTTCAAGAATTGTGGAAAGAATGAGTCAGTCTTTAGAAACGAAACTTGCTAAATTGTGTGAATGAACTGGTCTCAAATGGTCAGTGGCATTGCCTCTGCTATTATTTAGTGCACATAATGCCGTTAGTAGTACTAGAAAATAATCCCCACATGAAATTTTCATGGGAAGGCCTATGAGAATGCCAGCAACGCCCTTGGCCAAAAATTTGGAATTACAAAATATAGCTGAATCTGTTTTTTTTAATTGCAAGTGTCTCTTCTCTGTTCTGCAGTACATACATCCCAACTGTCAAGATGTTTCATCAGGGGATCTGGTATTTGCAAGAACATTTTCAAGAAGACACTCTCTTCAACTCAGATGGAAAGGACCCTTCCTGGTTTTACTTGAAACTACTGCACCCATCATATGCGAAGGTTCACGCTCTTGAATTCATGTGTCACATATCAGGAAAGCCTTCCCTAGTGACAGATTTCTATGGGATGCCAATGACATCAATCCTTTCATTGCTGATGAGTCCATCACATCCTATTAAACTAATAAGACACAAACTAGAAACAGATAAAACACCAGAAACACCCAAGATGATGGTAAATGTTTTTTACCATCTTCTTAGGTATATTTGGTGTTCCATCACATCCTATACCAGAAGAAAAATTAGGGGAACTAATGTATCTGGAAGTGAGGCCTAGTGATTCAGCAGTGTCATCATGGTCAGGTGATTCTTCAACAATGTTGACAACATTATAAGAGGTGAGGATTAAGGATCCAGCAATGTCATCTACAATGGACAATGAGTGGAGGTTGGCCAGTATCTGGGCAATGATTCAAGTTACCAAACATCACTTGTTGAACTGCAACCAGTACAGAACTCAGGATGCAATTTGTTTGAGAATCAGTGCTATATAGATGGCAAAAAGATAGTTTCTCATCCATGTTTGCAAATCTTTGAGATGCTCTTTAGCCCCAGTCTACTCAATATTTATATAGCCTTAATATTGGGACTAGTATTTTGGTGTTCATTATCATTTTACTGCATTATCTTCTTTCACCAGGAGCCAAAAGAACTAAAAAGTACTAAACATTTTTTTCAGAGTGTTTACCTAAAATCAAAGATAGACGTTTGGTTAAAACTGAGGAGAGAACACTAGACTAGCATCCTAAGTTTGATACTTTCTCTGCTGCACTGTATACATATGCAAAGACAATGAGTGTCAGGCACTGTTGGGTGTGTGCACATACACCAGCTGCACACATTAGGGTATTCCTTTGTTTCCAATACCAGCTGCCAATGCAGAAATTGAAGCAGCATTCCATACAATCATTTTAGCCAGAAAATGGAAATCTAAACAAAATTCTTTGCATAGCACCACACCCTTTAGACTGGCTCCTCTTCAATTATCAGTGACTGTGAAGAGATATTTGTTACATTAAAAATGGGACGCTTTATAGCAGATGGAGCAACTGCAATTTTACTCAGAAAATATATTCTGGGGCTGGAGAATTTGGAATGGCAGCATTACATAAGATTTATTACATCTATGGAGATTAAGCTTACCCCTGGTTACCAATACACTGGTCAAGATGTTGTCATATAAGCCTTGTAATTCCAGCTGTGTGATATACAGAGACTTTGCCTAGTTAGAAAATTCATAATGCTTGCTGAAAGAGGGAGGCAAAAGACATTAAAAATGCAGTTGGAAAATTAGACGCTTCTTGGGTTTACCATTACACTATAGAAAAGACTGCATTTAAAGACCAGAAAGCATGGATCTGAGTGATAGTGTTATTTCAGGAGCAGGAATCCTGCCTACTTATGGGACAGTAAAGTTAATTTGGAATTTGAGAAACTGTCTAAACTATTAGAAATATTAGGCAATGCCACTTTTAAATCAATAAATCAAATTACAGTTGAAATTACTGCCAAGTTGTCAAGTGCAGTGTTGTTCAGCAGAACAGAATGGAACTTCATACCATCCTTCCTTATAAGGATGGTACTGTGCACTCATCAAAATGGAGTGTTGCTCATTTATCCCTGATAACGAAAGTACCATTCACAGTCATCTAGAAATTATAGAGAAGGTTGCAGAGCTGTCTCTTGCAAAAGGAGCTGACAGCTTTCAATGGGCATAGTTAATTAATTTTATTCTAAGTAAGGAGGAAGTATTTTGAAATGCTTTATGTTAGTTGTAATAATTATTATTATTTTAGGTATCATTTTATTCATGTGCAAAATGTTAATCATAAAGATTCTTGAATCTAGAAAAAGTATCAAATTGCAAAATGTGCACAGTAAAAATAGAGTAGAAACATTACATCTGATCACAACTGAAGAAAAAGGACAGTGAGGAAAGTATATCAAGAAATTTTGGACAGATATATTAAGACAAAAGTGGTGAACTTCATGACACCCATGCAGATGGACAATACAGTTACAACTGCTGAATCCTACATAAATGCACTCTATAAGCACTTACACAAGTGCATGGATTGTGCTATCCCAAACAGAACCAAGACACTATCCTCTAAAAAAAGGAAGCCAATCTGGTGGTCCCCTGCCATAAACAAACTGCACAACAGAAGGAAGAAACTGTTGCAAAAGAGAGTAAAATCCCATGAGTGGAGGATCTCCCTGTTCAGCCTCAGTAAGAAGCTGAGTTCCCTTATAAGATCCTCCAAAGCTAGCTACAAAAACAAAATCACCACTAATTCCAAGGACAACCACAAAGCATTCTATAGCTATGTCAAGAATCTCGATGGCAATACCCAGATCTGCTCTGAGTTACAGCACAAAGGCAAGAAAATTACAGAACCAACTGATATTGCCAACATCCTGGCAGATAGGTTCAGTGCTAACTTTACTCCCCTCTCACCCCCTAAAGGGCCCATATCTATACAGGAAGAATGCAGAGTCCCTGTAATCACAACTATGCAGGTAAAAGCTGCACTCTCTAAAGCCAAAAACACAGCATGCATGGGACCGGACAACATCCAAGGCTGCATTTTACACGAACTTCAGAATGAACTGGCTACCCACTTAAGCACCATGTTCAATAATAGCCTCACATCAGGCTTTGTGCCCACTGAATGGCACACAGCAACAGTTATCCCACTCCACAAAGGGGGAGCCACCACTGATCCCGGGAACTATCGCCCTATTAGCCTGACGAGCCTGGTCTGCAAGGCCATGGAACATATCATAATGGAACTCATAAACAAAGACATTGGTAACCTCCAAACTCTGGATCCCACCCAATTCAGGATTGTGAAAGGCAGATCATGCCTCCTGAACCTGATCGACTTCTTTGAGGCAATCACCAAAGCCGTAGATGAGGGTAAGGTGGTTTACACAGCCTATGTTGACCTCGCCAAGGCTTTCAACACCATCCCCCATTCTGGAATTATAGCTAAACTCACTAAACTAGGTATAAATCCCTACGTCACAAGATGGGTTGCCAACTGGCTCACTGACAGAACCCACACTGTAAAAGTTGCAGACTCCAAGTCTGACCTCAAAGCAGTGACAAGTGGAGTACTACAGGGTTCCATCCTGGGACCTCTCTTGTTTGGTATCTACTTCTCTGAAGTACAGGCTAACACAGAAGGTCTCTGGCTAATGAAGTTTGCAGATGACTGCAAACTAGGAGCCATAGTCAAGTCCACAAATGATGTGGACATCCTACAGAAGGCCCTCGCTGAGACAGATGCCTGGTGTCAGAGCCATGGCCTCAAGCTCAATGCCAAAAAGTGCAGTGTCATCCCCTTTGGTAAAAACTCTGTACCCATGAACTACCACATAGGCAGCAATCTACTTAACACCGAATGCATGATAAGAGACCTTGGGACTCAGGTGGACAGCAGTCTCTCCTTTGATAGTCACATCGCCACAGTAATCAGAAAGTCCTTTTACGTGACACACCTCATCATAAAAGGGTTCTCATCCAGGAAAAAATATGTCATTGTTCCCCTCTACTCAACACTCATTAGACCCATTATAGAGTGCAATGCCCCTTTTGGAATGTACCTCACAAGACATCTGCAGCAGCTGGAAAGGTCACAGAAGTACCTCACAAAGAGGATTACTGGCCTCAAACAAATGCCCTACACTGACTGCCTCAACAAACTCCAGCTTTACTCTGTAGCATATCGCCTACTCCGAGGTGATCTCTGCTTAACATATAAAGCTATGTCAAACCCAGAGCTGTTGGACATGCTACACTTAAAGAAATCCCAATCCCTCCGAGCTACATACTCTAGGGACCTAAACCTTGTCACCACAATAAACAGGACATGCTGGAGGGATAGATTCCTGTCCCAGAGACTTCCCATACTCTGGAACAGGCTACCCATCTATGCCAAGCCAAGTTCTTCATTGGCACTCTTCAAGAAAAATCTTGATGAGTGAATGGGAAATAGGAAATACACCCCAGGGATCACTTCTGTGTCTCTGCTAGACAGTGGCACAGGAAAATAACTTTCTTGGGTGGCGTAAGCCAGGGAACCTTGTTGGCTAGGCTTACGTAGGCCCTTGGGCCAATAGCCTAGTACCTACATATGAACCTATGAACTTATAATTATTTCAAAGTGTTTCTTCATTCCATGTAAACATAAGCATGTGTTTATTGCTCACAAAACCATTTTTGCTGAGCATCTGGATAAGCAGTTTGCATGTGATGGACAGAAAGAAACAGCATGTGATGAATATCTGACTGCATATGAAAAAGTGCCTACCCATATGAAAATGTGCTATTTATATATTTTGTTTTATTTTGAATTTGTTAACAGGGGTAGAGCACTGACCCCTTTGTTATTGTCTAGTCATTAGAAAATATATGACTTGAGAAATGCTTCATAGCATCAAACGGGGGATTGTGAAGGCAGAAGTGTAAGGTGTGAAAAAATGTTTAGTGTATGCATAATATTTTTTGTTTTTCAAATCTATCTTGAAAGGCCTGTCTTTAGTTTTCTTTTATAGCCAACATGGATATTGCCATTGTGAATATTGCTAATAAAGAAAGTTCCAACATAGAAGATTGGAACTTGTGCCTAATAGGGAAGGCACAGATAAGGATTTAGCAAAATAATACAAAGGTATTTAATTTTAATCGGTCAAACTGACTATAGTTTAATAGACACAAAATATTCTGCCTAGAAGCATTTGAAGTTTCTTGTGTTCACAGAGACACAACATAAACTGCTTAGTGTTCTATGTACGTGTTCGTTACAATAAAGTAGATTATTCTACTCTGCTGAACTGTGTTGCGTGAAGTTATTTTTGACCTTAGTACTTAAGGATGTTTTTAAGGAGGGACTATTTTCAAGGTTATAAATAAGATTATGAGCTGTGACAAGCTGAGCGAAAACTAGGTGTGGTGGTAATTCCAGTCATTGTAGTTGGTTTAGGGATAGAGAGTCATAGTGAATTTTGCCTCTTTTTTGTAGCATGCCTCTAATTTTGTCAGCTGTGTGTTCTTCAAGTTTATGAATATTGTTGATGCATAAAATAGTGTGGGAAGGCAGTAGAACTGAGAAATGTTTTTGCTTGTTGTGTCAGAGAGATATGGCTTGGAGCAATTACATACCAGATCGATCGAGGCCCGAGTTAACAACGACCGCCACCAGTACTGTTAGCCAACAGGGTGCTGGCGGAAATTGGGCTACTGTTGGCCGAAGAAGAAGAGGAGGGGGAAGGCATGCCCGAAGGCAGGAAGAGAGGAGAAAGGTTAGGAGTGTAGTACTGAGGGTAGGAACTTTGAATGTTATCAGTATGACTGGTATAGGGAGAGAGCTAGCTGATATGATGGAGAGAAGGAAGGTTGACATATTATGCATGCAAGAGACCAGATGGAAGGGAAGTAAGGCCAGGTGTTTAGGAGGCGGGTTCAAATTGTTCTATCATGGTGTGGATGGCAGAAGAAATGGGGTAGGGGTTATCCTAACGGAACAGTATGCCAAGAGTGTTTTGGAGGTGAAGAGAGTGTCTGATAGAGTGATGTTTATGAAGCTTGAAATTGATGGTGTAATGATGAATGTTGTTAGTGCATATGCTCCACAAGTTGGGTGTGCGATGGATGAGAAAGAAAAATTTTGGATTGAGTTGGATGAAGTGCTGGTGAGTGTACCCAGGGGTGAGAGACTAGTGATTGGAGTGGACTTCAATGGGCATGTTGGTGAAGTGAACAGAGGGGATGAGGAAGTTATGGGTAGATATGGTGTTAAGGAGAGGAATGCAGAAGGTCAGATGATTGTGGATTTTGCGAAAAGGATGGAAATGGCTGTGGTGAATATGTATTTTAAGAAGAGGGAGGAGCATAGGCTGACGTACAAGAGTGGAGGAAAATGCACACAGGTGGATTATATCCTATGTAGGAGGGCCAGTCTGAAGGAGATTGGAGACTGTAAAGTGGTGACTGGGGAATGTGTAGTTAAGCAGCATAGAATGGTGGTCTGCAGGATGATGTTGGTGATCAAGAAGTGGAGGAGCAGTGTGAAAGCAGTGCCAAGGATTAAATGGTGGAAGTTAAAAAAGGGTGATTGTGAGGTGGAGTTCAGGGAAGAGTTAAGACAGACATGGGGAGGCAATGAAGAGTTACCGAATAGCTGGGTAACTACAGCAGAGCTAGTAAGGGACACTGTTAGGAAGGTGCTTGGTGTGACATCTGGACAGAGGAAGGAGGACAAGGAGACATGGTGGTGGAATGAGGAAGTACAGGAGAGTATACAGAGGAAGAGGCTGGTGAAGAAGAAGTGGGATTGTCAAAGAGATGAAGAAAGTAGACATGAGTATAAGGAGATGAGGCACATGGCAAAGAGAGAGGTGGTGAAGGCTAAGGATAAGGCATATAGAGAGTTGTATGAGAGATTGGACACTAAAGAGGGAGGAAAGGACCTGTACCACTTGGCTAGACAGAGAGACAGAGCTGGGAAAGATGTGCAGCAGGTAAGGGTGATAAAGGACAGTGAGGGAAACGTACTCACAAGTGAGGAGAGTGTGTTGAGTAGATGGAAAGAATACTTTGAAGGGCTGATGAATGAAGAGAATGACAGAGAGAGAGAAGGTTGGATGATTTGGGGATAGTGAATCAGGAAGTGAAGCAAATTAGCAAGGAGGAAGTAAGGACAGCTATGAAGAGGATGAAGAATGGAAAGGCTGTTGGCCCAGATGACATACCAGTGGAAGCATGGAGGTGCTTAGGAGAAATGGCAGTGGAATTTTTAACCAGATTGTTTAATGAAATTTTGGAAAGTGAGAGGATGCCTGAGGAGTGGAGAAAAAGTGTTTTGGTACCTATCTTTAAGAATAAGGGTGATGTGCAGAGCTGCAGTAATTACAGAGGGATAAAATTGATCAGTCACAACTTGAAGTTATGGGAAAGAGTAGTGGAAGCTAGGTTAAGAAGGGAGGTGATGGTTAGTGATCAGCAGTATGGTTTTATGCCAGGAAAGAGCACTACAGATGCAATATTTGCTCTGAGAGTGTTGGTGGAGAAATACAGAGAAGGTCAGAAGGAGTTGCATTGTGTCTTTGTGGACTTAGATAAAGCATATGACAGGGTGCCTAGAGAGGAGTTGTGTTATTGTATGAGGAAGTCGGGAGTGGCAGAGAAGTATGTAAGAGTGGTACAGGATATGTACAAGGGTAGTGTGACATTGGTGAGGACTGCGGTGAGAGTGACAGATACGTTTAAGGTGGAGGTGGGATTACATCAAGGATCAGCTCTGAGCCTTTTCTTATTTGCAGTGGTGATGGACAGGTTGACAGATGAGATTAGACAGGAGGACCCATGGACTATGATGTTTGCAGATGACATTGTGATATGTAGTGAGAGTAGGGACTAGGCTGAGGAGACACTGGAGAGGTGGAGATATGCTTTAGAGAGGAGAGGAATGAAGGTCAGCAGGGCTAAAACAGAATATATGTGTGTAAATGAGAGGGAGGGTAGAGGAATGGTGAGGATGCAGGGAGTAGAGTTGGTAAAGGTGGATGAGTTTAAGTACTTGGGATCAACAGTTCTGAGTAATTGTGAGTGTGAAAGAGGTGAAAAAAAGAGAACAGGCAGGGTGGAATGGGTGGAGAAGAGTGCCAGGAGTGATTTGTGACAGACGGGTACCAATAAGAGTGAAAGGGAAGGTCTACAAGAGGGTAGTGAGACCAGCTATGTTACATGGGTTGGAGATGGTAGCATTGTCGAAAAGGTAAGAGTCAGAGCTGGATGTGGCAGAGTTAAAGATGTTAAGATTTGCACTGGGTGTGACTAGGATGGACAGGATTAGGAATCAGTATATTAGAGGGTCAGCTCTTGTCGGGTGCATACTGTGCCTACTGAGTGTAGTATTTACTTGACAAGGTTTTTTTTATATAGCTTAGTAGCTATCATCCCATTTTGTAGCCTAAAAACCTCTACATCCAAATATTCCATGTTGGTGTGTGAATGTCTGTAAGTAAATCTAAAAACTAGTGGTAGAGTGTAGATAATCTATGAATTCAGGGATCAGTACTTCAGGTCCTTGAAACAACACAAAAAGGTCATCGACAAACCTTTTAAAAAAGGTAATGTACTGAGAGTACTTGTTATTGTGTAATAAATGATTATATTATATTATATATTATATTATATTATATTATATTATATTATATTATATTATATTATATTATATTATATTATATTATATTATATTATATTAGAGGACCAACGTCTGGGCAGATGTCATAACCTTGTTTTAATCTTTGTATACAGTGTAGATTGGGAGCCTGACACTTCTATTTGATTTTATGCTTTAAGTCAAGTTTATTAAGATAGTAGTAGTATTTATGTAGCTGTGCTTATGTGGATCACAATGTGTAATGTGGTAGAGGTAAGTAGAGCCCCCATATTCACTAATCTTGCATGCAGGACTAGTTTAGTCCTGCACGGAACGCCCGTTTAGGAACAGGACGGCAGCACGCCATGCATATTAATGAAGGCGCGCTGCCTGACCTCCTAGGCTTACATGGAGCGTGTACGAGTGCAGGGGGCATGTCTGAGAGCAGAGCTCTCAGAATAAACACACCCCTGCAATGTAGAATGGCAGAAAGTGGTAATAAATGAGCAAGACCGCTCATAGGTGTCCGCATATCCCCACCGACAGTCTCCCATGTGTACAACAGCAGCAGGACATAAAAATCAAAAGAAGAAACCCCGTTACTTTTTTTTTAAATCCAAGTGCAACTAACTGTAGGTGCAAGGGTGTGCCCATTGCTTAGCTATGGTTAAAGCAGCTTAAAAGGCTGAAGAGGATAACAAGGTAGATATATGCAATTGACACAGCACAGCAATAATGTAGTGGGCAGAGAATTCGCCTAACAAGCAGGCATTCCTGGTTCGAGTCCCACTGCAGCACAGTCAATTTTACATGGCAAAGCATGGTATAATCAATATTTGTATTGCAAAACCCACTAAATAACATATATTTATGAACTGGAGTACTGCAGGAAATGCACATGTGAAGAGTCAGTGTCATAATGAATAAGGCAGTAGCAAGCAGGTGGAAGCACGGATAAGCACTAGTAAGCATGTTTAAGTGCATTTGCATCGGGGTAAGCACTGCCTACACAGATTAAGCAATGTAGAAGCCTTCTGAGTGTAAGAAACTATAAGCTGAAATAAGGAGTGCTTACCACCATGCAAACCCGCTTATAACTGCTTTAAAGTGCCTTAATCACTCTGTATCCAACAGGTCTTGTTCTGCCCAGCAACAAAATAAACAGCCAGGCAGGTCTCAAACCCAGAACCATATACACCATAGTCCCAGTAGAGATCCACCAAGCCATCACAGAAGTACAGAAGAATGTGGTAGTAGTAAACATGTCCTCACCAGAGTATAACCAAACTGAACCTGTGAAAGGCATCAGTATACAGTCATATGTGCCATAACTGACAACATAACATAAATATGTGAACTGGAGTACAGCTGTAAGCCCAGACGTGAGGTGTACTTGTAATAGAGTGTTAAAGTCCCCAGTAAAACACAAGGACCCCACAGAGTGTATTTACACATCAATCAGGGATACTAGGCATACATATAAGGTGTAATGAATAATAACACAATGCTGAAAAGGCATAATAATAAATGTCTACTGTAGGCAACACCAAGCATTACACAGGCCAGCTTAGGAGGTGTGAGCAATGTGTACACCAGCTAACTTTCTGTGCCCAGTGGTATGTCCCTTTAAACAATGTCAACTTGAGGTAAGCAGGTTTGCCCATAGCTTAGCCTTTTCAAAACTGGCCAATCACAGAAAATTGTAGGAAATCAGCCCTTCTTAAACCTAAGAGGTGGGAATACAGCTCATAACTGATTGTAGCTTCCCCTTGCAGGCACTATGGCAGTAAGGGGAGAAGGAGTGCGCTTCTGGGTGCTGGTGCATCCAGGAGTCGAAGGTCATGGCTAGACTCCTAGTTAAAGGCCATGCACAGAGACTGCTGCAGGGCCAGTACCAGAGCTCCCAATATAAGGCAGAGGCCTGGGACCATCTCACCTGTGACCTCACCAGTGCCACTGGCATACCCCAAACTGGTGAGCAGTTCAGGCACCACTATGCTTAACTGAAGTGGCGGAAGGGGGACCTCTTGGAGGAGTGGCTCCAAGAGGCTAGAGCATCAGGGGATGTCCCAGCCATGTGTAAGTATCAGTCCACTACCTGTTTAATAACTGCCAGCTCAGGTTTATCATGCATAGGTATGGCTAAATATTCCTTTCATGTCCCCCACAGCTGCAATGGAGTGGGCCATGAACCAGGAGGCCCACATCTGCCACCTTGCGTGGTTGTGACATGAGGCAGGTCAGTAATACTCATGCTTTAACTGTCATAGGAAATAAAAATAATAGTAATAGTAAAGTAATTGCTAGTATAAAACCTGTATTGTTCAAGGCAAGTACTGCATACAGAGAATATGGCAGGAAGAGTCTCATATTGTTAGTATGGCAATAAAAGTGTAATACCCTGACAAAACAGGTCTAACTGTTGGACTGCATGTGTATAATCAGGTATCATATGGTAATGTAGATCTGCAATCATGTAATAGTACTGTAGTATTAAGCACTGTTACCCACACCATGCACCATAACGTGAATGTGTAGAAATGCCTGTATATGACAGGTGTAATCCCCAGAGGCCATTTAGTACAACTGAGAGACACATAGACAGTAAACAGGGGAAATGCAAACAACACAACCCAAACAGCACATGCAACTGAGATGTGAACTGTTGTTTAAGCAGCACACACAGCCATGGTTTAAATCCTGCCAGTGGTAGTAGTCTGCATACAGAATTATACACCACAACTGTACAGATATGTCCAGACTGTCTATTAAAGTGGCCCATTTCTAATGCCTATCAACCTGTCCCCCTGGGAAATCAGTGGGATGATCCCAGACGTATAGGCAGCAAACAGGAAATACAACTGATTGACACACATCTATGATAACAAACCTGGCACACTAGCAATTCCCCAATACCTTATGTGACTAAGAAGCTACGTATGTCCCATTTACACCCCAACTTGTTAAGCTGTGGTCAGAGTGTGTACAGTAACAGAGTGAGATGTATGTGCATAATACTAATGTGTAATCTGGAACCTTGTGTGGCAACAGTCCAGTAGTGCTAACAAACATTGCTCCCACAGGTACGTTGCATATGAACACTGTGCTGTGAAATACAGACCAATATAACCTGTGCTGGTACCATCCACCCTGGTATTGTAGGGGATTGTGAGTGTTGCCGTTTCTCTGAATAACAAAGTATCACTGGTAACTGTCACCCACACTGTGCTACATAATATAACTGTGTAGGAAAGCATGTATATGTGTGGGTCAGGTCACTAAAGGTGGAAGAGGGCAATATTCTAGATATGTCCAGGCATACCAGCATGTGATCAACACATGGCCAGAGTCTGTGCAGAAAGAGTTGGATAGCATAGTGCAAAACATCAACCTGGAATCTGGCCATATGTGTGCAAACAGTTAGTCAGTGTTAACAAACATTCCCTCCACAGGTATACCAGGTAAGAGGTGTATACTGCAGGTAAAACTGGTTCATGTGTAATGATGTTGACAGCCATATCATTGTCCAATATAGGTCTATAGGGTAGTGTAGTAAGATTTGTAAGGTACAGATAACAGCACTGACTAGGAAAGTAATATGGAGTACAGGAATATACTACTTGTTAATTGACATCTTTCTCTCCCCCCACCTTATCTCCAACAATAATCAACATACTCACCCCAACTGGTATGTACTGACTCTGATAATGGCCAATCATTTAATAAATATTCTAATGGTTCCCATGCATGTGTCATATTGAGTTATTCCAACATTGTTGGCATGGTGCCATCAATGTACCTGCATGCTGTTCTTATTACCACTGGGGTCCCATATATGCATGTGTTCTGTTTGCTATGCAACTGTTCCATATCTGGTGTCTAGGTTAATACGAATATCTATGCATGCTGTTATACCTAACCCTGGAATGTGTTGACTATTACTAACCCATATATGATGTTGAAATCTAAAATCTATAGCATGCTTGGGAAGGCCGGCCCAGCAGATCCACCTGTCCATCTCAGCTGGCCGAGGCACCAGGCACCAGCATGTCTGGGGCCCAACCCCTCACCTCCCTGTCCGTTGGTCCTGCGCCACCTTTGGGTGTAACCACCTTAGGGGATGGGGCTCATTCCCCCGGGAGTGGGCACGGACAGACACCTGTCACCAGTCACCAGTTTGGGGTCGTAGTGCTTAGAGAGATGAACAATAATGTTGGTGATCTTCTACGCCAGCTTGAGGGCCGCATGTCATGATTAGAGAGTCAGTCTGGCTCTACGGCTCAGCCCCCAGCACAGCCACCTTCAGGGCTGTGAAGTTGCAGTGGTAACTGCCCATGGTTGGGGACCTCAGTCCCACTGTTACCACTAGGGGGCTTGTGGGCTTCCGATATCTCAACACCCCTCCCCATCAAGGTGTTTACCCCCCACATGTGTCATATACCACCCCTGTATGTGTCTTGTGTGTCTTGTCTGTTAACCTACCCAACCTACCTCCCCAAATGTATCTACTACCCCTCCCCAACATCCCACTCCCACCTGAAAAAAAAAGGGCAACCTGTTCCCGCAAAAAAATTTCGGCCCATACATAGCTGTCCATTTCACACAAGTGTCCACTGGACACATGTAATCTGGTCTAATTGGCATCACAACAAATTTTTGTTATCCTCACCCCTCTCCCAGGAGTTTGAGTGTCCAAATCTGCCTCCACATTCAGTGTATACGCACAGCTGTTGCTGTAGAAGAAATGGGCAGCTATGGACCTTCCTACACCCTTCCTGCATATCCCTAGCTATTTTCTCTACTGTCTTTCCCTCTTTGTGCCCCTTTTTCACCCATTTCCTATCAACCCTTTTTTCTTTTATTTTAAAGAAATAAGAGTGGGGGTAAGCAGGAGTAAGGACTAAGCAGCAGTATGTGGGTCTAAGCCTGTTTGCATGGGGGTAGGCAATGCCTACACTTGCTAAGCAATTTAGAAGCTAACCAAGTATAAGAAACTGTAACTGGAAGTTAGCAGTGCTTACCTCCACGCAAACCCATGCAAACCCGCTTACAACTGCTTTAAAGTGCCTTAATCACTCTGTATCCAACAGCCCATGTTCTGCCCAGCAACAAAATAAACAGCCTCTGCAAGGCTCGAAACCAGGACACTACAAACCATAGACAAAGTGATTTATCACTAAGCCATGACAGATATACATAAATCTGATGTTATCACAAACATATCATCCAGCACAATCATGCAACAGTACAGAAAATGTATACCAACATCTAGATGTATGTATGTAAATATATTAATATCTAAACAGATACAACATATCTATATATGTGTATATATATATATATATATATATATATATATATATATATATATATATATATATATATATATATATATATATATATATTTCTAAAACTATATACGTATATATATTACTATATATGAACATATATACATGCAAATACCTACAGTGACACATATATGTGTCTGCACCTATATGTCTACATATACACAGCAAGTTACATACGTGCACGCAGATATATATCTATGTAGGTATATACTGACATAGTTTTATATATATATATATATATATATATATATATATATATATATATATATATATATATATATATGGCCATACATATGTAGATAGCAATGGCAGATTAACAAACACACATATGTCCACATGCACCATTAATGGGGTTGAGAGGCCCCACACACTATACGTCTTGTATGAATAGGCATCCCCCCACAGCCAAACATGTCCGCCCTGCAATACACTACCAAGTGTTGCAGATCCCATAACCATGACCTGACACAACATAGGCACAAGATGTTAACAGTACTACATCCCACCTGTATGATGTCAGGCTGGTATTGGTAACATATCATGCAGTACAGTCTGCCTCCCATAGGAAATGTAAAATGTGGAAGCCATTAACATCCCTAGGATACAGATACATAGGCACAGATATGCATATATATATATATATATATATATATATATATATATATATATATATATATATATATAGATATACATGTGACTGCACATACACACGCAGATATATGTACAGTAAGATACATATGTAGAAGGTGCACACAATATGGAACAGCCACTATGCCTACAGTTAGCACCTGATCAACTGGACACTGTATGGGCCACCCATACAAATGACAATTGTTGCCTGCAACATATACCCACAGAGAGGTCATAGGGTAAATACCACACACAGGTTTGCAGAAATGGACTATCTATAATTGTGTACTATTACAGTTCTATACGCCATGTCATATAGCTGCTCAGACACTGACATCCACATTAGCAGAGTAATGCAACTATGAAACAGTTATACTAATACAGTAGTATGGAAAGGTTCACAACTGTTGCTGTCCAGGCCAAGCCCTTCAAATTGTACAATAGTGAGGACAGACTGGGCCACTGGATGCCAAACAATCAACAGTATGTAATGCAGGTGTATAGTTCAGCAGCCTCTATCTACACTCTGTACAAAATCACTAGGTGGTAAATATGTCATGTGACCAAATGGGTTGTAACTGTTACATAACAAGGCATAACTGACATTATCACATGCACACTGACAAACAGAACAGCCTGTATGGCAGGAGGTAGAAGGTTTGCATTAACCCAATTTATGTAAGCAATGTAAATATAGGTGAAGTATATGGCACTGTACATCCAGATACCTTAAGGCAGCTCACCCCTGATACCCCCACATTTTTAACAGCCTAGGAAATTTATGGTGCTCCCCCCCGACTCAATAATACATGTTCATATACCACTGTTGCATACACTGGCCTCTGGAGTGCATAAGAGCACACATGTATTGTGTAGGTGGCACCCACACATATATGGCCCCAGCCCCACCGTATGTCTGGGGGATACAACAAAAGTGGACTGATGGCAGCAATGGCAGTGTGATATACTCACAGACCACTATGGTACAACCCTTGACAGCATGTCATATGTACAAAGCTTGGTATGTAGGTGGAGGACATAGGCTGGAACACAGGCACAAATGTGGAAAACTATTGCCATACACTAAGCAATTTGCTGGTGTTACAAGATAGTCTGCAACATACCCTTAGTCAGGGAATTGAGGTTAGAAACAGAAATGGATGTAGCCATGTACTGATAGCACTCAACACACACACACACACACACACACACACACACACACACTGCCAGTGAAATATCTGACACAGGACCTGTGTGGTGGACAGACAACACATGATAGGCACACCATTGGCCATCAAAAGGATATGCCAACAGTTAAGAGCTATGCAGACAGATTGCCTTCCAAGGTAAAGTAGTATGTACACACACACCCTGTAACACCAGCACTGTACAAAGCATAACACAACTGTACTCACACTCTGTCTGTTGTTCCTGAACCTCCTACAAATATGTAGCTGCCCTGGTGGTGCCGGTTCTCCTGTAAGAGGTATTGCAACCTCCTGTCTGTAACACTGATGCCCACACACAGGAAGGATGTCCATCACACAGGCAATGTACAGGGACCACGCCCACATGATGTAGGGGTTTAGAGTAGGTGGTTGCCATGACAGTGATGATTGGAAGTACTACAGGTGTAATTATATATATATATATATATATATATATATATATATATATATATATATATATATATATATATATATGGCTATCTGGATAATAATATGTACATATATTTCCACCATATGTCCTGGACATGGAGTGTAGCCCTACCCCAGCCTCTATAGTCCCACAGTCATAGTGCAAGGGGATGTCAGGTATGTATAGCAGGTATCTTAGACAATTACTACTGTCATTGGGATTGTCTTCACAGACATGGTGTGTTGGAGGTCACATCTGCTTATAACATGTGTGCCATTGGCTGCTGACAGACATCTTAAGGACATCATAGTAAAGTACCGCTGTTAGCATGTAATGCCCCTGTGGAATGCAGCAAAGATATTGGCCAATATATGTGGACATTCTGACACACACTGTACAGTCCAGAGGTATACACATTACCCCTCAGTGCTAAACATGTGTACCATGCCTGACAATATGGATGTAGACAGCCATATTGGTGGGTATAACACATAATGACTGGAATACATTTGCCACCATAGGTTATGCATTCACATACCCCTGTCTGGCCTGACACATAATAACCACTGGTACAGGGGTGCCATGGCCACATACTACCCACTAGATATTGACATACATCTGTACAGCATCTCACTGCTCTGTCTGACATACATGACTGTTAAGGGAGGCTCGGCAGCAGTACATCTGGCAAGTATCTGCACATGACATCTCACTGGGTAAGTACACTAAGCTGCTAGGCATGTGACAATGCACTGTGCAGGCTACAGGCAGACTGGCTCAACACTGGCCTACATGGGGGAATGCACATGCACATGTACCTGCATATATAGCAGGCTCTACCGGCATATCACAGCACAGGGTAAGATACACCTGTGTGAAAGTGCATAACCACAACCAATGTGAAGACAGCCATAGCCACATATGTTAAGCTAGCATAATATTACAGTATATGGACTATCTGTTCGACACCATCCTCATATATGCCACTCACAGACTGACCCTACATATACTGGGCTGCTACACAGTTTGGTCTGATGGCTGTCTGTGGTATGGGACATGTGTGTGTATGGCCCTACAAACATGTATGCCAATATGGTACAATACAGTGGAGCAGCATCTAACATCAGATAGGACGGGACCTAGAACAATGACATCTGCCACAGTCTGTACACAGGCTAAATTACATATTAACAATACACACACTGTCGACATTCACCATATTTACACAGACCTCAGTACTGTACAAACATCCACAGAATGTCCAGGTTATGTCAACAAATATAACCTTTACTGTACATAACATGTAGCAGTCTGATATCTCACTGGCTTGTTATCAGATATGATGACACTAATTATAGTGTACAGCACATATGCACCACTTCATGCACGACATATGAGTTGTGGCTGGAAGCACATACACAGGGCCAGTAATGACATGTTGCTGTGATAACCTCATGCATTTACTGTTGTAACAGGGTTTGTTGCAACATATGTCCTATGAGGGATAAGAAGCCAGTAACTGTCACGGCTTTCACCATCTACAGACTGTGATCCTCACACTACCTTCAGCACTCAACAGATAGATGCTCCATTGGTAGCACATGACACCAAAAGCACAACACACTGCCCTGTCTGCAGATGACCCTGCAAATGGGGATTCCTCATAAACATGGAACTGACATGGCAGGTATTAAGACATGTAGGACAGTCATATCCACACACACACTGTTAAACCAACAGTACTCCAAATGCAGTACAGCAGCACTTACAGTCTGTAGTCAGGTCAGGCACATCCCTCTCCTGTGTGTTGCCCTGTTTCCACAGTGTATGCTGTTAGAGATAAATTCCCAATCCATCTGAGATGCTGTTTGCCAAACAACAGATCTAGTTCCTGCTCACAGTGAATGAAAAGGGCTAACACCTACATGATTTTCCTAAATATTGGAGTGTGTTTCCATGCAATTGGCTATAAGAATGTTACCACAGCTGTTCCACATGCTATCAGCTAGGGGAGGGCTGCAATTCGTACAGAGGCCATCAGCTGATCATAAGCATCACTTAAACTACACATGCTGCTGCCAAGCAAAGCAGGTGTAGGTCTCCACATCCACCACAGAGGGAGTGGGAGAGGCAGACAGAGGCAAAGACAAGTCAGGGAGTGGTGGGAGCATAAAACCTAAGCATGTTTGTGTCTTACACCTACTAGCACAAGGTACCAAACTCCTGACAACTATGTAGTACTATCACAGTTCTATGCAGTTATTGGATGCGCCACATGGGTTACCTGTTGTGGAGCCCTCAGAACATATATGTGATGGTGACTGACATCTGCAATAGGGATACGGTAGCTATATGGTAGGTGACATACACGTGCCTGTCCGCATGAACAGGTGCCAGCATCAACACAGCCACACTCTCACAGGGATGCACACACACTGACAAACCTGGCAGGGCCAGGATTACAACTCATCAGTAGTGGGATTGCCACAACACATCACTGTGCAGGTATCACATGCACCACATGGGTCATATGGGGGTTGTATGGGCAAAGGGTATGGGGAGGTGTCTGACAGGCAGCATGCTTCCGTATGCCCATGGGGGTTGTAGGGAGCATGGATGTGAACATAAGCACCATACAACACACATACAAACACACAGGGTGCCAGTACTGACATGCATGGGTGCATGTCTGCACGGGTGTGTGGTGGTCGCCTGTGCCAGGCAGCTTTACAAGGCTAGGCGATGAGTATACCTTGGCATCAGGCCACATGACAATGGTCTGCATTGTGGCTCAGGGCTGTAGTGTCTGCATTTGCCCACACGGGTGGGTATTGTATCCCCCATCCAGTCACCTGGGTGACTATTGTGTGTGGCCAATGCTGTGCATCGCTTGCCATGTATGTGTTCCTTAGTCCATGACATGGACGGTGTTTGGGATGTGTACACCTCCCAAATGCATGTACAATGACATGTGGAACTGTACCTGGGGTGTCTGGCCCATGTTGTGAACACAGATTATCATCACATGTGCCAGTCTTGCCCACCTGTGGTGAGAACTGATAATGGGCAGCAGGTTTACTCTGCACTTAAATTGATAGAATGCTAATGGCATTCCCTGGTGTCAGTGGCATCTGTCAATACAGGGTATGTTGTCAGGCATGGTATGTCCTTTGTGAGTCACATGTGATGGCACCACATGTGTTTTAGGTGTCCATTGGGGAACATGGGGAAGGTGCACTGTCTGCATGTACGTGTATATTGGACAGATGGACAGGATGCCATGCCCTCTGTAGCCCACAGTTATCACCCCATAGTTAGTATCAGTGGCCAATATGCAGTGTACTACCTACATATTGGCTGTTGCCTAGGCATGTGTGTGTGTATGAGACATGGATTGAGAGTGTGCTCTGGGTAATACTGGGGTTGCTAACTGTGATTGCCTGGCCTTGATGTCACATGTATGGGTATGGCTTTGCACCCCAGCCTCTTAGCTATTTCACATCTGTTATCCCTGTACGTTGGGCATTGTGATATATAGTAGGGCCACCATATAAGAAATATGCAAAAAACACTCTACATTGGCCACAGGTGTCTCATACTCACAACCACCTTCACACAGGATATGCGTTACAAACACACACACCCACACATGCACCTGTCATGTCTGGGAGTTGAACCCCTACCTAACTAGTTTATTATACTACAGCACTATGCAGTTATAGCACACACCACAGAGATTACTGGAGTTCTCTTTCCCCGAAGGTGTATATCACATTGGATGACATCAGCAGGATTGTCAAAGTAGGACATTCGAATTGTGTGTGTGACTAGCCTAAAATGCATTGGTCCCTACACAGACAGTGAGACACACACAAAACATCCACAACTGAAATGGGTGGGTATAGAACCCCAAACAGAAGGCTACATCACACTACAGCATAGAGCTGTTACAGGCTGCACCACAGGGATTACTAGGGAACACCTTCCCTAAAGGTGTATTTCACAATGAATGACACCAGCAGGATTGCCAAAGTAGGCCATTTGAAATGTATTGTGTGTGACTAGCCTAAAATGCATTGCTCCCTACACAGACAGTGAGACACACACAAAACATCCACAACTGACATGTGTGGGTATAGAACCCCTAAAAGAGGCCTATATGCACACTACAGCATGGAGCTATTATGGGATGCACCACGGGGATTACTAGTGAGCTCTTTCCCAAAGGTGCATTTCACAATGAATGACATCAACAGGATTGCCAAAGTAGGCCATTTGAAATGTACTGAGTGTGACTAGCATTGCTCTGTACACAGACATTGAAACACATACCAAATATCCACAACCAACATGTGTGGGTACAGAACCCCTAACAGAGGTCTATATCATAATACAGCATGGAGCTGTTATAGGATGTACCACGGGGATTACTAGGGAACTCCTTCCCCAAAGGTGTATTTCACAATGAATAACATCAGCAGTATTGCCAAAGTAGACTCTTTGAAATGTACTGAGTGTGACCAGCCTATAATGCATTGCTCTGTACACAGACATTGAAACACACACAAAACATCCATAACTGCCATGGGTGTGGAGGGAACCCTACTACAGCTCTACATCACACTACAGTAGTACACAGTAACAGGACGCACTACAGAGATTACTAGGCTACAACCTTCCCAGATGTGTATTTCTAGGTGGGTGACATCAGCAGCCTTGCCAAAGTTGAGTATATGAATTGTAAGGAGTGTGAGTACCCTAAAAAGCATTGCTCTCAACACAGTCAGAGACAGACACGCACAGAAACACACACTCGCACAGTTGCCAAGTCTGGGGTTAGAACTCCTACCTAACTAGTTTATCACACTACAGCAGTACATAGTTATGGGATGCACCACAGAGATTACTGGGCTGCAATTCTCAAAAAGGTGTATTTCACATTGGATGACCTCAGCAAGCTTGTCATAGTAGGGCTATGAGGAGGGCGGTGTGTGCATGGGCCATAACCCATTCATCTAGGGGTTAACACACCACATGCGGGCACACACAGAGTCATATGTCACAGGTACATGCATACAGCTGCTAGATGACTACTTCCTTGTACAGTCATGTTGCACAGCTGACACGTGCACCACATAGTCTGTAATGCTGACAGATACTGGTAGCTAGTATCTGCAGTGAGTGACATCTGCACCTCATGTGTTTGGGGCCCTTTGGCTGTGTGCTGGGTGGGACAGGCCTGGATTGCTCCTTGTCACAGTCACCCTCTTCCACACATCTGTGTACATCTACCTTTGGCTTATTATAGTGAGTTGTCCTGACATGTATGTCTGTATTCCTATCCACTGTGTGTGCAAGGCATGAGTGGTGCATACTGACGAGTGTCTGCACTAACAACTGCAACTGCCAGATATGTGTGGTCCACTGGTATTTGCAGTCATGGCCTTCATTTCTCTAAGTGTGTGAGCATGCCCAGTATGACCTTTCAGTATGTTGTTGACTGACATTGCATTCATTACTCTAAGTGTGTGAGCATACCCAGTATGGCCGTCTGTATTGAATGCGTGGATAGTGTCCAGGTAGTATGTGCTGCAGTGCTGACCTTTGTGTTGTACACCGACAGGTAGCATGCTGTCTCTGTAGGGTATCCATCGATCATTTGGCTTTGACTGTTACTACATTTCTGCATAGCGGAGGGGCACACCTGATTATTTCTACATTTCTACACAGGGTTGGGGAGGTACACCTGACTGTTATGACATTACTATGTAGGATGGGGGGCACACCTGACTATTTCTACATTTCTTCACAGGGTTGGGGGGGCACACCTGACTGTTATTACGTTACTATGTAGGATGTGGGGGGCACACGTGACATTTGTACACATTTGCTATGACTGTACTGGTATGTCAAGTACTCCATTTCATTCTGTATTGCTAACTATCATGCTGACTAGAGGCATACCAGTGTACTACAGATCGTGGCTTTGGTTGCCCTACATATTGTTGTCTGACTTCCTACCCTTCAGAACTAACATCCCACTGGCTGCCCTGCTGTGGTCTGTCTTTGTAGGCCTGGGGGGGGAGGTTAACCATAGCCATCATTCCAGGGCCATGGCACAGGCTCTGTTTGGGTTTGTCTACACCTGTCCTGCTGGCTGAGACTGTTACTGGGTATGCAAACCATCCTGACTAGCGTGTGTGGGTCATATGGACACATATATCACTCAGCAAATTTCCTGCAGTGGGTTTTGTCACCCTACATAGTACTGGCTACTATGGTGACTCCAGTATATGTTACAGATGTCCTGGTGCCACAATGGGTGTCTACTGTCGGCTGCCATAACATTAAGCCACCCATTTCCCTTGCATGCTCACATCCATACCATAGCTACAGGTAACAACACATTCTACTCCATTTGGCAATTGGTAGGTTGATTGACTTACCTTGAGGGTGTGCCAGACTTGCAGATGGTGCTGCAGGGCTGTCTATGTCAGATGCACATAGTACACTCCCTATACATGGTTGAGCACAGGTAGTGTCATGTTTGGCATCCCTTTTACTGTATGTGTGAGTCAGAGAGAGGGGTCGTTTCCTGGGTCCCTACTGTGTCAGTGCATGTGCTATGCGTTGCCTCTTTGCCAAGGCCAGGGCATACTGGGCTTGCCTCCTTCTGCCTACTGGGGCAGGCTCAGGTTGTTCCTCCTCCAGGTCACTCTGTGGCTGTGCAGGCCTTGGCATTGGTGGAGGGCTGTGTGGCCCTGCCCCATGCTGTTCCTGCTGCAGCTGTTTCCACAGGAACATATTGTGTAGCATAGCACATACCATAACAATTTGGGTACATGTAGCTGGCGAATACTGCAAGTCTCCAACGGATGTGTCTACACACTGGAACTGTGACCTGAGCATCCCAAACACATGCTCTATTATATGTCTGGCCTGTGCATGTGCCTCATTATGGCGTTGTTGTTCAGGTGTGTGTGCATTTCTGATGGGTGTCATCAGCCATGGCTCCAGTGTGTACACAGCATCCCCCACTAGGTGACCATAGGGTATGTCCCCATTGGCAAATCTCTGGTACAGCTGCATCAGCTGCCATATGTGGGAATCGTCATAGCTTCCAGGGCAGCCAGCATACACATTCATTATAATTCCCTGGGCATCACATACAACCTGGCAGTTGATGGAGGGGATGCCCCTGCAGTTGATGTAGGCCCTACCCTGGTGCTTTGATGCATATGTGCATGCAGTCTATAGCACCTCATTACCCCAGGGTATTCTGCAATTTGGTGGAAGAGATGCATATTGCTGGTCAACACCTCACGGGTGTTGCGGAAATATACGTGATCACTGGCATGTGCTGACATGGCATCCAGGAACTGGCGGAATACTCTAGATACTGATGCCTGTGAGATCCCCATGATATCCCCAGTTGTGCTTTGAGAGGTACCTGTGGCTAGTATACCTAGGCCTACACATACCTTGGTAACCACTGGGATGGGTTCAATTCGGTCAGTTTGTGTGTCAGGTGTGGCCGGCACAGCTAAACAATTTGCTGTAGGAGGTCTCTGTCCATCCTATAGTGCTCCACTATCTCCAGTTCATGTAGCCCCCTGGTAGGTTACTCTGGGTCTGTACACTCTTCTCCGTCTCCTCACTGTGGGTTGTTCAGCAGCATTCACATCCTCACCACCCTCAGCCTCTTGCACATGTTGTTCTATGTTGCCTGCTGCAGCCCTTCTCATTTTGTAGGTTTGTTTGTTAAAATTTCCTCGCTTGTATTCACCTGTGGTGTAGAGTGTGGGAAAAACCAGAGGAGAGGGCATTTGTTTAGTTTATAGTAGTGTTCTGGGCTGGGCTAGTCTGCTGTCTGTGTAATTGGCTGATTCTGATACATTTCCCCTGCCAGCTACACTGGTTTTCCTTGAATACCTTCCTACTGCTGTTTTCTCTTCCCATTGCCTCCCGGTTTAAGCCCATGTGTGCACCGTGCAAACAGAATGCACAAATCTGCACACTGCTGCTATTTCCTAGTTTAACTTCTTTTTTCTTCCAGTAAAATCTGGTGCGCCATACACACCCACTTATGCTTTATAAAGAGTGCTAAGCAGGTTTAGACACACCCAGTAGCTTAGCTGTGTTAAGCTAGGAGAAAACCCAAGGCACAGGGCTCCATTCTGCTTACAGTATGTCTGACACCCCCCCAATGATGTCAGCTACCTCCTAGGCTTGCACCTAGCTATTCATACTCTTAGACTGTTGGGACCTGACTCATATGCTGGAGAAAACTGGATTCACTATCCTTCCCCTCATTTGCATAGGATTGCCTGCTAATGCATAGTTACATGTCTCACACTGAGCCTCCCCTCTTAGCAACCACTACTCACTGGCTAGGTTGTCTTCTGCCTGCCATTGACTTGCATGGCAGAATACTGATTTTAGTTAGAATGCTTATTTTAGGTTTATTTTCTTATTTTACCCCGATCCCATTTGCGTGCCGCTGCCCTATGCTTAAACAGCCGAGATCGGCTAAAAAAAAATAAAGTTTATTTTTATTATGTTTACATTACTTTTCATGCCTATGGCCATATATTTGGCCTTTAGCATGTCTAACCTTCTAATACATGCATTTCTATGAGCTGACATGCCTCCGTTTTGCAGTTTGCAGAAATGTACTCGGTTACTAACCAAGTACATTTCTACACACTACACTAGTCCTGCACAGACTCATGCCTGCTTCCTGGATCACTAAATCACCTCATTTGCATGTTTTTTTACCAACAAATGAGGTGATTTACATAAAGGGGCTCTGTCCATGCAGGAACAGTGCGGGAGCGCTCGTGCATGTCCTGGGAGCTTGTTCCTGGATTGTTCGGCAGACATATTGCGTGCAGGCACTCCTGCACTGATCCTGCATGCCGTGCAGGGCATAGTGAATCCATGGGTCGATCTTACAGTAGTAAAGTTTGCGAGTTAGTGGTGGGGAGATCTGATATAGTTAGACAGAAACAAACAGCAAAACAGCTCTGGAAACCAAGCACAGCCAAGGAATAAAGCAGCTGAAAACATAATGTCATAAACACTCCACTGTATTCAAATAAAAAACAAATGAGAAGTTTAGCATATTGTACAAAGAACATAAGCACTTTCGTCCCACCTTGCTCTGTGTAAGACTTCATCAGAACTAAGATTTCTTTAGACCAACTCCTTTTTATAAAATTAATTAACTTTCATTAAAATTTAAACAAGTACTACTTCCCCCAGAAAATTTGTGGTTCCAAACCATGCAAGGGGACTTGTACCTTTAATCAATTGTACAAAAAATACTCGTAACTTGTTTGATAAAATGGTAGAATAATAAATATTGCCGTAGATTCCAAATATCCTAAATTCAAATGCAGAATAAGTAACTGAATGCATACATTAAAACCTGCCTCTATAAATGAAAGGACCAATACCATCCTTAATAAAATAATGCATATATTGAAACCATTGATTTTCTAGAAGTAGTACTTCTTTAAATTGATTTTCTGTAAAAGCATGTTTACTTGCAGTAGGAATATACCATCCTGTTCAAGATTATTTTAGTAGGCATTTAAAGCATGTTTTAGTAGGGTCTATATTATATTTTCGAAAGTTTCAAACATCAAACACCATATGGTCAACACCATATGAGCGATCTTTGAAATTTCCAAAATATAATAAAAAAATAAAAATAAAAACCTGTTTTAGTAATGATGTCAGTATTATATAAATAAAGACAGTATAAAGTCAGTTTGTTTTGTCTATTCTAGTACTAGATCTCCACTGAAGAAATTTCAATTAATGACTTTTGTGGGCTGCCATCTTTTTTTTTTTCATTAGTTGTTTCTTTCTTTATCTGTTTGTGAATGTAGGTATGCTGATACAAAGAATCCTTTTAACCCATAATCCAGTTTTAAATTCCTTTATTTTATACATAGTTAATGCAGTGAATGTAGACTTAAACATCTTACTACAATTTTACAGTTTGAAAGTCATACACATATTAAGAGCATATAAATAAGATCATCAAGCAACAGATCACAATTCTGTATGCAATAAAAGACAGAAATGAACAAGACAAAACATCCTTTGATCACTGATCAGTGCCAATCGTGGCCATCCTAGTGCTATTTAAACTTAGTGAAGAAGGGCTTGTAAATGTAAACAGTGCAAGGAAAAATAAGGGAGCTGAATGGGAAATAAGAATATACAAGAATAACTCCAATGGTAATAAGAGGGTTATTCGAGTTCTAAGAAGAGAAAGAGGAAAGAGCAGGATGTATTTCACTGAATACAGTCCCAATTGTGAGGAGATTTATAGCCTGTCTAGCACAGGATAGTAACCTATAAACAAATTTACTTTAATTTTGAGCAGGGATGCATATGACAGACAGCACTGTCAAGACATTTATGCATGAGGACAAGTGTAGACATGTTAGATCAGTCCTTAATAGGCAGCAATTTGGCCTTGCCAAAGGTGATACCATGACAATCACCTTATGTGAGCAGCAGAGGTCTGCAAATTATGTTCTACAGAAATTATAAGGGATTAGGCTTTTTCCATACACATACTGTAACTAGCAGTCTAGACCTTCTTCCTATGAATGGTAGTATGGAAATTACTATTTTGATTAGATATAGTAATATTCAGAAAATGAATAGAATCCCAAGCAAAATTAACATCAAACTTTAAAAAATTGGGTATTTTCTTCCAGCTCTTTTACAAATGCTACTATGCTTTCAACATAACCCTTCATTTCCTCTGTATAATGGTTCTTATCTGATTTGTTCTTCTATTATATCTGGCGACATACCCTAAGGACCAATTTGTTCTACTACTATTTTCTCTTTGTTGCTCCATACTGTTATTACCATGAAGGTATGGTTTCCCTTTACCTTCCTACTCAATCATTATAGTTGCCAAACTATCATTAATTAGGGTCTGGCTGTATCCTCTAGAGTAAAAATCTGTAACCATACTGTTAATTTCAGACATAAAACCTTCATCCGCAGTGTTAAGTCTACTAGCATGTAAAATCTGACTTCTTACAACACCCTTATAATTACAACTAGTATGTGTGCTGTTTGCATGCACATACCTAGTAGTCTGGACATTCTTCCTATGAATGGTAGTATGGAAATTATTATTTTGATTAGATATAGTAATATCCAGAAAATTAATAAAATCCCAAGCATAATTAACATCAAACTTTAAAAATGGGGTATTTTCTTCCAGCTCTTTTACAAATGCTAGTAGGCTTTCAATATCACTCTTCCATAGAAGAAATATATCATCCACAACCATTTAAAGAAGGTTAAATTATTGTTGTAATAATTAGTGAGGGGTGAACTTTTATCATAAATAAAAAGTTCCTCCCATCTACTCAACACTGGATTGGCATAGCTATTAGCATCTGGGATTCCCATGGCAACCCCCAATTGCTGATGATAAAATGTGTTATCAAAAAGGAAGACATTATTTTCCAAAACTTCTAAACATTTCTAACATGGAGCAAATCATCTCAGTTTTGCAAGCTGTGAAGTCACTATGATCTAGTAAAAATTCTCTAATAAATTGGCCACCTGTATCACTCGAAGTGACAGTGAATAATGATTTGATGTCCATAGTCACTAATAGAATATTAGTACATGTATTAATAAGTAGGAAATCATGTCAAGCCATAAGAAAATTATTTGTGTCTTTACTATAGCAATGGCTGTGAATAAGTAGAGGGTGTAACTGAGTCTCTAGATATTTAAAAATGGCTATTGCTGTCCATTGGTTACCAGACACAATTAGTCTCATGGGTGGATTATCGAAATCTTTCTGTATTTTTGGTAGCCCATTTGTATTAGGGCATACTGAATGTGCTTTATATAGATAATTATATAGTTCAGGTGTAATAGACAGCCACGTAAGGAAATCATACAAAAAACATTTTACTTTATAACTAATAGCATTTACATTAATGGAGTTAGTTTCTTTACAAATTTGGTTATGAGAAAAAAGGTTATACATTAGCATTTTATATTTATCCAAATCCATGATCATTACATTGCCTCCCTTATCTGCTTGTTTAATAATAATGTTTTCTCTCATACATAAATCACCTAAGGCTTTTCTTTCATCATTTGTCATATTATAATATCTTTTCCCTTTACTTTCAAAAAACATTTTATAAATATCATTTTCACACATCGTCTAGAAAGCAAACACTACAGGTGAACTTTCAGGTAAAAGGCGCTAGTGCATATAAGTACAGTACTATTATCTAAAGAATTTGATTTAGATATTACTTTAAAATCAAGATTACATATAAATAATCTAAGTTCAGCAAAACATTCACTTAAATCCCCATCAGCTGAAGGAATAAATGTTAGTCCTTTATCTAATACTTTCAGTTCTTCATTGCTAAAACTACAGTAGACAAGTTAACAACAGTATGACCAAAACTATCTACTTCTTCTGATGCGGGTCATTGGTCCTACCTTTGTAAATGTTGTATTTTTGTTTACTCTGATATTTTAAACATAAGTGTATAGTCATACTCACTGTATTGAAAATGGAATGCTGTAAGTAAAATAAGGCAAGATGATAGACAAAAAAATAAAATTAAAGTGTAGTGCAAATGTAATGTCACAAAACATAATTATAAGAAAGGGGAAAAGTAGGGAGGTAAGAGAAAATGAAAAGGAAGATGCGAGCAACAGAAGAGAGGCAGAGAGAGGACTGAAGAATGAAAATATCAGTTAAGAAGAATATCAAAGACAATTATATAAATGTCAATAAAAGATATAGAGATATCAAAACAGACAAGGAAGTAAACCATAGTGGAGAGAGTGCAGTAGAGCATGAGAATAGGGGGTGACACAGTGGTACAGAGGTTAGTACTGCTGTCTCATGGCATCTGATTCTGCAGTTCAGTTCTTGGTTAGGATGCCTTCTGTGTTGAATCTACATGCCTTTCTTGTGTCCATGTGGGTTTTTGTCTGGGTGATGTGGTTTCTTCCCACATCCCAAAGGTATGCTGTAGGTGAACTGATGTTCCTCCAAACTGTTCATAAATGCATATAACATTATACATGGGATTAGCTTTTTTTGCTTGTACCCAGAGAGTGTCAGAATAGGTTATGGCTCCTTTCCTGTCCTTGAGTCTGATAAAGCTAATAATTGGAGAATGGCAGAAAGAATTAATAATGTAGTTAATAATAAACAATGGCTCACCTATGGTTCATCCAGTCCCATCTTGTTGTGGACTCTGCTAGGTAATTTCAACTCATCAGAAATTCAGGAAACAAAATGGAAAAGGTGCCAAAATACTAATACCAGTAACCAAAGTCTAAAATAGCACCCAGGAAGGAGAAACAGCAGTCCAAACCTCTTCTTCTTCTTCTTCTTCTTCTTTCGGCTGCTCCTGTTAGGGGTCGCCACAGCAGATCAACTGTTTCCATTTCTTCCTGTCCTCTGCATCTTGCTCTGTGACACCAACTGCCTGCATGTCCTCTCTCACCACATCCATAAACCTTATCTTAGGCCTTCCTCTTTTCCTGTTACCTGGCAGCTTCATCCTTAGCATCTTTTTTCCAATATACTCTGCATCCCTCCTCAGCATATGTCCAAACCAACGTAATCTTGCCTGTCTGGCTTTGTCTCCAAACCTTCCAACCTGGGCTGACCCTCTAATATACTTATTCCTAATCCTGTCCATCCTTGTCACACCCAGTTCAAATCTTAACATCTTCAACTCTGCCACGTCAAGCTCTGACTCCTGCCTTTTTGTCAATGCCACTGTCTCCAACCCGTATAACATAGCTGGTCTCACTACCCTCTTGTAGACCTTCCTTTTCACTCTTACTGGTACTCGTCTGTCACAAATTACTCCTGACACTCTTCTCCACCCACTCCATCCTGCCTGTACTCTCTTCTTCATCTCTCTTCCACACTCACCATTACTCTGAACTGTTGATCCCAAGTACTTAAACTCATTCACCTTCGCCACCTCTACTCCCTGCATCCTCACCATTCCTCTATCCTTCCCCTCATTCACACACATATATTCTGTCTTAGTCCTGCTGACCTTCATTACTCTTCTCTCTAGAGCATATCCACACCTTTCCAGGGTCTCTTCCACCTGTTCCCTACTCTCACTACAGATCACAATGTCATCTGCAAACATCATAGTCCACGGGGACTCCTGTCTGATCTCATCTGTCAACCTGTCCATCACCATTGCAAATAAGAAAGGGCTCAGAGCTGATCCTTGATGTAACCCCACCTCCACCTTAAACGCATCTGTCACTCTCGCTGCTGTCACACTACCCTCATACATATCCTGTACCACTCTTACATACTTCTCTGACACTCTCGACTTCCTCATACAATACCACAACTCCTCTCTAGGCACCATGTCATATGCTTTCTCTAAATCCACAAAGACACAATGCAACTCCTTCTGACCTTCTCTGTACTTCTCCATTAACACTGTCAGAGCAAACATCGCATCTGTAGTGCTCTTACCTGGCATGAAACCATACTGATGATCACTAATCATCACCTCCCTTCTTAACCTAGCTTCCACTACTCTTTCCCATAACTTCATGCTGTGGCTGATCAGTTTAATCTCTCTGTAGTTACTACAGCTCCGCACATCACCCTTATTCCTAAAAATCAGCACCAAAACACTTTTTCTCCATTCCTCAGGCATCCTCTCACTTTCCAAGATTTCATTAAACAATCTAGTTAAAAACTCCACTGCCATTTCACCTAAACACTTCCATGCTTCCACAGGTATGTCATCTGGACCAACAGCCTTTCCGTTCTTCATCCTCTTCATAGCTATCCTTACTTCCTCCTTGCTAATCCACTGCACTTCATGATTCACTATCCGCACATCATCCAACCTTCTCTCCCTCTCATTCTCTTCATTCATCAACCCCTCAAAGTACTCTTTCCATCTGCTCAACACACTCTCCTCACTTGTGAGTACGTTTCCCTCATTATCCTTTATCACCCTGCTGCACATCTTTACTAGCTCGGTCCCTCTGTCTAGCCAATAGGTACAGGTCCTTTTCTCCCTCCTTAGTGTCCAGCCTTTTATACAACTCTTCATATGCCTTATCCTTAGCCTTCGCCACCTCTGTCTTTGTCATGCACCTCATCTCCTTATACTCTTGTCTAATGTCTTCATATCTTTGACAATCCCACTTCTTCTTCGCCAACCTCTTTCTCTGTATACTCTCCTGTACTGCTTCATTCCACCACCAGGTCTCCTTGTCCTCCTTCCTCTTTCCAGATATCACACTAAGCACCCTTCTAGCCATCTCTCTTACTAGCTCTGCTGTAGTTACCCAGCTATTCAGTAACTCTTCACTGCCACCCAGTGCCTGTCTTAACTCTTCCCTGAACATCACCTCACAATTACCCTTTTTCAGTTTCCACCATTTGATCCTTGGTGCTGCCCTCACACTCATCCTCCACTTCTTAATCACCAATGTCATCCTACAAACCAGCATCCTATGCTGCCTAACTACACTTTCCCCTGCCATCACTTTACAGCCTCCAATCTCCTTCAGATTGGCCCTTCTACATAACATATAATCCACCTGTGTGAATCTTCCTCCACTCTTGTATGTCACCCTATGCTCCTCCCTCTTGTTAAAATATGTATTCAT
This sequence comes from Protopterus annectens, assembly GCF_019279795.1. Classification (NCBI taxonomy): domain Eukaryota; kingdom Metazoa; phylum Chordata; order Ceratodontiformes; family Protopteridae; genus Protopterus; species Protopterus annectens. The sequence continues at coordinate 173,728,135 of NC_056737.1, read as the reverse complement.
CACAGCCATGTCCATCCTTTTCGCAAAATCCACTACCATCTGACCTTCTGCATTCCTTTGCTTACCACCATACCTACCCATCACTTCCTCATCCCCTCTGTTCCCTTCACCAACATGCCCATTGAAATCTGCTCCAATCACCAGTCTCTCACCCTTGGGTACAGTCATCACCACTTCATCCAACTCTCTCCAAAATATTTCTTTCTCATCCATCGCACACCCAACTTGTGGAGCATATGCACTAACAACATTCATCATTACACCATCAATTTCCAGCTTCATAAACATCACTCTATCCGACACTCTTTTCACCTCCAAAACACTCTTAGCATACTGTTTCTTCAGGATAATGCCTACGCCATTTCTCCTCCCATCCACACCATGATAAAACAATTTGAAGCCACCTCCAAGACAGCTAGCCTTGCTCCCTTTCCATCTGGTCTCTTGCACACACAATATACCAACCGTCCTTCGGTTCATCATATCAGCTAGCTCCCTCCCTATACCAGTTATACTACCAACATTCAAAGTTCCGACCATCACTGTCACAGTCCTAGCCTTTACCTGCCTTTGAGCATGCCTTCCACCTCTTCTCCTCCTTTGGCCAACAGTAGCCCAATTTCCACCAGCACCCTGCTGGCCAACAGTACTGGTGGTGGTCATTGTTAACCCGGGCCTCGACCAATCCGGTATGAATTTCTGTACAGTTTTCTGCATATATGATGTGGCAAAATTTTACGCCGGATGCCTTTCCTGATGCAACCCTCCCCATTTATCCGGGCTTGGGACCGACACAAAGAAATGCACTGGCTTGTGCATCCCCAGTGGCCGGGTTTAACAACAGTCCAAACCCAAATAATTAAAAAAACACTTCTTTAATATATAAAACACATAAACACTTAACTTAAATCACCGAGTTTTTGTCATCAATACAAAGACTTCATCAGATGCAGTGTATCCCATACTACCTTTCTTTTATAATCCCATCAATTATTTAATTAAAACTATTTCAAACATTAATTTCCTCAACATATACAAGAGCTCTGGACTCCATATTTGAACTGGAAAGCTCAGCAGCAAACAGAATTTTTTTAAAATTAACTTTTCACTGCTGTCACCCTATTTGGTCACCCTCGCAACCTTATTCAACACATACAAGAGCTCTGGCTAACTTTTCACTACTGTCACCCGATCTGCTTTCCCTCACAACTTTCTTCAACATATACAAGAGCTCTTGACTCTGTCTTTGAACTGGAAAGTTCAGCAGCAAACAGATTTTTTTTTTAAACTAACTTTTCACTGCTGTCACCCTATTTGGTCACCCTTGCAACCTTCCTCAACACATACAAGAGCTCCGGCTAACTTTTCAATCTTGTCACCCTATTGCTTACCCTCACAACATTCCTCAACACATACAAGAGCTTTGGCTATCTTTTCACTGCTGTCACCCTATCTGCTCACCCTCATAACCTTCTTCAACATTTACAAGAGCTCTGGACTCTATCTTTGAAGTGGAAAGTTCTGCAGCAAACAGAATTTTTTTTTTAAACTAACTTTTCACTACTGTCACCCTATCTGCTCACCCTCGTGACCTTCCTCAACACATACAAGAGTTCCAAACTACATCCTTGAAGTGGAAAGTTCAGCAGTAAGCAAAGGTTTTGTATATGCCTCTTTCCTGCTATTATAGCTTTGGTCGGCAGTCCTTTTTTTCCTCCCTACATCTTCGCCATTTCTCCTCTGTCCATAGACATTCCCAGTTAGTAATTTTCCACATTTTCCCTCCATTAAGATGTTCTAAGCAAGAACCCACCTCTAGTCACCATTTCACCCTAACTCTCGTATCCTACCCTCCTTACTTTTACATAACATAAGCGACCTTGCTGTCCAGCCTTTAACCTTTTCTTGCAGGCAGCTCTGCATCTCACTTTCACCTAACCCCACGTTATATCTTTTTAGGGCCATTTTACCATTACCATTTCTGTTTTTAATTTTCACAAAAAAAACTGATTGTTTTTCTTTTTGCGGCTTACCTTTTCCTGCATCTGGCTAATCAACAGGGTTCCATCAAATCCTTGCCTACTCTACCCCATAACTCCTCCCCCCAGTCTCACCTAATCCGAGAAGACTTATATACCCTGCAGCCTGGGTGCCATTTTCAAGCTTATCTTTCTACTCTCTGCTACCTTGGCATGCTGTGCTTCTCCTGTAATATATAATAGATTGTAATACTATGATTTTAGGCTAAAACAAGCTATGTTAAGTAGAATAAAGCATACTTTGCACTTGGCATTCTTGCCGTTCTAGTTCTCAGATGTACCTTACTTCATAGTGTGCTAAAGGCATGATTGTGTCCTCCTCTGCTAGTGCAGCATGTATGTAATATCTTTGCTGGAGTCATGCCTGGTTCTGTCACAATGTTGTAAATGTACCTTTATGGCTGTTTTAAAACAAATATAATATGTATTGACTTATAATTTGTTTTAACATTTGGCCTTAAGTAGTGTGTGTAGCTCAATCATTAATCAGGTTTTGCTCATTTAAATACTCCAATAGCAATGTCTTCCTATTGTATTATACTATTGCATCTGTGGTAGAGTGTTATAATTTCTGTGCCCCTCGTACGCTAATCTTACTCAGTTTTACCTTCTCTTCTTTTGTTTTTTATTACAGTTTTAAACTATGTTTTCACTGCTGTCACCCTATCTGCTCACCCTCGTGACCTTCCTCAATACATAACAAGAGCTCTGGACTCCATCTCTGAACCAGAAAGTTCATCAGCAAACAGAAGTTTTGTATGTACCTATTTCCCGCTATTATACAACTTTTGGGAGAGCACACAGCCTCAGTTGGCAGTCCTTTTCTTCTCCTGCATCCTCACCATTTTTCCTCTGTCTATACCCAGTCCCAGTTAGTAATTTTCCACATTTTTTCCTCCATTAAGCTGTTCTAAGCAAGAACCCACCTCTAGTCACCATTTCACACTAACTCTCATATCCTACCCTCCTTACTTTTACATAATGTAAGCGACCTTGCTCTCTAGCCCCTAACCTTTTCTCGCAGACAGCTCTGCATCTCACTTTCACTGCATAAAACCTATCCCCACATGTAATATATTTAGGGCCATTTTTACCATTACCATTTCTGTTTTTAAGTTTCACAACAAAAGTGATTTTTGTTTCTTTTTGTGGCTTACCTTTTCCTGCAGCTGATTCAACCCACTCCATTCTTCTACCCTACCCCACCCCCATTCCCACAAACCCCATATCTACATTTATTCTCTCCACAACTCCTCCCACCACCCAACCAATCAGTAGCAGCTTCCACTCCCACTTTATCAATTATTACTACTCACACCTCTCTCATGCCACTCACCAGTTAATATACAAGTAAACGGTTTCCTTAGACTCTTCTCTACCTAATAGCCCCATATCATAGGTTCATAGGTTCATAGGTAGGTACTAGGCTACTGGCCTTAGGGCCTATATAAGCCTAGCCAAAAGGTACCCTGGCTTTCGCCACCCAAGAAAATTAATTTCCTGTGCCACTGTCAAGCAGAGCCACATAAGTGATCACCAGGGTGAATTTCCTATCTTCCATCCAATCATCAAGATTTTTCTTGAAGAGTGCTAATGAGGAGCTTTGTTTGATATAAATAGGTAGTTTGTTCCAGGGTATGGGAAGTCTCTGGGATAGGAATCTATCCCTCCAGCATGTTCTGTTTATTGTGGTGACAAGGTTTAAGTCCCTAGGGCATGTAGGGATTGGGATTTCTTTAAGTGGAGCATGTCTAAAAGCTCTGGGTTTGACATAGCTTTGTGTGTTAGGCAGAGATTGCCTCTGAGTAGGCGATATGCGATGGAGTAAAGCTGCAGTTTTTTGAGACGGTCTCCGTAGGGCATCTGTTTGAGGCTGGTAATCCTCTTTGTAAGGGATTTCTGCGGCCTTTCCAGTTGTTGTAGATGTCTTGTGAGGTACATACCAAAAGAGGCATTGTACTGTATAATGGGTCTAATGAGTGATGAGTAGAGGGGAACAATGATCTCTTTTTTCCTGGATGAGAAACCTTTTGTGATGAGGTGTGCCACATGGAAGGATTTTCTGACTACTGTGGCAATGTGATTATCAAAGGAGAGCCTACTGTCCACTTGTGTCCCAAGGTCTCTTATCACACTTTCGGTGTTAAGTAGGCTACCGCCTATGTGGTAGCTCATGGGTACAGAGTTTTTACCAAAAGGGATGACAATGCACTTTTTGGCATTGAGTTTGAGGCCATGGCTTTGACACCAGGCATCTGTCTCAGCGGGGCCCTTTTGTAGGATGTCCACATCTTTTGGAGTTTGATTATGGCTCCTAGTTTGCAGTCATCTGCAAACTTCATTATCAAAAGACCTTCTGTGTTAGTCTGTACTTCAGAGAAGTAAATTCCAAACAGGAGAGGACCAAGGACTGAACCCTGTGGTACTCCACTTGTCACTGGTCTGAAGTTGGATTTGGAGTCTGCTACTTTCACAGTGTGGGTTCTGTCAGTGAGCCAGTTGGCAACCCATCTTGTGACATAGGGATTTATACCTAGTTTAGTGAGTTTATCGATAATTCCAGAGTGGGGGATGGTGTTGAAAGCCTTGGTGAGATCTAGATAGGCTGTGTGAACCACCTTACCCTCATCTACGGCTTTGGTGACTGCTTCAAAGAAGTCTTTCAGGTTTAGGAAACATGATTTACCTTTTACAAACCCAAACTGGGTGGGGTCCTGAGTTTGGAGATTACCAATGTCATTGTTTATAAGTTCCATAATGATACATTACATAGCCTTACAGACCAAGCTCGTTAGGCTAATGGGGCGGTAGTTTCCAGGGTCCGTGGTGGCTCCCCCTTTGTGGAGTGGGATAACCGTCGCTGTGCAACATTCAGTGGGCACATAGCCTGAGGATATGATTGAACATGGTACTTAGGTGGGGTGCCAGTTCGTTCTGTAGTTCATGTAGGACACAGCCTGGGATGTTGTCAGGTCCCATGGATGCTGTGTTCTTAGCTTTGGATAGTATGTTTTTTTACCTGTGCAGCCGTGATTACAGGAACTTTGCATTCTTCTGGTATAGAGATGGGCCCTTTAGGGGATGACAGGGGGGTAAAGTTAGCACTGAACCTATCTGCCAGGATATTGGCAATATCAGTTGGTTCTGTATATTTAGTGCCATTGTGCTGTAACTCAGAGCAGATCTGACTGTTGCCATTGAGATTCTTGACATAGCTATAGAATACTTTGTGGTTGTCTTTAGAGTTAGTGGCAATTTTGTTTTCGTAACTAGCTTTGGAGGATTTTATGAGGGATCTCAGCTTCTTACCGAGGCTGACCAGGGAGTTTCTCCAATCATGGGATTTTACTCTTTTTTGCAACAGTTTCTTTCTTCTGTTGTAGAGTTTGTTTATGGCAGGGGACCACCAGATTGGCTTCCTTTTTTGGAGGATAGCATCTTGGTTCTGTTAGGAATTGCACGATCCATGCACTCGTGTAAGTGCTTATAAAGTGCATTTGTGTAGGATTCAGCAGTCATACCTCTATTGTCCATCAGCATGGGTGTCGTGAGGTTTTCCACTTCTGTCTTAAGAAGCATGAAGTTGGCTTTGGAGAAAATTTTTACTGTGGTTTCCCTAATTAGGGGGGGTGGGGGAGGGATGTGGATGTCTAGGGTGATTAGCTTGTGGTCGGATCTGACCAATGAGGAATTGACCTCTGGTGTGGAGCACTGGTTGCCCATGTTGGTAATAACCAGGTCTAGGATATTGCTGCCCCTGGTGGGGGTGTGGATAAGTTGATCCAGGGCATTGGAATTTATGAATTCCAGAAAATGTTGAGCACAAGAGTTGGTACATGAGTAGTTTTCCCAGTTAATGGTGGGGTAGTTGAAATTGCCCATTATTAGGGTATTAGGTTGTACCCTAATATTTTCCAGTGTGTCAAGAAATGAGGAGTGGGAATCCTGGGACATGGTGGGTGATCTGTAGCAAGCTACAATTTGGATTGCGGTCTTGCCCAGAGTTAGTTGTACTTGCATAATCTCGGATGCATTATGCTGGGCAACTAGCCTGGAGGTGTGGATATCCTTAATGAATATGGACACGCCTCTGCCTTTAGTGTTTCGGTCCAGGTTAGGTGGCCGAAAGGTGTGGTATGAATTATAGCCTAGTAATGCAGGGGTACTCTCTGGAGCCTTGAACCAGGTCTCTGTCACTGCACAGATGTCGATGTTCTTCATTTTAAGGAGTGCCTCGAGTGAGTGCATTTTGAGGTTTAGTCTTCTAGCACTGAGTAGCAATACCCTCAGATTCTTCTTGCTTGTACCTGTTATGGTGGTGAATTTGTCATTTGAACCTTGCCTAAAAAAGGCACTATAGGGGTGGCTAGAGCCTTAGCCAATATCCGGAATCCCAGGGGCGACAGGTGCAGGCCATCTCTGGCAAAGCATCGTGGTTTGTCAATCATGTCATCCCAGGCAGACAGATACTGGATCCCCTGAGAATCACACCAGAAGCTTAGCCAAATGTTGAAGTCAATCATTTTGTCCTTGTACTGTGGTATCATTCTGGGTGATGGGAGGATGCTACTCAGGGCTAGGGTCATATCTGCCTGGGATAGGGTCACACCTGCCTGGGCTACAAGATCGAACAGCTCCTCCATGCCCCTTTTCATGTAGTCCAGGGAGGTACATCTCAGGTCATTCACACCAACATGGACAATGACAGAGCCATATTTGTACTTGTTGTGGAGTGACCTGAGTGCATGCATTATGTGGTGGATCCTGGCACCCGACAGGCAGCTGACAGTAACTTTCTCCTTATTTAGCCTGGTGAGTGGAACATCAGTGTGCCTGACTATAGAGTCACCTATGACTAGAGTGTTGGGTACGTTGTTATGCCTTATGGGCTGTGGTTGAGTGGCACACTGAGTTTGTGCGCTATGTGTCATTTGGGTTGTGTTGGGGGGTGGAGGTTGCTTGTGTTTCTGCTTTGGAGGTCCCTGTTGCTTGGGCAGGTTTTTACTGAGAGACTCCGTGAATGTAGGTGTATGTTTTGTTGGTGTAGGTTTTGGGGGACTATGTGCTGAGTGTGGTGTGGTGAAAGTGTTTACCTTCTCCTGTTGACTGTCTAGTCCATTCTTAGGTGAAGACAGCTTTGCTTCCAGTTTGGCTATATAAGTGCATCTCTCACAGGTTGTAGTGTTGGGTGGTAGAAGGAGAGGGTTGTCTGTGTACATGAGGCAATTGCTGCATTGCCCCAAGATGCCCAGATTTATCAGGTAGACAGGAGAAAACACCAGGAGCTGACCCTTAGACATGCCTGGATAGGTGCTTATTTGTTAAGTACTAGAAACTGTTTTCCTCTAGACAGTGAGGAAAGTTGAGTGTTGTAGTAATTTGTAGCTTACTTAGTGCTTAGAATAAGTTCTGAACAAATGTTGAGCTCAAAGAAACAGACTTGAGTGCTGAAACTAAAACACTGGCTAGTTCTAAGAAGCAAAATTAAGCTAGAAGGCTTCCCTCCAGCACAGAAAGGCTTGGGGGCTTAGAAGGCCACAAATAGTCCTGGACACAGCAAATCTGTATCCAGACTAGACTACCAACAGGAAAGGCAGGGAACAAGCTTAGAATTCTTTTTAAGCGAAAAGAGAGAAAGGAGGAGCAGAAACTAAGCTGACTGGCCTTCTCAAATGTTCTCCCTGTATTAGGTAGAATGAGGTAATAACACTAGACTGGGAGGAGGGTACCAGATCAAATTTACTGTAGGAGTGGGCAACTGCAAAGCCACCAACTATAAGAACAGCATACCAATAGGGAGGGAGGGTGGAAAACAAACTGCAGAAATGTTTTTCACAGCAGAAAAGTAGCAGTGAGCCTTTAAATGAAAGTTTTAAACAGCTAAATGAGCCTCTAGAGAAAACTTTTAACAGCAAACAAGTTATCAGAATCAAACAACCCAACAGATGCTTAATAAAAGTGGACAATTTCCAGTTAATACCTCACACACAGTGAAACTAGTTAGAAAAATATACAGTAGACAAAGTGCTATAAATAACTCGAAAAAATAACCAAAAAAACAGGATACTTAATGTTATATATTATAGATCCGAGTTTGCTCAGTGTCCTTCCTTCAATTAGCTCAGTGTGAAATGGCAAAAACACTCACAAACCTAGCTTCTTAGGTAACAGAAAGTTGAAACCTGAGACAACTTAAAAAAAAAAAAAAAAGCTCAAAAGAACCAATGAGCTGCTTAGTCTAAGCTGTAGTCCAGGTGACCTCAGTCAGCCAATGACCTTAAACAATTCTCTCTCACTGAAATGCCTGATGGCTTTGGCTAAACCAAGATGTCCCTGAACATGTGCTCAGACACACAGCCTCCACAAACACTAGGCCCAAACACAAGCCTGCTCACCTCACCTTCTACATCTCCTACCACACTACTACTTCAGTTACACTATCCCCAACCTTTAATTCCTACCTACACCTTTTACTCCATCACCATGTTATTTCTCCATACAACTATCTATCTACTCTGCTCTCTAACCCTTTCTTTATGTTTCTCCTCTCAACTGACATCCCTAGCTACTACTATCTAACCTCCAAAAGCCCAACGCCTTAACTGCAATACAATCCACACCCCTCCTCAGCTACTCTAACATATCATCTAGGCTGCATACACCTGAAGTATGCCTTTATACCAAGCAAAAACTGCTCCCTGTCCATAAACATACTCACAATCATGACTTCATATCCAGCCACTCAAAAAGACATCCCCTACCTACTTACTACCTGTCCATACAATCTAACCTAGCTCTTTCTGGAGACATGCATCCTAATCCAGGCCCTACTCCCATGAATACTAGCCCTCCCAACTCACATAAGTCACTAAATATTATTACAGCCAATCTTCAAAGTATTAGAAACAAAATACCAGAACTTCATACTTTGCTGTTCCATAATACACCAGACATACTAACTGCAATGAAACACGGCTGAAGCCATACATAAAGGATTCAGAAATCCTTCCCCAATGTTATGCCTGCCAATGAGCTGACAGGCCCCACAAAAAAGGTGGAGGTATTGCTTTAATTCTCCCCAATACTCTCGCCATAGTCCCATACACTAAACCTATTCCTCAATTTGCAGCTGCTGAATTATCCATTTCATTTCTCAAACTGAACAACTCTAAGTCTCTCTGTATAACCACCATATACACCCTCCAGGCAACAATATTCCCCTTTTAGAATAAATTATTGCCTATCACATTGTCAGTCATCCTAGGGGATGTAAATATAAACTGGTTAGATTTTTCTAACCATTCTCCATCACCTAATTTCAACCTGTACAACTTTACCCAAATGGTTACAAATATAACTAGACCCAACAAAAACAAAGACAGTAGCTCACTTCTAGACTAGATGCTAGTCTCTGACCCCAGCAGAGTGTCAACAGCAGGTACTCTCCCCTGTAGTATTAGTGACCACCTTCCAGCTTACATAATTCGAACTACCAGCCAAATACCTTCCCAACACCAATTTAAACAATCAAGAAATCTAAGTAACTTTAACCCCACAATTTTAATGAATCCCTGCAAATGATAAATTGGAATACTCTACAATTTTACCACTAGATGAAGCTGTCAAGTTCTTCAACTCCACCTTCCTAACTGTCCTCAATAAACTAGCCCCTGTTCGGCTAAAAAGAGTCAAAATCAAGCACTCTGTTTGGCGTACTAGAGCCACCAAGCAAATCATGAATACCAGAGACAAAATATGGAAAAAAATGGCAAAATCATCAATATCCCACTGACCTCTTACAATTCAGACAGCTCTGTAACCAAGTAAAATGCCTAATCATTAATGACAGAAAACAATACTACCTAAACCACCAAAAGAATTGCAAACAAAACCCCAAGAAGTTTTGGAATTCAATTTCTTCTCTTATGAACCCTGGTCCAATAAACAACCTGTGCCCATTCCATGAAAAACCCACCAGTGAAATAGCCACTATCTTCAACTCATACTTCATCAACACAATAGCCAAACTCACATCTACTTTGCCTCAGACTAATACCACTACTAACCTTCATCCTTCATCTCCTTCCCCCCAGGTAGCAGCCCCCAACTCAACTACCTTTTCTTTCTTCCCTATCCCCTTCACCACTATAACAAACCTCCTTAAACTGAAGCCTGGATCCTGTGCCCCTGACAACTTGCCTCCAGAATATCTCCAAATGGCAGCAGAATCTATTGCCTATTCTATCAGTATACTTCTCAATAGATCTCTCCAAGAGTCTTGCATCCCTACTATATGGAAAAAAGCATACGTTCGTCCACTCCACAAAGGAGGCAACAATACTGATATTTCTTGCCTTAACTTTTCTCTTACCCTCACTACTGTATGGTGTTCCTCTCCTAACCAATATCAACTGCACCCTAAAAAGCAAGCTTGAGACTTGTTACAACAAGGTTGCCAAATTTGCAACCAATGCAAAATACTCTTCCCGTCATTGTATCTCCTTAAAATCACTTAACTGGCTTGAACGTCCCCATCATCTTACCTACCTACAGCTAATCACAGCTCACAAAATTATTTACAAACCCTCAGACTGTCCAGCCCTCTCTTGTAGCCTCACCCACTACCACCCCAACAGGCCACTTAGATCTGAAAACCAACTACTACTACAAGTATATAAACCTAAACTCCCTGCTGGTAACATGCTTTATTCCTTCTCTATTGCCAAGCTTTGGAATTCCTTACCAACAGATATCAGAAGCTCTAGTACAATCACATCCTTCAAAAAGGATTGTGATTACACCTCTCTTCCATCTGGCAATGCACATGCCTCTATTCTCATTCTTCCATAACCTGAATGCCTTCACTCTAAGTTTACTCACACACTATCCTACATCCCTCCCTCTTCAAACTCATGCATACTTATTCCTTAAACATACCTCACTACTCTTTTACTCTTCTATCCATTTTTTCTACTTCAGCTCTCCCTGCCTCTCTTCCCATCCTTCAGCTTCCCAGTCCTCTCAAATACCTTGTATATACCACTTAATTTTGTTTAATAACTCAATTACTCTTCTAGTTTTGTAACTTATATGATTTGTTATGTTCACCTATACTCATATGTACATATGATCTGTGTGACACCCTAACAATTATGGTGTATTACTATGTATGAATTGTGCTTGCTTGCTTGTATTTGGAAGCTGTTTTATATTGTATTTACTGTTTGAATGCTTTTGTACTCTTATAAGGTGGAGATTTTCTCCCCGAGCCTCCACTGAAAATGGGTTATTTTGGCCCAGTGGAGTTTCCCGGTAAACAAATTCCAATAAATAAATAAATAATAAATGTGTTCTTAAACTACTAAAGAACAATAATAATAAAAAAAACATACTTTAATAACATTTCTGATTAAATACTTATAATAAATTTAAAAGTATTTATAAACCAGTGTAAGTAAATCATATTATGTGTAAACCAGGTCTTTATAACCACCATTAGAAATGTTTGCGTTGTTAGTTCTTATGCAACCACAAATATTGTTTGTTTGTGTCTTTCGGCTTTTCCCGGTTAAGGGTCGCCACAGCGGAACTCCGGTCCACTATTGATTGGTAGAGGATTTTTACGTACCGGGTTACCAGCCCTGATGCACAACCTTCAACGAAGGCACGTCCCATTCACGTATGCCTCCACACAGAAGACGCTCTAGCTGAGAATCGAATGGGACAACGTCTTGCTATGAGGCGACAATGGTACCACAGCACCACCACCGCACTATGCAACCACGAATATACATTCTATAAAAACTATTGTAAGGGCTCTCTCTAGTGGCCAACCACCACCATTACAATACAATCTCCTAAAGGAAAAATCCTTGCTTCAGAATTATGTTTTAAAAAATATATTCACTTCACATCACAATTTTGCAGCTCCGAGATGGAGCTCTTACATTAGCTTTTATAGAATGTATATTTATGGTTTGCACAAGAACTAATAACACAAACATGATTTACTTACACTGGCTTATAAATACTTTTAAATTTATTATAAGTATTCAATCAGAAATGTTATTAAAGTTTTTTTTTTTAATTACTGTTCATAGGTTCATAGGTTCATACTAGGCTATCTGCCCTGGGGCAATTATAAGCCTAGCCCGATTCTGTATGGCTTACGCCACCCCTTGATTTGAGTATACTGTGCCCTTTTTAAGGTTTAGTTTACTGTGCCTCTGTCTAATAGTGACACGGGAGTAATCCCTGGGACAAACCTACAATCTCCCATCCTCTTATCGAGATTCTTCTTGAAGAGATTCAGTGAGGTGCTCTGCCTCACATGAACTGGAATTCTATTCCAGAGTGAAGGGAGCCTCTGGGTTATGAACCTGTCCCTCCAGCAAGTTCTATTTATTTCTGTGCTGAGGTTCAAGTCCCTCGAGCGTGTGGCTCTAAGGGATTTAGATTTACTGAGGTGGAGCATGTCCATTAATTCTGGATTTGACATAGCTTTGTATGTCAGGCATAGATCGCCTCAAGTAGGTGGTATGCAACTGAGTAGAGCTGGAGTTTTTTAACCGAGCAGCATATGGCATCTGTTTGAGACCCTTGATCCTCTTGGTGAGATACTTTTGGGGTCTTTCTAATTGCTGCAGGTGTCGGGTAAGGTACATCCCAAAAGGGGCATTGTATTCTATGATGGGCCTGATGAGGGATGAATAAAGGGACACGATTACCTCTCTTGATCTAGATGTGAAACCCTTCGTGATGAGGTGGGCTATGTAGAAGGTCTTTCTAACCACTTTGGCAATGTGGTTTTCAAAGGAGAGATTGCTATCAACTTGGGTCCTCAGGTCCCTAATAACTTTCTCTGTACTTAATGGGTTTCCGCCTATGTGGTAATTTGTGGGCACATTGTTTTTGCCAAAGGGTATGACTATACATTTTTTGGCATTTAGCTTTAAACCATGGCACTGGCACCAGTTATCTGTCTCTGTGAGACCTTTTTGAAGGATGTTTGTGTCAGCTGGAGAGTTGATTATGGCGCCCAGTTTGCAGTCGTCTGCGAACTTAGTGAGCCATAGTCCTCCCACGTTTGCCTGTACCTCGGAAAAGTATATACCGAACAAGAGTGGTCCAAGGACAGAACCCTGTGGGATGCCACTTGTGACCGGTTTCGAGTCTGACATGGCTCCAGCAACTCTCACTCTGTGGGTTCTGTCTTTGAGCCAGTTTGCGACCCATCCTGTGATATAGGGGTTTATATTTAAGCTGGATAGCTTATCTATGATGGCCGAGTGGGGTATTGTGTCAAATGCCTTTGCAAGGTCCAGATAGGCTGTGTGGACTACCATCCCTTCATCTATGGCTTTGGTGACTGTTTCAAAGAAGACAACCAGGTTCAAAAGGCAGGATCTGCCCTTGACAAAGCCAAATTGGATAGGATATAGTGTCTGTAGGTCCCCAATGTCTTTGTTTATGAGCTCCATGATGATCCTCTCCATAGCCTTGCAGACTAAGCTAGTCAGGCTTATGGGGCGATAGTTTCCAGGGTCCGTAGAAGCTCCACCTTTGTGGAGTGGGACAACTGTTGCTGTACGCCATTCTGTGGGCACATATCCTGTAGTGAGGCTGAGATTGTATAGCTGTTTTATTTGAGGGATTAGTTCCTCTTGTAGTTCATGTAGGACGCAACCTGGGATGCCATCTGGTCCCATGGAAGCAGTGTTTTTTGCTTTGGAGAGGGCAGCCTTCACCTGAGCATCTGAGATGTTTGGGAGGCAGCCCTCTGCCGGGATAGATACTTGCTCTTTTGGGGGTGGGAGTTTGCACTGAACCTGTCTGACAGGATATTGGCGATGTCTCTGGGTTCAGTGTATCTTTTGTCATTTAGAATCAACTCAGAACAAGTCTGGGAGTTGCATCCCAGGTTTCTAACATAACTGAAAAAAGCCTTATGATTGTCTTTGGTGTCCTGTGCAATTTTTCTCTCGAAGCTGGCCTTGGAGGATTTTATGAGGGATCGTAATTTTTTGCTAGTACTGATCAGAGATGCCTTCCCTATTAGGGATTTTGCTCTATCATGTAGTAGCTTCCTCCTTCTGTTGTACAGTTTATTTATGGCAGGGGTCCACCAGAGTGGACGCCTGCCTTTGGATGATTGGGTCTTGGTTTTGTTTGGGATAGCATGATCCATGCATTCCTGGAGATGTCCGTAGAATGCATTCATATAGGATTCTGCAGTTTGGGCTGTAGTTTCCACTGGCCCTGGGGCCTTGAAGGATTCCACTTCAGTTTTGAGAAGTGAGAAGTTCGCTTTTGAGAAGTTTTTCACTGTGGTTTTCTGGGCTAGGGGTGGGGACGGGATGTGGACATCCAGTGAAATTAATTTATGGTCTGATCTTACCAATGAGGGATATACTTCTGGTGTGGAGCATAGAGTCCCCATGTTGGTAATGATCAGGTCTAGTATGTTGTCCCCTCTTGTGGGAGTGGTGACTAGTTGTTCCATAGCATTTGAGTTTATAATTTCCAAGAATCTTTGGGCTAAGGTACTGGGGCTTGAGTAGTGCTCCCAGTCAATGTTTGGGTAGTTGAAGTCACCCAATATAATGGTGTTCGGAGAGATCTTCATGTTCTCCAATGTTTTCAGGAAAGCCAAATGGGATTCCTGACTTTGAGAGGGTGGTCTGTAGGATGCTATAAACTGAAAAGCAGTCTTGCCCACTGTTAGTTGCACATGGATGGTCTCCGATACTTCGTGCAATGCCACTAACCTGGAGGTGTGGATATCCTTGATAAATATGGAAACTCCCCCTCCTTTTGTGGTTCGGTCCGGGTTTTGGGGCCAAAAAGCATGATATGAGGTATAGCCTGGTAGTGCTGGGGTGCTCTCTGGAGCCTTGAACCAGGTTTCTGTCACTGCACAGATATCGATGTTTTCCATACTGAAGAGAGCTTCGAGTGCGTGCATCTTGAGGTTAAGACTTCTGGCGTTTAGCAGCATTACCCTTAGTTTCTTGTTCCTTGTGCTGTCTATGGGGGTGGGTTTGACTTTTGAGCCTTGCCTAAAAAAGGCACTATGGGGGTGGTAAGAGCCTTTGCCAATATCCGAAAGCCCAGTGGTGACGGCTGCAAGCCGTCCCTAGCGAAGCAACGTGGCTTGTCGAGCATGTCATCCTAGGCTGACAGACACTGGATCCCCTTTGAATGACACCAAAATTTTAGCCAATTGTTAAAATCGATCATTTTGTCTTTGTACTGTGGCATCATTCTAGGTGAGGGTAAGATGCTGCTCAAGGTCAGGGTCATACCAGCCTGGGCTACATGATCAGAGAGCTCCTCTATGTCTCTTTTCAGGTCATTCACATCAGCATGTACAATGACTGAGTCATATTTGTTTTTTAGTAGTTTAAGGACAAATTGATGTTTGAAATGGTTTTAATTAGATAATTGATGGGATTATTAAAGAAAGGTAGTAAGGAATACATTGCATCTGATGAAGTCTGTATTGAGGAAGAAAACGTGGTGATTTAAGTTAAGCGTTTATGTGTTTTATATATTAAAGAAGTGTTTTTTATTATTTTGATGTGGACTGCTGTCTCATCAGAAATTCAGCCTGATAAACAAATAAGGTACCCATTTTTTGCAGAGAGCACCCTCTTGCACTTCTAATGTGGCTACTTTCTCTCTCTTACTCATCCATCCATCCGCAACCCCTTTTTCCATTTTTGCACATGGTTGGGGTATCACTTCAGCAGTGACAATCATCTAGAGCCAAGGCTTTTCCCTCTTATCCATTTACATAAATATATTGATTTCACATTCGCACAATCATGAAGAAAACCGAAAGCACCAGGGACAATAAATACATTCTGGGGCACATGTGGAAATTGCACCAGCAGTGATTTTCTGTAGAAAAGCCCATTCAGGAAGTTTTAGATTTGTTCGTTAAAATCAACAAGTTGAAACTTCAGCCAATGGGTACTCATTTACTCTAAGGTTAATCAAAATAGTATTATTTACAAAGAAAATGTAATAAATAAAAAGAAAAAGAAAGAATGGTTTAAAGAGAAAGAAAACATTAAAAAGGCAGAAAGGTAAAAGGAACAAATGAAAGTATGTTCTTGAAAGTTGTTATGGAATGCATATTTCCTATTCTTGTGAAAGAAAATAACATAATTTGTAATACAAAATGTATTACATTTTCAGCTTCTGCATTATCTGTGGAAAATTCACTACAAAAATCGAGCAGGGAGAGAGTTTTTCTTTGATGCAAACGGGGACCCTCCAGCTCTGTTCAGTATCCGTAACATACATGTCAGAGATGATGGCTCTTATGAAATGGTTCCTGTAGGATTGTTTGATTCAGCTCAGCAACAAGGAAGAGACATCTCTGTCAACGTCAGTGCAATCATGTGGAATAATGACGATCAGCAGGTACAATGTGCATTATGGAAACATTTACGATAAATTATTGGCTATACCATTATTTATATGATGACTGTATGTTAGATAGTCAGTCTTAATGCTGCTACAGCATTTCAACAGTTGCAATATTGACGTCTTACATATCAATTGGGTCGAGGTCTATCAGCTATTACAGAGTGTGAATGGGTCATATTCTCCTTGATGACATGCTGTTTCTAAATGAAGTATAATGTGTGCATTTTTAACTGTATTTTATTGTTTAACCCTGCCTTCTGCACTAGATGACATATTCCCACATTTTTATTTATTTATTTATTTATTGACATTTGTTAAACGGGTTGGTCCAACTGGGCCTGAGGCCCATTTTCAGTGGAGACCCGAGGAGAAAAGCTCCAAAAAAAACAGTTACATGAAAAACAATATCACAGTTAAAAATATTTAAGCACATGCATATATGAGAGATAGTACAAAGATCAAAATAACAAATCTGTTAATACAACATGAATAAAAACAAAACAGAGAGCTTACATGACATGACAAAAACACAATATTTATACAAAGCAATCATGTATTTACATAAGAAAATTATGCATCTTAATTGCTTAAAAGCAATTGGCATTGGCTATCAAGCATGGAGTTGTGGAAAACGAGATGAGTGAGGAAAAAAACGTAATTAGTGATTTATTTATTTATGTTATTTAATATTTGTTTGCCAGGATAGTCTGACTGGAAAACAAGTGTCCATTTTCAGTGCAGTCCTGAGGAAAAAAACTCCATAAGTTTACAGAGAGAAGAAAAATTTACAAAAGAGACATTACAGAGCATACAGATTGTAGCCGTTACAGCAGTTAGTATACAGTAAGAGAATATTAACCCTTTTGGTTGAAAATACAAGTGTACAAGATATACAGTGAAAGTAGATAAGAACCTGGTAGAGCATTGCAAGCTATTTCACAAATGAATAAGAGTATATAAATGTTTAAGTTTTCCATATATACATTCAAGCAAATATACATATACACACACACACACACATATATATATATATATATATATATATATATATATATATATATATATATATATATATGGGATCCGGACACATGCTCGACTAACATATGTCCAAATCACAAAACATCGAACACACGTACACGAAAGCGCTTAACATCGACAAGCACCTCCATGTATGTGTGCCTGTTTTGTAGATTGGACTACAGTGCAGATAAGGGAAAATTCCCTTTTCCCCACTGTAGTGTGATCTTGGAGTGAGAATAAAAAAGTAGGGGGGGGGGTGCAGGGGGCGAAGCCCCCCTGCAGAAATGTAGATTTTTTTTAACTACACATACACGGAAGCGCTTTTCGATGTTAAGCGCTTTCGTGTATGTGTGTTCGATGTTTTGTGATTCGGGCATATTCTAGTTGAGCATGTGTCCTAGACCCATATATATATATATATATATATATATATATATATATATATATATAT
The DNA here is from genome assembly GCF_019279795.1 of Protopterus annectens. Classification (NCBI taxonomy): domain Eukaryota; kingdom Metazoa; phylum Chordata; order Ceratodontiformes; family Protopteridae; genus Protopterus; species Protopterus annectens. The sequence goes on along the minus strand of NC_056737.1, from coordinate 173,710,189 downwards.
GTATATATAAATATATATATATGGGTCTACTTCAGAATGTCGAGCGTTCAGAATGCCGACTTTCATATGGCCGACACCATATGATCGACATTCCAAAAGACCGACATCCTGAAATAGCACCATTAAACTATCTGTAAACTCAGTAAAACTGTGTTATGCAGAGGCACAAGCCCCCCTGCAACCCCCCACCCCCCCTGCTATTTAAATATTCTCACTCCGAGATCGCACTACAGTGCAGGAAAGGGGAATCTCCCAGTCCCGCACTGTAGCGGGATCTCCGCTATCATTTGTCGGCCTTTCAAACATTCGCTCATATCGTGTCAGCCATACGAGTTTCAAACATTTGAAAGTTCGGGTTGTGGAAAAGTTGACCCCTTTTTTGGAAAAGTTTTTTTTTGGGGGGGGGGGGGGCAAAAAAGGGGGGAGGGGGGGGGGCCCCCCTTTAAATGGGTGGGGTGGAAATTTTCCTTTTTGGGGGGCCCAAACCTGAAAAGGGGGGCCCGGGGGGGGCTTGAAAAGAAAAACTTTTTTTTTTTCCTTTTGTTTGGGGGGGCCTTTTGGGTGATTTTTTGAAACCTTTTTTTCCGGGGGGGGGGGGGGGGGGGGGAGGGGGGGGGGGGGGGGGGGGGGGGGGGGGGCAGACGCGGGGGGGGGGGGGGTGGGGGGGGGGTGGGGGGGGGGGGGGGGTTTTTTTTTTTTTTTTTTTTTTTTTTTTTTTTTTTTTTTTTTTTTTTTTTTTTTTTTTTTTTTTTTTTTTTTTTTTTTTTTTTTTTTTTTTTTTTTTTTTTTTTTTTTTTTTGGGGGCCGGGGGACCTATAAGGAGTAAAAACCTTTGACCTTGGGGGGAAAAGTGTTGGGTACGTTGTTATGCCTTATGGGCTGTGCTTGAGTGGCACACTGAGTTTGTGGGCTATGTGTCATTTGGGTTGTGTTGGGGGGTGGAGGTTGCTTGTGTTTCTGCTTTGGAGGTCCTTGTTGCTTGGGCAGGTTTTTACTGAGAGCCTCTGCGAATGTAGGTGTGTGTTTTGTGTTTCTATGTATGTATTTTGGTAGTGTAGGTTTTGGGGGACTATGTGCTGAGTGTGGTGTGGTGCAAGTGTTTACCTTCTCCTGTTGACTGTCTAGTCCAGTCTTAGGTGAAGACAGCTTTGCTTCCAGTTTGACTATATAAGTGCATCTCTCACAGGTTGTAGTGTTGGGTGGTAGAAGGAGAGGGTTGTCTGTGTACATGAGGCAATTGCTGCATTGCCCCAAGATGCCCAGATTCATCAGGTAGACAGGAGAAAACACCAGGAGCTGACCCTTAGACATGCCTGGATAGGTGCTTATTCGTTAAGTACTAGAAACTGTTTTCCTCTAGACAGTGAGGAAAGTTGAGTGCTGTAGTAATTTGTAGCTTACATAGTGCTTACAATAAGTTCTGAACAAGTGCTGAGCTCAAAGAAACAGACTTGAGTGCTATACTGCTCAGACAAGCTCCTCGTGGTCCTGCAGAGTGGTCCTAGCTACAGAGAACTCAGAAAAGCGACTACTTTCTGGATTTAAGTATCTTTGCTATTTTTTTACTTGAAATTGCTTCTCTAGCTTACCCTAAACAAGCTTAAACTGTTTTTAGCTGTTTGCTGCATTATTTCAATATCTGCACTTAAAGTTACTTTTTAGTCGAATTTCATCGAAAGTTTGTTTGTTTGTTTAATTTAACTGTTGAGGCTGCCCACTAAAGTGTGCTAGCCTGTGTAACTGATTTATTACTGTTTCTGTATTTTCTGTGTGTTTCTATCTAAAAACAAAAAAAAACAAAAAAATAATCCTTGTTTTTCCGACTCTCCTCGACTAGTTTAGACCAGTTTACAGGCGTTGCTGTATTCTGGGCTGTGGTGTAGTTCCTGTGTTGTCCATTACCTTACTTGGATAGAAGGAAGTTTCTTTGCTCACCAGTGGGAGTGGGGAGCCTTGAGCAGCCTACCTGTCCCTGTAGGAAGTGACCTCAGCACAAGAGCTGTAGTAATTGGTTGTTTTGGACCATTTCTAGCTCTTTTGAAGTTCCCTGTTTAAAATCCGCCTCTGGGCATTTTTTTCTGGCTATACTGCTCAGACAAGCTCCTCGTAGTCCTGCAGAGTGGTCCTAGCTACAGAGAACTCAGAAAAGCGACTACTTTCTGGATTTAAGTATCTTTGCTGTTTTTTTACTTGAAATTGCTTCTCTAGCTTACCCTAAACAAGCTTAAACTGTTTTTTAGCTGTTTGCTGCATTATTTCAATATCTGCACTTAAAGTTACTTTTTAGTCGAATTTGATCGAAAGTTTGTTTGTTTGTTTGTTTAATTTAACTGTTGAGGCTGCCCACTAAAGTGTGCTAGCCTGTGTAACTGATTTATTACTGTTTCTTCATTTTCTGTGTGTTTCTATCTAAAAACAAAAAAAAACAAAAAAATAAACCTTGTTTTCCCGCCTCTCCTCGACTAGTTTAGACCAGTTTACAGGCATTGCTGTATTCTGGGTTGTGGTGTAGTTCCTGTGTTGTCCATTACCTTACTTGGATAGAAGGAGGTTTCTTTGCTCACCAGTGGGAGTGGGGAGCCTTGAGCAGCCTACCTGTCCCTGTAGGAAGTGACCTCAGCACAAGAGCTGTAGTAATTGGCTGTTTTGGACAATTTCTAGCTTTTTTGAAGTTCCCTGTTTAAAATCCGCCTGTGGGCATTTTTGCGCGGTTGTGCACATAGCGCAGCACCGGTTAAACAAGGTTAAACTTCTTCTGGCTCCGCCAAGTCTGCTCTTCAAATTTTCCCTTAAGGAAGCTCTACTCTTAGTATAATCAGACTACTCGCTATATTATAAGTCTAGCACTTGTTCTCAAAACTTCTCTACTAAGTAAGCACTCTCGTACTAAGTAAGCACTACATCCACCTACCACCCCTGTGAATATCCACTTCCCTTAAAGGCACAGCACTCCCTTATACTGTTCTAGCATGTCGAGTGGTAGATTACTGGCGGCCTCTCCAGTTCAGCTGGTTAATCTGGGTATCTTGAGACAATGCTACAATTGTCTCATGTACACAGACAACCCTCTCCTCCTCCCAACAAACACAAATACATGTGAGAGATGCAACTATATAGCCAAACTGGAGGCTGAACTCTCTCAACTCAGGGCTGGCATGACCAGACAGGAGGAGATGGTAACCACACACACAACAAACCCAGTCCCACATAGACCTACCACAACTGCAAACCAAACACATAAAACACAAAGACATACACGGAAACTCTAATAAAAAACTTACCAAAACAACAGAGGCTCCCAAAGCAGACATCCAAAAATCCACCACCTCAAAACAAAACACATGCAACACATACTTCAATAAATCAGTGTGTCAATCAATTACAGCCCTTAAGGCCAAACACCATGCCTGATACACTAGTAATAGGTGACTCTATAGTCAGACACACTGATGTCCCACTTACCAGGCTGAACAAGGAGAGGGTGACTGTGAGCTGCCTATCAGGAGCTAGGATCCGACACATAACACATGCACTCAGGTCACTCCAAAGCAAGTACAAATATGACTCCATCATTGTCCATGCTGGCGTGAATGATCTGAGACGTACCTCCATGGACTACATGAAAAGAGACATAGAGGAGCTCTCTGATTATGTAGCCCAGGCTGGTATGACCCTGACCCTGAGCAGCATCTTGCCCTCACCAAGAATGATGCCACAATACAAAGACAAGATGATCAGCTTTAATAATTGGCTGAAGTACTGGTGTCATTCTAAGGGGATCCAATGTCTGTCTGCCTGGGATGACATGTTGGACAAGCCACGCTGCTTCGCAAGGGACGGCTTGCACCTGTCACCACTGGGCTTCCGGATATTGGCTAAGGCTCTTGCCACCCCCATAGTGCCATTTTTAGGCAAGGCTCAAAAGACAAACCCACCTCCTTAGAAAACAAAAATGGAAAAAAACTAAGGGTAATGCTGCTCAACGCTAGAAGTCTAAATCTCAGGATGCAGGCACTCGATGCACTCCTCAGTATGGAGAATATCGACGTCTGTGCAGTAATTGAAACCTGGTTCAAGGCTCCTGAGAGCACCCCAGCGCTACCAGGCTATACCTTGTATCATGCTTTTCAGCCCCAAAACCTGAGCCGAACCACAAAGGGAGGGGGAGTGTCCATATTCATCAAGGACACCCACACCTCCAGGTTAGTAGCAACACATGAAGCATCGGAGACCATACAGGTGCAACTAACCATAGGCAAAACTGCTATACAACTGGTAGCATGTTACAGACCACCCTCCCAATCTCAGGAACCCCACTCAGCCTTCCTGAAGACATTGGAGGATATGAATGTATCACAAAATACCATCATACTGGGAGACTTCAACTACCCAAACATAGATTGGGTACATTATTCTAGCCCTAACCCCCTAGCTCAAAGGTTCCTGGAATTCATAAATTCAAATGCACTGGAACAACTAGTCACCTCTCCCACTACGGGAGATAATATACTAGACCTGATCATCACAAACATGGGGACAAAATGCTCCACACCAGAGGTATACCCCTCACTAGTGAGATCTGACCACAAACTAATCACCCTGGATATACATATTCCACCTCCACCCCCAGCACAAAAGACCACAGTGAAAAACTTCTCAAAAGCAGACTTCACTCTTCTTAAGACTGAGATGGTATCCTTTAAGCCCACTGGGCCAGTGGATACCACATCCCACAATGCTGAATCCTTCACAAATGCTTTCTATGGACATCTCCAAGAATGCATGGATCATGCAATCCCAAATAAATCCAAGTCCCTCTCCACCAAAGGCAAGCGTCCTGTCTGGTGGACCTCAGCCATTAATAAATTGTATAACAAAAGAAGGAAGCTACTGCACGACAGAGCAAAATCCCATAAAGGGAAGACATCTCTGATCAACACTAGCAGAAAACTACGTTCTCTTATAAAAACATCCAAGGCCAACTTTGAGAGAAAAATCGCTAAGGACACTAAAGATAACCACAAAGCCTTCTTCAGCTATGTTAGAAACCTGGGCGGAAACCCTCAGATATACTCAGAGTTAGTTCACAACAACAAAAAATACACTGAACCCACAGATATTGCCAACATTCTGGCTGACAGGTTTCAGTGCAAATTTCTCCCCTCCCTCACCCCCAAAAGAAGAAATACTTATCCCAGCTGAATGTAATCTCCCTGTCATCTCAGATGTTCAAGTGAGAGCCGCCTCTCTGCAGCAAACACGGATCCTGGTTGTGAGAGCCGCCCTCAACAAAGCTAAAAACACAGCATCAATGGGACCTGACGGTATCCCGGGTTGCGTGCTATGTGAACTCCAAGAGGAGCTAAACCCGCACATAAAAATGCTTTTTAACCTTAGCCTTACTACAGGATATGTACCTGAACACTGGCGTACAGCAACAGTGGTCCCACTCCACAAAGGGGGTACCTCTACAGACCCTGGGAACTACCGTCCCATAAGCTTAACCAGCCTGGTCTGCAAAGCTATGGAAAGAATCATTATGGAACTCATAAACAGAGACATGGGGGACCTACAGACACTTGACCCCACCCAGTTCGGCTTTGTGAAGGGCAGATCCTGCCTTTTGAACCTGGTTGACTTTTTCGAAACAGTCACTAGAGCCATTGATGAGGGCAAAGCAGTCCATACAGCCTACCTGGACTTGGCTAAGGCCTTCGACACAATACCCCACTCAGGCATCATAGATAAGTTCAACAGCTTAAATGTAAACCCTTATGTCACTAGATGGGTTGCAAACTGGCTAAAGGACAGAACCCATAAAGTTAAAATCACTGGAGCAATGTCAGACTCAAAGCCAGTCACAAGTGGTGTCCCACAGGGATCTGTCCTGGGACCCCTCTTGTTTGGCATTTATTTCTCAGATGTTAAAGCAAACATGGGAGGGTTGTGGCTGACAAAGTTCGCAGATGACTGCAAACTAGGCCATAGTCGATACACCAGCGGACACATACATCCTACAAAAGGCCTCACAGAAACAGACAACTGGTGCGAGTCATGGCCTTAAACTAAATGCCAAAATGTATAGTCATCCCTTTGGGAAAAACAAAGTACCCACAAATTATCACATAGACAGCAACCCACTGAGTACGGAAAAAGTAATCAGAGACCTAGGGACCCAAGTCGACAGCGACCTCTCATTTGACACCCACGTTGCCAAAGTGGTTAGAAAAACATTCTACCTTGCACACCTTATCATGAAGGGATTCACATCCAGATCCAAGGATGTCATTGTACCCCTATACTCCTCCCTCATCAGACCCATGATTGAGTATAATGCCCCATTTGGTATGTACCTCACCCGGCATTTGCAACAGCTAGACAGACCACAAAAGTACCTCACCAAGAGGATCAAGGGTCTCCAACATATGTCTTATTCTGCCAGACTAAAGAAACTCCAGCTCTATTCAGTAGCATACCGCCTGCTCAGAGGTGATCTCTGCCTGATGTACAAGGCCATGTCCAATCAGGAACTGATGGGCATGCTCCACCTCAAAAAATCCAAATCCATCAGAACCATGAGAGCTAAAGACTTAAATCTCGGTACAAGTATGAATAGGACATGCTGGAGGGATAGATTCATAACCCAGAGGCTTCCCATGCTCTGGAACAAGATCCCAGTTCATGTTAGGCAGAGCCCCTCACTGACTCTCTTCAAGAGAAATCTTGATGAGTGGATGGGAGATCGTAAGTTTACCCCAGGGGTCACATCTGTGTCACTACTAGACAGGAGCACAGTAAACTAATTCTATTATATAAGGGGACCTTCACTGTGTCACTACTAGACAGAGGCACAGTATTCTAAATCTATTCTGTGCATTTTTGTACCATTTCACGGGCTGGCGAAAGCCACATCACTATGGCTAGGCTTACAAATGCCCCAGGGCAGATAGCCTAGTACTAAACTATGAAACTATGAAACTAAAAAACTGGCTAGTTCTAAGAAACAAAATTAAGCTAGAAGGCTTCCCTCCAACACAGAAAGGCTTGGGGGCTTAGAAGCCCACAAATAGTCCTGGACACAGCAAATCTGTATCCAGACTAGACTACCCACAGGAAAGGCAGGAAACAAGCTTAGAATTTTTTTTAAGCGAAAAGAGAGAAAGGAGGAGCAGAAACTAAGCTGATTGGCCTTCTCAAATGTTCTCCCTGTATTAGGTAGAATGAGGTAATGACACTAGACTGGGAGGAGGGTACCAGATCAAATTTACTGTAGGAGCGGGCAACTGCAAAGCCACCAACTATAAGAACAGCATACCAATAGGGAGGGAGGGTGGAAAACAAACTGCAGAAATGTTTTTCACAGCAGAAAAGCAGCAGTGAGCCTTTAAATGAAAGTTTTAAACAGCTAAAGGAGCCTCTAGAGAAAGCTTTTAACTGCAAACAAGTTATCAGAATCAAACAACCCAACAGATGCTTAATACAAGTGGACAATTTCCAGTTAATACCTCACACACAGTGAAACTAGCTAGAAAAATATACAGTAGACAAAGTGCTATAAATAACTCAAAAAATAAGCAAAAAAACAGGATACTTAATGTTATATATTATAGATCCGAGTTTTCTCAGTATCCTTCCTTCAATTAGCTCAGTGTGAAATGGCAGAAACACTCACAAACTTAAATTCTTAGGTAACAGAAAGTTGAAACCTGAGACAACTTTAAAAAAAAAAGCTCAAAAGAACCAATGAGGTGCTTAGTCTAAGCTGTAGTCCAGGTGACCTCAGTCAGCCAATGACCTTAAACAATTCTCTCTCACTGAAATGCCTGATGGCTTTGGCTAAACCAAGATGTCCCTAAACATGTGCTCAGACATACAGCCTCCACAAACACTAGGCCCAAATGGAAGCCTGCTCACCTCACCTTCTACATCTCCTACCACACTACTACTTCAGTTACACTATCCCCAACCTTTAATTCCTACCTACACCTTTTACTCCATCACCATGTTATTTCTCCATACGACTATCTATCTACTCTGCTCTCTAACCCTTTCTTTATGTTTCTCATCTCAACTGACATCTCTAGCTACTACTTCTAACCTCCAAAAGCCAAACGCCTTAACTGCAATACAATCCACACCCCTCCTCAGCTACTCTAACATATCATCTAGGCTGCATACACTTAAAGTATGCCTTTATACCAAGCAAAAACTGCTCCCTGCCCATAAACATACTCTCAATCATGCCTTCATCTCCAGCCACTCAAAATGACATCTCCTACCTACTTACTACCTGTCCATACAATCTAACCTAGCGCTTTCTGGAGACATGCATCCTAATCCAGGCCCTACTCCCATGAATACTAGCCCTCCCAACTCACATAAATCACTAAATATTATTACAACCAATCTTCAAAGTATTAGAAACAAAATACTAGAACTCCATACTTTGCTGTTCCATAATACACCAGACATACTAACTGCAATGAAACATGGCTGAAGCCATACATAAAGGATTCAGAAATCCTTCCCCAATGTTATGCCTGCCTATGGGCTGACAGGCCCAACAAAAAAGGTGGAGGTATTGCTTTAATTTTCCCCAGTACTCTCACCATAGTCCCATACACTAAACCTATTCCTCAATTTGCAACTGCTGAATTACTCATTTCATTTCTTAAACTGAACAACTCTAAGTCTCTCTGTATAACCAGCATATACACCCTCCAGGCAACAATATTCCCCTTTTAGAAGAAATTATTACCTATCACATTGTCAGTCATCCTAGGGGATGTCAATATAAACTGGTTAGACTTCTCTAACCATTCTCCATCATCTAATTTCAACCTGTACAACTTTACCCAAATGTTTACAAATATAACTAGACCGAACAAAAACAAAGACAGTAGCTCACTTCTAGACTAGATGCTAGTCTCTGACCCCAGCAGAGTGTCAATAGCAGGCAATCTCTCCTGTAGTATTAGTGACCACCTTCCAGCTTACATAATTCGAACTACCAACCAAATACCTTCCCAACACCAATTTAAACAATCAAGAAATCTAAGTAACTTTAACCTCACAATTTTAATGAATCCCTACAAATGATAAATTGGAATACTCTACACTTCTTACCACTAGATGAAGCTGTCAAGTTCTTCAACTCCACCTTCCTAACTGTCTCAATAAACTAGCCCCTGTTTGGCTAAAAAGAGTCAAAATCAAGCACTCTGTCTGGCTTACTAGAACCACCAAGCAAATCATGAATACCAGAGACAAAATATGGAAAAAATGGCAAAATCATGAATATCCCACTGACCTCTTATAATTCAGACAGCTCTGTAACCAGGTAAAACGTCTAATCATTAATGATAGAAAACAATACTACCTAAACCTCCAAAACAATTGCAAACAAAACCCCAAGAAGTTTTGGAATTCAATTTCTTCTCTTATGAACCCTGGTCCAATAAACAACCTGTGCCCATTCCACGAAAAACCCACCAGTGAAATAGCCACTATCTTCAACTCATACTTCATCAACACAATAGCCAAACTCACATCTACTTTGCCTCAGTCTAATACCACTACTAACCTTAATCCTTCATCTCCTTCCCCCAGGTAGCAGCCCCAAACTCAACTACCTTTTCTTTCTCACCTATCCCCTTCACCACCATAACAAACTTCTGCTTAAACTGAAGCCTGGATCCTGTGCCCCTAACAACTTGCCTCCAGAATATCTCCAAATGGCAGCAGAATCTATTGCCTGTCCTGTCAGTATACTTCTCAATAGATCTCTCCAAGAGTCTTATATCCCTACTATATGGAAAAAAAATATATGTTCTTCCACTCCACAAAGGAGGCAACAATACTGACATCTCTTGCCTTAACTTTTCTCTTACCCTCACTACTGTATGGTGCTCCTCTCCTAACTAATATCAATTGCACCCTAAAAAGCAAGGTTAAAACTTGTTACAATAAGGCTGCCAAATTTGCAACCAATGCAAAATACTCTTCCCGTCATTGTATCTCCTTAAAATCACGTAACTGGCTTGAACGTCCCCATCATCTTACCTACCTACAGCTAATCACAGCTCACAAAATTATTTACAAACTCTCAGACTGTCCAGCCCTCTCTTCTAGCCTCACCCACCACCACTCCAACAGGCCACTTAGATCTGAAAACCAACTACTACTACAAGTATATAAACCTAAACTCCCTGCTGGTAACATGCTTTATTCCTTCTCTATTGCCAAGCTTTGGAATTCCTTACCAACAGATATCAGAAGCTCTAGTACAATCACATCCTTCAAAAAGGATTGTGATTATACCTCTCTTCCATCTGGCAATGCACATGCCTCTATTCTCATTCTTCCATAACCTGAATGCCTACACTCTAAGTTTACTCACACACTGTCCTACATCCCTCTCCTCTTCAAACTCATTCATACTTATTACTAAAACATACCTCACTACTCTTTTACTCTTCTATCCATTTTTTCTACTTCAGCTCTCCCTGCCTCTCTTCCCATCCTTCAGCTTACCAGTCCTCTCAAATACCTTGTATATACCACTTAATTTTGTTTAATAACTCAATTACTCTTCTAGTTTTGTAACTTATATGATTTGTTATGTTCACCTATACTCATGTGCATATGATCTGTGTGACACCCTAACAATTATGGTGTATTACTATGTATGCATTGTGCTTGCTTGCTTGTATTTGGAAGCTGTTTTATATTGTAATTACTGCTTGAATGCTTTTGTACTCTTATAAGGTGGAGAGTTTCTCCCCGAGCCTCCACTGAAAATGGGTTCTTTTGGCCCAGTGGAGTTTCCCGGTAAACAAATTCCAATAAATAAATGGGTCTTAAACTACTAAAGAACAATAATAATAAAAAAACATATTTTAATAACATTTCTGATTAAATACTTATAATAAATTTAAAAGTATTTATAAACCAGTGTAAGTAAATCATATTATGTGCAAACCAGGTCTTTATAACCACCATTAAAAATGTTTGTGTTATTAGTTCTTATGCAGCCATGAATGTACATTCTATAAAAACTATTGTAAGGGCTCTCTCTAGTGGCCAACCACTACCATTACAATAAAATCTCCTAAAGGAAAAATCCTTGCTTCAGAATTACGTTTTAAAAAATATATTCACTTCACATCACAATTTTGCAGCTCTGAGAGGGAGCTCTTACATTAGTTTTTTATGGAATGTATATTTATGGTTTGCACAAGAACTAATAACACAAACATGATTTACTTACATTGGTTTATAAATACTTTTAAATTTATTATAAGTATTTAATCAGAAATGTTATTAAAGTATGCTTTTTTAATTACTGTTCTTTAGTAGTTTAAGGACAAATTGATGTTTGAAATGGTTTTAATTAGATAATTGATGGGATTATTAAAGAAAGGTAGTAAGGAATACATTGCATCTGATGAAGTCTCTACTGAGGAAGAAAACGCGGCGATTTAAGTTAAGCGTTTTTGTGTTTTATATATTAAAGAAGTGTTTTTTTATTATTTTGATGTGGACTGCTGTCTCATCAGAAATTCAACCTGATAAACAACTAAGGTACCCAGTTTTTGCAGAGAGCAACCCTCTTGCACTTCTAATGTGGCTGCTTTCTCTCTCTTACTCATCCATCCATCCACAAACCCTTTTCCCATTTTTGCACATGTGGTTGGGGTATCACTTCAGCAGTGACAATCAGCTAGAGCCAAGGCTTATCCCTCTTACCCATTTACATAAATATATTGATTTCACATTCACACAAACATGAAGAAAACAGAAAGCACCAGGGACAATAAATACCTTCTGGGGCACATGTGGAAATTGCACCAGCAGTGATTTTCTGTGGAAAAGCCTATTCAGGAAGTTTTAGATTTGTTCGGTAAAATCAACAAGTTGAAACTTCAGCCAATGAGTACTCATTTACTCTAAGGTTAGTCAAAATAGTATTATTCAGAAAGAAAATGTAATAAATAAAAAGAAAAAGAAAGAATGGTTTAAAGAGAAAGAAAACACTAAAAAGGCAAAAAGGTAAAAGGAACAAATGAAAGTATGTTGTTGAAAGTCGTATTTCTTCATGTTATGGAATGCTATATTTCATTTCCTATTCTTGTGAAAAAAAATAACATGATTTGTAATACAAAATGTATTACGTTTTCAGCTTCTGCATTATCTGTGGAAAATTCACTACAAAAATCGAGCAGGGAGAGAGTTTTTCTTTGATGCAAACGGGGACCCTCCAGCTCTGTTCAGTATCCGTAACATACATGTCAGAGATGATGGCTCTTATGAAATGGTTCCTGTAGGATTGTTTGATTCAGCTCAGCAACAAGGAAGAGACATCTCTGTCAACGTCAGTGCAATCATGTGGAATAATGACGATCAGCAGGTACAATGTGCATTATGGAAACATTTACGACAAATTATTGGCTATACCATTATTTATATGATGACTGTATGTTAGATAGTCAGTCTTAATGCTGCTACAGCATTTCAACAGTTGCAATATTGACATCTTACATATCAATTGGGTCGAGGTCTATCAGCTATTACAGAGTGTGAATGGGTCATATTCTCCTTGATGACATGCTGTTTCTAAATGAAGTATAATGTGTGCATTTTTAACTGTATTTTATTGTTTAACCCTGCCTTCTGCACTAGATGACATATTCCCACATTTTTATTTATTTATTTATTTATTGACATTTGTTACATGGGTTGGCCCATTTTCAGTGGAGACCCGAGGAGAATAGCTCCAAAGAAAACAGTTACATGAAAAACAATATCACAGTTAAAAATATTTAAGCACGTGCATATATGAGAGATAGTACAAAGATCAAAATAACAAATCTGTTAATACAACATGAATAAAAACAAAACAGAGAGCTTACATGACATGACAAAAACACAATATTTATTCAAAGCAATCATGTATTTACATAAGAAAATTATGCATCTTAATTGCTTAAAAGCAATTGGCATTGGCTATCAAGCATGGAGTTGTGGAAAACGAGATGAGTGAGGAAAAAAACGTAATTAGTGATTTATTTATTTATTTATGTTATTTAACATTTGTTTGCCAGGATAGTCTGACTGGAAAACAAGTGTCCATTTTCAGTGCAGTCCTGAGGAAAAAACTCCATAAGTTTACAGAGAGAAGAAAAATTTAAAAAAGAGACATTACAGAGTAGTAGCATACAGATTGTAGACTTTACAGCAGTTAGTATACAGTAAGAGGATATTACCCCCTTTGGTTGAAAATACAAGTGAACAAAATATACAGTGAGAGTAGATAAGAACCTGGTAGAGCATTGCAAGATATTTCACAATCGAATAAGAGTATATAAATGTTTAAGGTTTCCATATATACATTCAAGCAAATATATACACACACATACATACATATATATATATATATATATATATATATATATATATATATATATATGGGATCCGGACACATGCTCAACTAGCATATGTCCGAATCACAAAACATCGAACACACATACATGAAAGCGCTTAACATCGACAAGCGCTTCCTTGTATGTGTGCCTGTTTCGTAGATTGGACTACAGTGTGGGTAAGGGAAAATTCCCTTTTCCCCACTGTAGTGCGATCTCGGAGTGAGTATAATAAAGTAGGGTGTGGGGTTGCGGGGGGAGACAAAGCCCCCCTGCAGAAACGTAGATTTTTTTTTTAACTACACATGCACGGAAGCGCTTTTCGATGTTAAGCGCTTTCGTGTATGTGTGTTCAATGTTTTGTGATTCGAACATATGTTAGTCGAGCATGTGTCCTAGACCCATATACATATATATATATATATATATATATATATATATATATATATATATATATATATATATATATATATATATATATATATATATATATATATATATATATATATATATATATATATATATATATATATATATATATATGTATATATATATATATATATATATATATATATATATATATATATATATATATATATATATATACATATATATATACACATATGTATACACATATATATATATATATATATATATATATATATATATATATATATATATATATATACACACACACACACACATATATATATATATATTATATATATGTATATATATATATATATATATGTATATATATATATATATATATATATATATGGGTCTACTTCAGAATGTCAAATGTTCAGAATGCCGACTTTCATATGGCCGACACCATATGATCGACATTCCAAAAGACCGACATCCTGAAATAGCACCATTAACCTACCTGTAAACTCAGTAAAACTGTGTTATGCAGGGGAACAAACCCCCCTGCAAGCCCCCACCCCACTCCCTGCTACTTAAATATTCTCACTCTGAAATCGCACTACAGTATAGGAAAGGGGAATCTCCCAGTCCTGCACTGTAGCGGGATCTCCGCTATCATTTGTTGGCCTTTCAAACGTTCGCTCATATGGTGTCAGCCATACGAGTTTTGAATATTTGAAAGTTCGAACAAATAAAAGGCTCCCATATATATATATATATATATATATATATATATATATATATATATATATATACATACACACACACACACACACACACACACACACACACACACACACACACACACACACACACACACACACACACACACACACACACACACACATGCACACACACACACACACACGCGCACACACACATACACACACACACACACACACACACACACACACACACACACACACACACACACACACACACACATGTACATACACTCATATATAGGTTATTGCTCACACATGGATAGGTATAGTTAGATGGTGTTGTTTGTTTTGTCCAGGACAGATGGGGTGTAGAAATAGTGAGTGGACGAGGCTGCAGGAGGTCAATTACAGTTGCATAGATGGTTGGTGAAGAGGTATGTTTTAAGTAGGCTTTTGAAGGAGGGTGTGGAGTTTTGTAGTCGGAGGTCAGGGGGAAAGTTGTTCCATATTTTTGCTATTTCCTGGGCAAATAGTGATTCCCCGGAGTTGTTTTTGCATGTGATGGTTTCGATTAAGGTTTTGTTGGAAGACCGGAGTTGTCTATTTGAATTGTAGAAGTTCAGCATGCCAGTGAAGTCGGGGTTTTTCTCAGGATAGTATAAAATTAGATGAGCTAGGCTGAGTTGATGGTACCGTAATAGGTTCGGAAATTCAAATCAGTGTAAGGCTTGTAGGAAAAGGCAGTGGTGGGATCGTGATTTGGCATTGGTAGTGAATCTAGAAATTTTGTTGTAACAGATGGAAAGTTTATTAAGGTCAGTTTTATAAAGATTAGTTAGAATTGGGGATGCATAAAGTATAGTATATGGGAGGTGGGTCCTGGCTATTGCAATTCCAGATTCAGTGGTTAGATAACTTTTACAGTGATAGAGGGAACCTAGCTTTTTGTGGACTTTAATGATGGTTGTTGATTAAGTAGCTGAGAAACAACCTTTTGATCATGGAAGGAACCACAGCATTACAGGAGACACCTGCAATGATGACCAGGTGATTCTTATCAGTGTTTCTTGCTCCCAACTTTATGGAGTACAATAAGTGAAATAGAAGTTGCAGGACTGTGTATGTAGTCATTGGTTCTTCATGCATGTTGACACCCTAAGAATACAAACATACTGAACCTGGTATATAATGGCTGCTATATCCCTACTTCACAGGGACAGAAAATAAGACGGAGAGCACCCACCCATTGATGAAGCAACATTAGGCCTGTCTGCAAAAGTAAAAGGGTGCAAATGAATGTAGAAGGGATTTACTTTGATTAATTATTACATCCTATTAAGTCAAAGTATGAATAATCAAAACTAAAACCTCTAATACATAATTACACTACCAAACAACTACAAAATAAAATGGCCATAGACAATAGCATCATTATTTTACAGAACATCATCCTGCCAGTCTCTAAATATGTAGCAACTCTGAGGTCACATAAACTCAGAGAAAGTGGAGAAAAGTTAGAAAGTTAAAGGAAACATAAAACTGAACTATTCCTTCTTACCTGAGTTTTGCTACTGAAAACCTGAGCAAAGCTTCAGTGGCACATTAAGTTACCAAGTTCTAAAATGTCAACAGATAGCAGCATAAACTCCTGTCACTAATGTTTTTGTGTTACAACAGCAAGCGGCACAATGAACTGTAGTGCTCCTATGCAGGGGATCAACATCAGGAATAAACTGAACAGAGCACAAAAATGTGGAAACAAATGTATTCACTGCACACGTTGTTAACTGACTTGGTATGATTGTGTCACACAGATGAAAACCAAACACATTTACTGTTTTCAAGGATAACATTATTCCAATATATTTATTCCTCAGAATTATCAGTCCTGTCAAATGACATTACTAATAATGCACTAACATAGACAGAGTTTATTGCTGAATATCTCCTGGGATACATCATATGAAAAACAGGGAATGATCAATACCTGGAACAATATATACTATTGACAGGGACAAAAGCAATGCATCTGTTTCTTTCTCATACACTTCAGTGCCATACACTGTCTAAATGCACAAGTAGGTTACTACATGGATTGGGGTTAGGTTGGAGCAGTATGACTGCAATGTGGTCTCGTACTGTGATATTTTACTTAATATAGATAAGGAAGCCTTACTGAAGCCCCATTTGTGGATCTAAACAAAGCCTGTGAACTAGTCAATCATTCTATCCTTCTCAAGCATGTGTAAGAAACTGGAATAAGCTCAACATTTTGATTTCAAACTTTCTTCAACAACAACTTCCGTATGGGTTAAGCTAGGCTCTTCTATTTCCACAAAAACACTTTGTTTTAAAAGGAGCTCCATAGTGTTCCATCCTTACCCACCCTCCTTTTCTGCATTTTCATCAATAAACTCCCATATGACCTATGTAACACCCCCCTCCATCCTTTATGCCGATGGTGTGATTATACACAGAAGTGGGCATTATCACTCAGTAGAACAAAATCAGCTCCAGCACGATCTTCTCACTCTCCTATAGTGACACATCTCAAAGGACTACTTTGAAACACCAACAAACCAAAATCCATGATCTTCAGAACTGACGAAAACTATTCAATCCCCACAATCCCTACAGATAACTGACATAAATAACTTTATTCAATTATCTCATAATGTGGCTAGACAAAGCCTTACATTTTCAGCTTCATATACAAAAAAAAAAACAGAACAAAAGTCAGTTACTCTTTGGGATTCACAACATCACCCACTTCCTATCTCCTGCATAAGCAGCTTTAGGCAAAGGAATATTTTTCCCAGCTTGAACATACCTGTAGTGTTTACTGCTGCACCCAGTGAAAATGTAACCACCACCCAATCACTTTCTAGTAAAACCTTACTAACTCCCAAAATCTGAACACCAGTGTTCAGTATAACCTTCTCACTCTCACTCCATAAAGCAAAGTCGCTCACAGTAAAACAAAAGGCAGATCTCTCAAGAGGCTCTTTCTTTTTCAGACTTATACACTTTGACATATTCGTACCCCTTGCTGCCAAACTTACGGTCATGACATCCTCAAGCAATCTAAGAGCTTACTCACAAATGGATCAGATTCTGCAAATCTAAAGAACAAAACTACCATGTACTAACCAAAGCTTCTCTCGTCTAACACCCAAACCTTGGCAGTCACTGACCCACTGCCTGAAAGGCATTCAAACTTCACCAAAATCAGATGAATTCCACCTGCAACAGTAAGCACACTTCAAATGTTTTACCTCAGGCCACAACGCACCTATCAAAAAGACTAGAGTAAGTTCCCTGATGTCCTGGCAAAATTTTCTCTAGTACTATAAATATCATGTCTGGTTTGTCCCCTGAAAAGAGGCTACTAGCCTAGTGGTACTTACCCATCAACAAAGGCTAAATAAATAAATATCACTTAACAGGCCTCTTAGCATAGCAAGATGCCCTCACTACCATTCTAACAAAGCACTATACCATGATGCCTTTACATCTCATGCATGACCTTGTAACTTCCATAACTAGCCCTGTCTGTCTCTCTACATCCATATTCTCCATCATCCTCCTTTTTCATGTGTCTGTATATAGCATTGCTTTCTTTTGTGTAGCCTATGATTTCTGTATTCTCTCTGTTAAAATTATTTAGCATTTCATTTTGCATTTAGCAACAAAACAAGTAACCATCATCCAGAACATAGTTAAACAACAGCAGTACACCCAAAAATTCCTCTCACAGACTGAGACTTGGCTAACTGACTCATAGCTCCTTATAAACCCTAAAAAATCCAAACATACTCTATCTTATTGGTCCATAAGCAACAATCCAACCAAAAAATCCTTTCTCATTTCTATCATCAAACAATACAAAGACAGAAATGGTATTCCATGCCAAGGGTAATCATTAATGAAAACCTAAAATTCATCCATCAGATGAAACAGGCTATAAAGAAATCCATCAAGAATTGTGAGCCCTCTATAGAAGCAAACCCTACCTAACATAGCAGATTCAGCTTAAGCATTGCCTCATCTCTTCTTGTCCCTAATAACCTATATGCAACCCCTGTACTCATGAATTTACAATCCAACCAACTCTCCTTACTTGACCAGTGCTGTAATAAAATCACAAAATTTACTGCCAACCATCATTACAGGACACATCACTGCTTTGTAATAAAGCAACTTCAGTGACTGGAATTAAGGAATAAACCTCATATACGACACAGACAAATGCCCAAGTCTAAACAATATTCTCCAATACAAAGTCACAAAAAATCAGTATTCTCTACGGACAAAATGTTGCTAATTGTAACTGAATAAGCAATCCTGCTGGAGACTCCCAATACTCCTCCCTCTCTCTCTCTAAAACCTAGAATTCCATACCTCTCTTAGAATATTAGAAAACAAAAAGTCTTTCAAATTACACTTAAGGGATCACCTACAAAATACTTGGCTATGCTCTTGTACCTCTCCTGGGATAACCTAAATGCTGCCTCTCTCTCTCTCTCAGGCTCTTTCCTGCGCCTCACTGCTCACTAAATGGCTCTCTCATAGTCCTTTTGGTATAACCACAGTCTGGTTTACTGCTCTGTGTACTTCAAAAAACTTCCTATGCTTATTGTCAGCCTCACAATTTACAGATGATTTTATGCCATCAAGCTTTGTAACAAATTACATTATATGTCAATCATAAATAATCTGTTTTCATTTTCTTGTCCTCAAATGTAACACTCTATGACATGTTTATTCTTCTGTGCACTATTTCCATATCAGGTGTAAAAAGTCATTATCAAACTGAGACTAACTTATATTGACGTAAAAGGTATTTATGCTTATTGTCTAAAATTTATTATACAATGACTCCCTATTAATATTCAAAAGCGTGCACACCGATTGGACCAGCCCAACCAGTTGTAAATCGCACAATATAACAACGGAAAAAGGTCTGGTCGCCCGGGCTTTTTTCTGTTGGTATAAAGTGCCCCAAAACCTTTTTCTTTTACAATTAAAAAAAAGAGACAAAACGGAGCAACGGAGACTTTCTTTTATCTGTTGCTTCTGTTTCAAAGCATTGATGTACTGGGTATGTGTGGGAACGCAAGTCCCACACGCATGCCCAGTACATCAAAACAAAGAAGCAGTATACCACAACTGGCGGAAGAACAGTAATCCACCATTATGCAAAGACATTTAAGAAAAGTAAGTACTTTTTTCTTAAATAATGTCACTGTATAATAGCAATAACCGACTCCATGGTTCTGGTATATTGAAGATTTACCCACGGTTGCCTTTGTTTAATCACTTGGGCTTTGCCCTCATGATTAAACCACACCAACCATGGGTAAATCTTCAATATACCACACCATCATTGGTTATTGCTCTATTAACTATTGTATTATTGTGGAGCTTTTCTTCTTGGGCCTCTGCTGAAAAGTGTAGCTTGTGTAACCAATCAGACTGTCTCAGTAAACAAATGCAATAAATAAATAAATAATAAATAAAATGTTATTCAGTTGACTTTTACTCTATTAAATGTGCACTGACCCTTTATGTTTATATGAAAATTTTGTATCCATCAGTAATGGGCCTGAAATTGGCCATTTGCAATCAGTGCCCTACCTCAGTAAACAAAATAAAGTACAATGAAAAATAAAGTGTTGGCACAAATATGCAGAGAATCTTCCAATATCACTCAAACTGATGTGCCCTATTTTGTGTATCATACTGTTAAACAAAATTAGGGTTCTATGTCATTGAGTAACTGGTTAATGAATGAATGAATGAATTTAATTAATTAATTAATTAATTAATTGTTTTTAACTTTAATTTTCCTGTTTTTCAAACATTTATAAGATGCTGTGTTATAAAGTGATCTCTTTTAATATTTTTATAACGGATATTTATAGAAATTTACCTCTGCTCATTATCAGGATAAACTGTACTGAAAAGATGTAAGCCTTCATATGTGGCTGGAAGGTACAGAGCAGTTTAATTTTTAGCATTCGAAAGGTGACAGGAAAGAAGTTCATTTTCAAAAGAAGTGCTTCTCAATCCAAGTCCATTAAAAGTATTCTCCTGGTAAAACATTTGGAATGCTTATGCCCAACTAAACAATAATAAAAATGGTTAAAGAATTGACACAGTAGGTATATTTAAGACACACAGAAGGTAACAATATTTATTCATCTTAAGACATTAACCTTTTTAGAATTTGCTTGTCAGTCTGAACGCCACAGTTAAACGTTGGTCTGACTGACCTTCACTAAGCAGGTTTCTACTGAGCAATTTACAGATATGTGCCGCCTAGGATTCCTTCTTTTTCTTCCTTTTCTTGTGTATTTAGGATTCATGACATTCAGGAAAGGAAAATGTTGGTGTAGGAGGCAGATTCCCCATAAAAGACCATCACAAGAAGTTTTTGTTCTGCCTAGGGGCTTCACAAAATCATACCCAGTGTACCATTTGTCAGGGTTTCTTTTTTCCCTAAAATGCTTCACAGACATCTGTCCTCTCCTTCTATTTACCTTGAGAGCCAATGTCTCAAACATTTAGCCTAGGGTACCATAGCTAAATCCGCCCGCCCAAGGTACAGCCATCTCTTAAGAAGAAGACAAAGAAATCTATGTCTGAATCTGCTGCTGTCCAGCCTTCCCTGGACATCTCTCTCTCTTCCACTCTAAAGGTGAGTGAGGCCCAAAAGGCCATCCTGTGCCAGTACCAGTTTTGTCTGCTACAACCCTATCAGAGGCTAGCATGGAACCAAGCTCTTGCATATCCTCTGAGGCTATCCAAACATCTGCCAGAGACATTGAGGGGGAATGATGGATGATCACTTTCAGGGGTTCTTGGGGGATTCCCCAGATTCTGGTTAGGGAAGAGGTACCTGGTACCTTTATTTGAGTTGAGGCATGGCTCAGAGCATCCTAGATTGGTTAAAGGTGAGGTCCCACTAAAGAAGGAGCAGAAAACTTATGACATCGCATTCCCTCCATTGCTAAAGATCATCAGAGGGAATGGCAGGATTTTACCCAGGGCTTTTTCAGTGCCATGATGACTATAAGACCTTCTCAGCAGATGTCTGTTCATGCTTCCCCTTGGTTCTCTAGTCCAATTCTTCAGCTGAGGAGGGGAACTCAGGAAATTAGTCACTGGCCTACTCCTCACAGATTACTTATCCTTTAGATTATGATCTGAGGAAGATGATTCCTTGAGTCCTGCATTGTCTTTTGAGATACAGTTGTTCACATGATGGAATATTTTATGTGAAATTTCTAACACGTTTCTGATAGTCAAAAGAGGTATTATGAGCTTTTGCAGATGGAATCTCCTAAACCTGCTGTTCCCTGTGTGTTGGATTTCTTGTTGGATACATTTGCAGCTGCCTGTTTGGCTCCTGTCTCACAACCTCCAGCCCCTAAGAAGTCTGACTGCTTTTATAAGGTGCTTGAAGCCTATAATTATTTCTACAAGTGCCCTTCTTCAGACCTGGCTGTGGTCTCTCTTTCTGTTGACAAGCTGTGCAAGATTTTACCCTGTACTAAATTCTTCCTTCTGTTAAAGATAGCTGGGCTATGGAGATGCTGGAGAAAAAGTGCATACATCTGACATTTTGTCCTTTAGGGCCATTAGTTATCAGACTCATATAATAAGTTATGTCTTGGGCCTTTTGTCATAACTTGGGAGATGGGGGATGGGTTGTCTGACTTTCCTGATTCTGAAGGGTAGACTGCTTCCCTGTCCTTGCTGAGCTCCATTTTTCAGGTTGCCCATCAGTCCATCAAATGTAGTTATCATAAAGTTGATGCATACTCTAGAGCTGATGCTTCTGGTTCAGTTATGATGTGGTATTCTTGGCTTTGCTTCCAAGCTTTACCTGATGATATTAAGGCCAAGCCCCTAGATACTCCTTTGGACAATCAGAATCTCTTTGGTACAGCTGCTGCCTACTTGTTTAAGACTCTACAACGTATAGGAAAAGGTATGCTAGATATTAAGCAAATCTTTGTTTGTCCCATACTCAAATTTCAGAGAAAATATCTTTTTAAGTCTGCCACTGTGTGAAAGCAGCTTTATCAGCCCACTAAGGAGAAGAGGCTTTCTAAGTGTTTACTTTCAGATAAGCCAACCCAGATTTTCAAACTCAAAAGGAAAAATCTGCCTCCATTTGAAGTATTTTCTCTCCTTCCCCTTGGTCAGGTTCCCCTGTGTCTCAGGCTTTCCATGTCTCTCCCTGTCTGGAAATAGATCTGTTCAGACTCCTGGGTTCTGTCCATTATCCTTCATAGTTATTTTATTGTTTGGAAATCCCTCCCCCCTTCTCAGATCTTTTTCAACATCCTGCAGACCAACTTCCATATGTTTTCTGGGATTCTGCAGGATCTATTGGGTCAGGATACTATTCAGCTTATTCCAGACTCCCAAACAGGAACAGGGATTTATTCTAGAATGTTTCTGATTCCCAGAAAAGAAGGGTGTTGGAGACTGGTCCTGGACCATTCCTTTCTAAATACGTTTTTAAAGATTACTTCCTTTTGGATGCTTTCCCCTGAAGATTCTGTTTCTCCTTTTACTTCCACAGGCCTTTCTGGTCTTCCTAGGTCTATAGAATGCATAGCTTCACATTCCCATTTATCATCTCTTTAGGAAGTTTTTACATTTTTCTGTTTCTTCCTCTTATTTTCAGTTCTCTTCTTTACTTTTTGGTCTTTCTATGGCCCCACATGTGTTCACTAAATGTCTAGACCCTGGCATAGCCTTTTGCAAAATACAGGGAATCCAGATATTCCTCTAATTAGATGACTTGTTTCTTCAGGCTCTTTCTCAGGCCAGACTTCTACAGGATTTGCTTTTATGCAATCTGGGATTCACCAACTATCTCAAGAAGTCAAGTCTGACTCATTTTAAAAACCAAATATTTCTAGGGTGCAGAATACAAACCATTCCAGTACTTGCTTCTCTTCACTCTCCCAAGGTACTGTCTCTGACGACCTATTTTCATATTCTGCTTCCTCTTTCTCAGAGTTCTTGGATTCATGGCATCTACCACTCCTATGCCCCTTTTTACCAAGCTTCAGATGAGGAAACTTCAATGACACCTGAAGGCGGTTTGGCTGCAGCATTGTCATCCTCTGGACTTTCCATCCCCTTACTTCCTTGTCTCAAACTCAAGTTTCATTGGTGGATTCAGCAAATCTCCCTCAATCCTGGGCTGCCTTTTCAGACTCCCACAACTACTCAAGAACTCTTCACAGATACTTCTGATCTAGGGTGGGGAGCCTTTTCCAACAATCTGAGGGTTCAGGGTCTATGTCCACTTCATTAGAGGTCAGACCACATCAACATAAAAGAAATGGGGGTGCTCTTTCTTGCTCTTCAAGTATTATATTCTCTTTGGTCTCCAGGCCCTTTAAATGTATTTATTTATTTATTACAGTTTGATGACCAGGATAGTCCACTGAGCCTGGAAGAGCCCATTTTCAGTTGAGGCCCAGGGAGAAAAGATCCACAGGATATAGACAATTTTTCAACAGTTGTACAAAAATAAATAAAATAGTAGAACAGTGAAAAATACAGAGATAATATACAATTTGTTAAAAAAAAGACATAACATTTCTAATCCTAGGTAGTGATTTATAAAAGTATAATTCATGTAGTCTAAACATATTAAAAGAATAGGCAATTCAGATGAAAAAAAAACATGCAAGTAAAACATTTATGTGCAGATAAAAAAACAAGCTTTTTTTTGGAAGTTAGAAATATGAGGAGAGGGCGAGAGAAGGAGGTGAGGTGGGAGAGGTAAAAGGTGGTATACAGTGGAGAAATTGAGTGGGTTGGGGGGAAGTTTATGAGGTATAGGGTAGGAGAGGAAGTAGAGGCAAAGAGTAAGAGCACAGTGGTAGAAGGTTGGGGTATATAGTGCATGGGAGATGGTGTTAAAGAATTTATGTGGTAGGGGTACAGGAACATTCCCACTTTGAAAGAAGGTGAGATTGGAGAAGAGTTTTGAAGTTTGAGTGGCTTTGAGTATTTCAAAGGATGGTAGGGAGAGAATTCCAGAGTTTAGCTAGGGAGCAAGATAATAGTAGGTGGCCAGGGGGTCGATGAGGCTTATATATGTTTAGAAGATTGTGGTTTTCTGATCTTAGAGAGTGGTTGGGAATGTAGGGGGCTAAAGAGGTGGACAGAGAAAGACAACTGAATATGAGATTGTGAGCAGTAGTAAATCTAAAGAGTTTGAGGTAGTTAGGAAGTTCAAGCCATTTCAGGGAGTGGAGAGAGAGACAGTGATGCGATGAGTTTCTGGAATTGGTGGCAAATTTGGAGATTTTATTGTAACAGGCTTCCAACTTGGCCTGTAAGCTTAGCTGAAGATTAGTGAATGGGGGAAGCCATACATAAGAGAGGGAAAAAGGTAAGTAGAGGTAAGGGTGTATCTGGTGGAAGGCTAAGGTAATGATTGTGGAAAACAACAAACTAGTATCCAAATAAAGTGCAAAACAGCATTTATTGTTTTTCTGACGTCTCGGCTGATGCCTTCACAGGAGAATGCTAAGCATCCATCACACTCCATATTTATAATACATTCATTAACCCTGTTAACCAATATTCTCATTATTCAATTACACACAAATAATATGGAACTTGGCTGGTTATAATTTAAAAATATATGAAAGAGCTGTACTAGAATGTGGTTTAAAGTTTATTCCCACAGTTATACCTAGGTTCCATTATTTGAAATATTATGTATTCAAGTTCATAAAAAAGTTACAATTGTAGTATATGTTTAGACATAATTCTCTAGATGTACCACAGACTTCTTATGAAGGTATAGATGCTACTACAGTTAGTGATGACAGTTTTTTTTCCTGTGAGTCTGATGATGTTTTAAATGCATATTATCTGTTTGATACCAGTAAAACAGAGGCAAAAAGTAAATTTATACCTGTATTCAATTGCATGAATATAATACACTTTCAAAATATGCTTAATTATTCCATTGAACAAGAATTTGTCATTTTTAAAAAATGTGTGAATGTCAAGTATAATTTGACTAAAAATGAATGGCTAGCACTGCAGGCATTAGGTAGAAATGTAGATTTCATTTTTACGCCAGCAGATAAAGGTAATAAGTTAGTTATTTTACATATTTTACAATATCTGGAAATGTGTTATAATCATCTAAATAATGAGACAGTGTATGAGAAGCTTCATGGTGATATGTATGAGCTGGCTATCTCTAAGTATGAACAACTTTTACATAAATGTACTAGATTAGGATATTTGACTGATGAAGATGTTAAGAAAAAGTTTAGTTATAATAATGCTGGTATGGCATATTTTTATTGTGTAGCAAAAATGCATAAAAGTCTTACTAACCCACCAGGTCACCCTATAGTTTTTGGAAGTAATTATTTTCTACATAATATAGGATGTCTTTTACATGAATTAATGTTACCAAAGGTATTGTTGTTGCCAGCGTATGTGAAGGATGTATCAAATTTTTGGAGAAAATACAAAATATAGGCTGGAATGACCAAATATATTGGATTGCTCTTGATGTAAAAAGCCTGTACACAAATATTTATCATGAGTTTGGCTTGAAGGCAGTGAGATTTTTCTTGGGACAAGATCCAGCAACAGAGTATATAGTAGAAATATTACACTTTTGTCTTATAAAAATATTTTTGAGTTTAGAGGTGAACTATTTAGACAGAAACAGGGCTCAGCTATGGGGGCGGCATTTGCCCCCTCATATGCGAATCTAAGTATGGGTTTGTTTGAACAAGAATATATTTATAAAACTTTATTTTTCCATCAACATGTTAAAAGTTATAGCAGATTTATAGATGATTTGATTTTCTTATGTGAAGGAGGGGAAACAAAAATTGGTAACTTTATATCTGAATTGCAAATTAATAGATTTAATCTTAAATTTGAAGGTATACAAATTGGTAAAAAGATATCATTTTTAGATGTGGAGCTAGATGTATCTAAAGGATATTTACATACTAGGATACATAGAAAAGTTGAGGATCAAGTCAAATATCTTAAGGCTACTAGTTGCCACCCCCCTCATAGTATAGAAGCTCTACCTTTTGGGGAGTTTATTAGGTTACATAGACTATGTAATGATACACAAGAATTGCAACTGGAGGCATGTAAAATGTATAATATGTTCTACTCTAGAGGGTATAGCCAACAAGTGATATAAAAAGCTTATCAAAAAATGAATCAGACTGATATACAGGTATATAAAGGAAATAGAGAAATGAGAAATTATGGTAACAATATGATAATAAATAATTCAGAAATTTATTTTATTAGGCTATATGGTGTTTTTGGTGATAAGGTGGTTGAAATGGTTAAATATTTTTGGAATTTTCTAAAAAAAATCTAAGGAAGCAAAAGATTGGCTACCAAAAAATGTAAAAATCTCTTATAAAGTAGGTAGAAGTATCAAAAGATTTATAGATAAAGGTAGGTTAGTTAAATTAGAACCTAAACTATGATACACCTAAAACATATGGAACTGAAACCTGTGGTAAATGCAAAGCCTATAAGCATATAGTTACAGGCTTTGATAGTTTAAATGGGAAAATTTTTGATAATAAAGGAACTTACAGATGTGATACAGAGGGCATTATATATGTGCTTAAATGCCTCTGTAATAAATGTTACATTGGTGAAACAAAAAGACATTTTAAAGTCAGATTATTGGAACATATTAGGGATATTGAAAATGTTAAGATGTCTAGTTCCAGTGGCAGAACATTTTTATTATGCACATCGGAGTCAGTCTAGGGGATTAGTAGGTACAATTTTAGAAAAAGTGGTAGATAATTATTTGTATAAGAATATTAAAAATGTCTTATTGTATAAGGAAGCAATTTATATTTCAAAGTTTGATACTTTGGCACCGCAAGGAATGAATGTAGATTTTAACTGGAGAGTTTTACTTTAAATAATTTCTTTATATGTAATTGAATAATGAGAATATTGGTTAACAGGGTTAATGAATGTATTATAAATATGGAGTGTGATGGATGCTTAGTATTCTCCTGTGAAGGCATCAGCCGAGACGTCAGAAAAACAATAAATGCTGTTTTGCTCTTTGTTTGGATACTAGTTTGTTGTTTTCCACACGTTTGGCTTCTTCTGTGATTTAATTGGTATTTATGGCTAGTGATCCGAACATAGATCTACCAAGGGTGTTTCGAGGCACAACGGATTTGCAGCAGAGACCTATGGATAAATATTTATCCCAACCAAATGACAGAACAGGTAATTTTTTTTCAACACATACTGAGGCTGTTATTGGATCCATTGGTAATTTACAAACATCTACCTCGAATTTACCGGCATGGAATAAATGGGAAACAGATCAGAACTGCAGGATCTCTAATCCGTTGTCCTTTGAATGGAAACAACAGGTGCCAATGAGTACAGAAATCAAGGTACTGTGTGAGTCTCTAGAGCAATTACCTTATAAGGAGACATCTGTTTTTTTGAATGTTCACAGTTTAACTAAGTATTTGGAACTTGAAATTACCCCCCCCCCCCCAGGTCTGAGAGTGTTTAAAGACCCAGCTACACCCTTTAATTTGGATGATGACATTGATCTAACTTTTCGCAAACTTTGGGTACAGGCAGCCCATAAATGTACAAAGGAATGGGTTGCTATACTTTTCGAGCGAGATAGGTTGAAACAATGTAATCTATAAAAAGATACTAATGCCACTTGTAGCAACATTATGTCCAAATCAGGTCCGGAGTTTTTAGATAATATTTTGAAAGACATTAATAGCAAATTGAAGGGATATGAAAAGGACATAATGACTAGAAAAAGGAATAAACTGATTAGAGACACTAAAGACTATGACAGTGGTATGGCCTCTACATCTAAGGCCAATAGAAAGAATTCAAAGCATCATGTGACATTCAAGAAAGGTAACAGGGTGGAAGAATGGTGTTCTTTTAGCTCACGACCATCCTTTGAGACTGTTTCATCTGGGGGAGATGATTATTGTGCAAATGATAGTGAATATCTGCCCTTGCCACCAGCACGAAATAGTACGGAATATAAACAGACTTTTCGGAATCAAGGGAGTAACAAACCGTTTTATCAGGGTAAGAAACGGCAGCGAGAAGAACAGTTCAATCAACAACATCAGCCATACCCCCAACAACATGCTCAACAGTGGCAACACAGGAATAAATCGGGTAAATGGTAAAATGGACTCTTATGTGGTTAACTTGGCTGTTTATAATTTTAATATATATGAAAAAGTTGTACTAGAATGTGGTTTAAAGTTTATCCCCACAGTTATACCTAGGCTCCATGATTTGAAATATGATGTATTCAAGTTTATAAGAAAGTTACAATTGAAGTATATGTTTAGACATAATTCTCTTGATGTACCACAGACTTCTTATGAAGGTATAGATGCTACTACAGTTAGTGATGGCAGTTTTTATTTCCTGTGAGTCTTATGATGTTTTAAATGCAGATTAACTGTTTGAAATCAGTAAAATAGAGGCAAAAAGTAAATTTATACCTGTATTCAATTGCATGGATATAATACACTTTTAGAATATGCTTAATTATTCCATTGAACAAGAATATGTCAATTTTAAAAAATGTGAGAATGTCAAGTATAATTTGACTAAAAATGAATGGCTATCACTGCAGGCATTAGGTAGAAATGTAGATTTCATTTTTACGCCAGCAGATAAAGGTAATAAGTTAGTTATTTTACATATTTTACAATATCTGGAAATGTGTTATAATCATCTAAATAATGAGACAGTGTATGAGAAGCTTCATGGTGATATGTATGAGCTGGCTATCTCTAAGTATGAACAACTTTTACATAAAGGTACTAGATTAGGATATTTGACTGATGAAGATGTTAAGAAAACGTTTAGTTATAATAATGCTAGTATGGCATATTTTTATTGTGTACCAAAAATGCATAAAAGTCTTACAAACCCACCATTCACCCTATAGTTTCTGGAAGTAATTATTTTCTACATAATATAGGATGTCTTTTACATGAATTAATGTTACCAAATGTATTGTTGTTGCCAGCGTATGTGAAGGATGTATCATATTTTTGCAGAAAATACAAAATATAGGCTGGAATGACCAAATGTATTGGATTACTCTTGAAATAAAAAGCCTGTACACAAATATTTATCATGAGTTTGGCTTGAAGGCAGTGAGATATTTCTTGGGACAAGGTCCAGCAACAGAGTATTTAGTAGAAATGTTACACTTTTGTCTTATAAACTTTATTTTGAGTTTAGAGGTGAACTATTTAGACAGGAACAGGGCACAGCTGTGGGGGCGGCATTTGCCCCCTCATATGCGAATCTACGTATGGGTTTGTATGAACAAGAATATATTTATAAAACTTTATTTTTCCATCAACATGTTAAAAGTTGTAGCAGATTTATAGATGATTTGATTTTCTTATGTAAAGGAGGGGAAACAAAAATTGATGACTTTATATCTGAATTGCAAATTAATAGATTTAATCTTAAATTTGAGGGTATTCAAATTGGTAAAAGGTATAATTTTTAGATGTGGAGGTAGATGTATCTAATGGATATTTACATACTAGGATACATAGAAAAGTTGAGGATCAAGTAAAATATCTTAAGGCTACTAGTTGCCACTCCCCTCATACTATAGAAGCTCTACGTATTGGAAAGTTTATTAGGTTACAGAGACTATGTAATGATACACAAGAATTGCAACTGGAGGCACGTAAAATGTATATGTTCTACTCTAGAGGGTATAGCCATCAAGTGATATAAAAAGCTTATCAAAAAATGAATCAGACTGATATACAGGTATATAAAGGAAATAGAGAAATGAGAAATTATGGTAGCAATATGATAATAAATAATTCAGAAATTTATTTTATTACGCTATATGGTGTTTTTAGTGATAAGGTGGTTGAAATGTTTAAATATTTTTGGAATTTTCTAAAAAAAATCTAAGGAAGCAAAAGATTGGCTACCAAAAAAATGTAAAAATCTCTTATAAAGTAGGTAGAAGTATCAAAAGTTTTATAGATAAAGGTAGGTTAGTTAATTTAGGACCTAAATTATGATACACCTAAAAAATATGGAACTGAAATCTGTGGTAAATGCAAAGCCTGTAAGTCTATAGTTACAGGCTTTAATAGTATAAATGGGAAAAATGTTGATAATAAAGGAACTTATAGATGTGATACAGAGGGCATTATATATGTGCTTAAATGCCTCTGTAATAAATTTTACATTGGTGAAACAAAAAGACCTTTTAAAGTCAGATTATTGGAACATATTAGGGATATTGAAAATGTTAATATGTCTAGTTCCAGTGGCAGAACATTTTTATTATGCACATCAGCGTCAGTCTACGGGATTAGTAGGTACAATTTAAAAACAAGTGGTAGATAATTATTTGTATAAGAATATTAAAAATGTCTTATTGTATAAGGAAGCAATTTATATTTCAAAGTTTGATACTTTGGCACTGCAAAGAATGAATGTAGATTTTAACTGGAGAGTTTTACTTTAAATAATTTCTTTATATGTAATTGAATAATGAGAATATTGGTTAACAGGGTTAATGAATGTATTATAAATATGGAGTGTGATGGATGCTTAGTATTCTCCTGTGAAGGCATCAGCCGAGACGTCAGAAAAACAATAAATGCTTGTTTTGCTCTTTGTTTGGATACTAGTTTGTTGTTTTCCACACATTTGGCTTCTTCTGTGATTTAATTGATATTTATGGCTAGTGATCCGAATATAGATCTACCAAGGGTGTTTCGAGGCACAACGGATTTGCAGCAGAGACCTATGGATAAATATTTATCCCACCCAAATGACAAAATGGGTAATTTTTCTTCTACACATACTGAGGCTGTTATTGGATCTGTTGGTAATTTACAAACATCTACCTCGAATTTACCGGCATGGAATAAATGGGAAACAGATCGGAACTGCAGGCTCTCTAATCCATTGTCCTTTGAATGGAAACAACAGGTGCCAATGAGTACAGAAATCAAGGTACTGTGTGAGTCTCTAGAGCAATTATTTTATAAAGCGACATCTGTTTTTTTGAATGTTCACAGTTTAACTAGGTATTTGGAACTTGAACCCCCCCCCCCAAGGTCTGAGAGTGTTTAAAGACCCACCTACACCCTTTAATCTGGATGATGACATTGATCTAACTTTTCGCAAACATTGGGTACAGGCAGCCCATAAATGTACAATGGAATGGGTTTCTATACTTTTCGAGCGAGATAGATTGAAACAATGTAAACTACAAAAAAATATTAATGCCACTTGCAGCAACATTATGTCCAAATCAGTTCCGGAGTTTTTAGATAATATTTTGAAAGACATTAATAGCAAATTGAAGGGATATGAAAAGGACATAATGACAAGAAAAAGGAATAAACTGATTAGAGGCACTAAAGACTATGACAGTGGCATGGCCTCTACATCTAAGGCCAATAGAAAGAATTCAAAGCATCATGTGACATTCAAGGAAGGTACTAAGGTGGAAGAATTGTGTTCTTTTAGCTCACGACCATTCTTTGAGACTGTTTCATCTGGGGGAGATGATCATTGTGCAAATGATAGTGAATATCCGCCCTTGCCACCAGCACAAAATAGTACGGAATATAAACAGACTTTTGGGAATAAAGGGAGTAACAAACCGTTTTATCAGGGTAAGAAACGGCAGCGAGAAGAACAGTTCAATCAACAACATCAGCCATACCCCCAACAACATGCTCAACAGTGACAACACAGGAATACATGGGGTAAATGGTAAAATGGACTCTTATGTGGTTAACTTGGCTGTTTATAATTTTAATATATATGAAAGAGCTGTACTAGAATGTGGTTTAAAGTTTATCCCCACAGTTATTCCTAGGCTCCATGATTTGAAATATGATGTATTCAAGTTTATAAGAAAGTTACAATTGAAGTATATGTTTAGACATAATTCTCTAGATGTACCACAGAATTCTTATGAAGGTATAGATGCTACGACAGTTAGTGATGACAGTTTTTTTTTTCCTGTGAGTCAGATGATGTTTTAAATGCATATTATCTGTTTGATATCAGTAAAATAGAAGCAAAAAGTAAATTTATACCTGTATTCAATTGCATGGATATAATACACTTACAGAATATGCTTAATTATTCCATTGAACAAGAATTTGTCAATTTTAAAAAATGTGTGAATGTCAAGTATAATTTGACTAAAAATGAAAGGCATTAGGTAGAAATGTAGATTTGATTTTTAAGCCAGCAGATAAAGGTAATAAGTTAGTTATTTTACATATTTCACAATATCTGGAAATGTGTTATAATCATCTAAATGATGAGACAGTGTATGAGAAGGTTCATGGTGATATGTATGAGCAGGCTATCTCTAAGTATGAACAACTTTTACATAAAGGTACTAGATTAGGATATTTGACTGATGAAGGTGTTAAGAAAACGTTAAGTTATAATAATGCTAGTATGGCATATTTTTATTGTGTACCAAAAATGCATAAATGTCTTACAAACCCACCAGTTCACCCTATAGTTTCTGGAAGTAATTATTTTCTACATAATACAGGATGTCTTTTACATGAATTAATGTTACCAAATGTATTGTTGTTGCCAGCTTATGTGAAGGATGTATCAAATTTTTTGCAGAAAATACAAAATATAGGCTGGAATGACCAAATGTATTGGATTACTCTTGAAATAAAAAGCCTGTACACAAATATTTATCATGAGTTTGGCTTGAAGGCAGTGAGATATTTCTTGGGACAAGGTCCAGCAACAGAGTATATAGTAGAAATGTTACACTTTTGTCTTATAAAATTTTTTTTTTAGTTTTGAGGTGAACTATTTAGACAGGAACAGGGGGCACAGCTATGGGGGCTGCATTTGCTCCCTCATATGCAAATCTAAGTATGGGTTTGTATGAACAAGAATATATTTATAAAACTTTATTTTTCTATCAACATGTTAAACGTTGTAGCAGATTTATAGATGATTTGATTTTCTTATGTAAAGGAGGGGAAACAAAAATTGATGACTTTATATCTGAATTGCAAATTAATAGATTTAATCTTAAATTTGAGGGTATTCAAATTGGTAAAAGGTATCATTTTTAGATGTGGAGGTAGATGTATCTAAAGGATATTTACATACTAGGATACATAGAAAAGTTGAGGATCACGTCAAATATCTTAAGGCTACTAGTTGCCACTCCCCTCATACTATAGAAGCTCTACGTATTGGAAAGTTTATTAGGTTACAGAGACTATGTAATGATATACAAGAATTGCAACTGGAGGCACATAAAATGTATAATATGTTCTACTCTAGAGGGTATGGCCATCAAGTGATAAAAAAAGCTTATCAAAAAATGAATCAGACTGATATACAGGTATATAAAGGAAATAGAGAAATGAGAAATTATGGTAGCAATATGATAATAAATAATTCAGAAATTTATTTTACTATGCTATATGCTGTTTTTAGTGATAAGGTGGTTGAAATGTTTAAATATTTTTGGAATTTTCTAAAAAAATCTAAGGAAGCAAAAGACTGGCTACCAAAAAATGTAAAAATCTCTTATAAAGTAGGTAGAAGTATCAAAAGTTTTATAGATAAAAGTAGGTTAGTTAAATTAGAACCTAAACAATGATACACCTAAAAAATATGGAACTGAAATCTGTGGTAAATGCAAAGCCTATAAGCCTATAGTTACAGGCTTTGATAGTATAAAAGGGAAAAATGTTGATAATAAAGGAACTTACAGATGTGATACAGAGGGCATTATATATGTGCTTAAATGCCTCTGTAATAAATTTTACATTGGTGAAATAAAAAGACCTTTTAAAGTCAGATTATTGGAACATATTAGGGATATTGAAAATGTTAATATGTCTAGTTCCAGTGGCAGAACATTTTTATTATGCACATCAGAGTCTGTCTACGGGATTAGTAGGTACAATTTAAAAAGAAGTGGTAGATAATTATTTGTATAAGAATATTAAAAATGTCTTATTGTATAAGGAAGCAATTTATATTTCAAAGTTTGATACATTGGCACTGCAAAGAATTAATGTAGATTTTAACTGGAGAGTTTTACTTTAAATAATTTCTTTGTATGTAATTGAATAATGAGAATATTGGTTAACAGGGTTAATGAATGTATTATAAATATGGAGTGTCATGGATGCTTAGTATTCTCCTGTGAAGGCATCAGCCGAGACGTCAGAAAAACAATAAATGCTGTTTTGCTCTTTGTTTGGATACTAGTTTGTTGTTTTCCACACGTTTGGCTTCTTCTGTGATTTAATTGATATTTATGGCTAGTGATCCGAACGTAGATCTACCAAGGGTGTTTCGAGGCACAACAGATTTGCAGCAGAGACCTATGGATAAATATTTATCCCACCCAAATGACAGAATGGGTAATTTTTCTTCTACACATACTGAGGCTGTTATTGGATCCGTTGGTAATTTACAAACATCTACCTCGAATTTACCAGCATGGAATAAATGGGAAACAGATCGGAACTGCAGGCTCTCTAATCGGTTGTCCTTTGAATGGAAACAACAGGTGCTAGTGAGTACAGAAATCAAGGTACTGTGTGAGTCTCTAGAGCAATTATTTTATAAAGAGACATCTGTTTTTTTGAATGTTCACAGTTTAACTAAGTATTTGGAACTTGAAATCCCCCCCCCCCCGAGGTCTGAGAGTGTTTAAAGACCCAGCTACACCCTTTAATCTGGATGATGACATTGATCTAACTTTTCGCAAACGTTGGGTACAGGCAGCCCATAAATGTACAATGGAATGGGTTTCTATACTTTTCGAGCGAGATAGATTGAAACAATGTAATCTACAAAAATATATTAATGCCACTTGTGGCAACATTATGTCCAAATCAGGTCCGGAGTTTTTAGATAATATTTTGAAAGACATTAATAGCAAATTGAAGGGATATGAAAAGGACATAATGACTAGAAAAAGGAATAAACTGATTAGAGACACTAAAGACTATGACAGTGGTATGGCCTCTACATCTAAGCCCAATAGAAAGAATTCAAAGCATCATGTGACATTCAAGGAAGGTAATAGGGTGGAAGAATTGTGTTCTTTTAGCTCACGACCATTCTTTGAGACTGTTTCATCTGGGGGAGATGATCATTGTGCAAATGATAGTGAATGTCCGCCCTTGCCACCAGCACAAAATAGTACGGAATATCAACAGACTTTTGGGAATCAAGGGGGTAACAAACAGTTTTATCAGGGTAAGAAACGGCAGCGAGAAGAACAGTTCAATCAACAACATCAGCCATACCCCCAACAACATGCTCAACAGTGGCAACACAGGAATAAATGGGGTAAAATTGATTTTTAAGCCAGCAGATAAAGGTAATAAGTTAGTTAGTTTACATATTTCACAGTATCTGGAAATGTGTTATAATCATCTAAATGATGAGACAGTGTATGAGAAGGTTCATGGTGATATGTCTGAGCTGGCTGTCTCTAAGGCTACTAGTTGCCAACCCCCTCATACTATAGAAGCTCTACCTATTGGAAAGTTTATTAGGTTACAGAGACTATGTAATGATACACAAGAATTGCAACTGGAGGCACATAAAATGTATAATATGTTCTACTCTAGAGGGTATAGTCAACAAGTGATAGAAAAAGCTTATCAAAAAATGAATCAGACTGATATACAGGTATATAAAGGAAATAGAGAAATGAGAAATTATGGTAGCAATATGATAATAAAAAATTCAGAAAAGTATTTTATTACGCTATATGGTGTTTTTAGTGATAAGGTGGTTGAGGTCTGAAGAAGTCTATATTAACAGACGAAAAGCGCTTTACACTTGGATTTGTTGATTCTTGTTTTTTGACTTATTTTTAACTTTTTTCCATCACAACATTGTTTTTTAAAGGACATTGATTTTATTAAATACTTGTTTGTGGACGCTGGCATTTTTTCTGAGCCGTTTTTCTTGTTTTTCACATCAGTTTTTTGTTCTTGGTGGTTGACTAGATTATTGGAACATATTAGGGATATTGAAAATGTTAAGATGTCTAGTTCAGTGGCAGAACATTTTTATTATGCACATCGGAGTCAGTCTAGGGGATTAGTAGGTACAATTTTAGAAAAAGTGGTAGATAATTATTTGTATAAGAATATTAAAAATGTCTTATTGTATAAGGAAGCAATTTATATTTCAAAGTTTGATACTTTGGCACCGCAAGGAATGAATGTAGATTTTAACTGGAGAGTTTTACTTTAAATAATTTCTTTGTATGTAATTGAATAATGAGAATATTGGTTAATAGGGTAAATGAATGTATTATAAATATGGAGTGTGATGGATGCTTAGCATTCTCCTGTGAAGGC
This sequence comes from Protopterus annectens, assembly GCF_019279795.1. Taxonomy (NCBI): domain Eukaryota; kingdom Metazoa; phylum Chordata; order Ceratodontiformes; family Protopteridae; genus Protopterus; species Protopterus annectens. The sequence goes on along the minus strand of NC_056737.1, from coordinate 173,673,205 downwards.
ATCAGCCGAGACGTCAGAAAAACAATAAATGCTGTTTTGCACTTTGTTTGGATACTAGTTTGCTGTTTTCCACACATTTGGCTTCTTCTGTGGATTATTAAGGTAATGATTGTGTCTATAAAGGAGACCTAGTTTTTGTTGAGCTTTTTTTTATATTAGTTTGGATATGGATGTCAAATTTTAGATTTTCATCAATTATGACACCAAACAGTTTGATATGTGATACTATTTCTGTGGGGCTGTTATTCTGAGCAGTCATTATAAAAGAGTTTTTGTCTATATTGGTGTTTTTAGATGAGGAGAAGATCATTAACTTTGTTTTATTGGCATTTAAGGCGAGGTGATTACTATGCATCCATGATTCGGTATTAGAGAAGGTTAACTGAGTTTTGAGAAGTAGGTCAGAGGGGGTGTCTGCTGTACAAATAATGGTCGAATCATCAGCATATTGAATTAGTGTGGCATCAGAGAGAGACTGGTGGAAGTTATTAATGAAGATGTTAAAGAAGAGGGGGGCCTAGGATGCAACCCTGGGGACCCCCGGTAGGGGTGTGTAGAAAGGAAAAGAGTGAGTTTTTCCATTTGAAGGCTTGCTGCCATTCAGAGAGGTAGGTGGTGAACCAGGTGATGATAGGGGGAGGGGTTGAGCAAGGAGAGTTGGGATAATAGTAAGGAGTGAGAAACAGTAGCAAAGGCTTTAGAGAGGACAAGGAACAGAGTAGAAATGATTTTGCCAGAGTTGCGAGCAAGGTTTATGGAGTCTAGAAAGAAGAGAAGGGTAGTGATGGTACTATGCCCAGGATGGAAACCATGTTGTGTAGGGGTTAGTAGGTTGTTTTGATTCATAAAGGACATCATTTGGGATTGAGTACATTTCTCAATGATTTTTGATAGTGGTGATAGGATGGCTATTGGCCAAAAATTAGAAGTGTCAGTATTTTTGCCTCCTTTATGGAGTGGAATGATAAAGGAATGTCTCTATAGTGAGGGGACGTATCATTCTAGTATGGATGGGTTTATTAAGATAGAGTTGGGTTGGGCAATGCTGTCTGCAGACAAAATGAGGAAAGTTGTGGGTAGGTTATCTGGGGCAGAGGAGCCTGGTTTGAGTTGAAGGAGGAGCTTCTTTATTTTAAATGCCTTTACAAACAACATCGCAGTCATATGGTACATCATCAAACAGATGGGCATAAGGTCTTATCTTCCTTGCAGACTAGCCTTTCAGGCCTGGGATTTGGCTATCCACCATCAGGTTGCTCTTCATGCAGTTTATATGCCTTCAAAACCCAACCTTGTTGCAGATTCCCTGATTAGGTCCGATACACAACCTCATGAATCCATGCTTGACAGAGAAGGGTTTCTGGACATGGTACATCAGTAGGGTATTCCTCAAGTAGATCTTTTTGCCTCCCCTCTAAACAGGCAACTTTCCCACTTCTGTTCCAGAGTCCCAAGTCCTCTGATTTGGAAGGTGGATCCCATATCTTTTTCTTGGAAGGTGATTTTTTATGCTTTCTGTCCTCTTCTTCTACTTGCTAGAGTCCTACAGAAGATCAAGAATGACTATACAAAAATCTTGCTGGTGATTCCCTTTTGGCCCAGACAGCACTGGTTCCCCCTTTTCTTTCATCTGGCCAGGGGCAATCATTACAGGATACTTCACTGAATGGATCTTCTCATACAAGACAAGAGGTCTAGCATTCACCCTATCTTCTCCACTCTTCATTTGACACTTTGGGTCAATGGATTTTGATTCAGTTTATACACCACGTTTCTGCAGATGTGCTTAGGTTACTGAAGGAGGTCAAGAAACCCACTACCAGAAAATCATATATGGCTAAGTGGAAAAGATTTTCTGTTTGGTGTCTCAAGCACCACCAGGATCCCTTTTCAATTATGGTCTTTTTAGTCCTTTCTTACTTGTATGAACTGTACTATGTTGACTTAGGATACTCTTAAAACTCACTTGTCAGCAATTTCTGCTTGTCTGCCTTTAAACCCTTCATTGGCCCCTCAGTTTGAGATCAAACAATTCCTTAAAGACATCCTGCATATCAGGCCCCTGAGAAAATCTATTCCTTCCTCTTGCTACCTTAAGTTTGTCCTTGAAAAACTGACTCAGGCTCCTTTTGAAACTGCTTCTTCTTCTTCTTTCAACAACATACCTGGAAACTGTTTTCCTGGTTGCTCTTACTTCAGCTAAGACCGTGTCTGAACTTCAGGCACTAATGGCATCTTTCCCCTTTTTGATTTTTCATAGGAAAAAAGGTGTCTATGCATATTAAATCTTTTATGCCCAAGGTGGAAAGTGAGTTGTCTCATAATCAGTTTATCCAGCTGCGTTCCTTTTTTTCTTCTCCACAATCTGCTTATAAGCAAGTTCCTTGGAACTTGAATCTTCACAGACAACTCGGGTATTATTTGGATAAGACAAAAGCTATCCAAAAATCTGAGCAGCCTTTTGTTTATTTTTGCACCAGAATATTAGATTTGGCAGTTTCTAAGCAAACCATTTCCTCCTGTATTTCTAAGGACATTTCCTTTTGATATTCTTTTCATGGTAGACAGCTTTCCGCTTCAGTCTGAGCTCATTCTATGAGGGCAGTAGCCTCTGCTGGAGCTCTCTTCAAGGGTTTAGATACTAAATCCATTCTTGAAGCTGCGTCTTGGTCATCAGTCCACACTTTTACTAAACATTACAAGTCAGATGTCATCTCTAGAGCTAGGGCTGGATATGCTATGGATATCTTTCATGGGTTTATGGTGGGTTCTTCTGTGCCTTCCACCCCCCACTCATTGTAGTACCTTTGGCACTCTCCCATAGGTGATGAATACTGCAACAGTGTTACAGAAGGACATAGTACAGTTGTGTAAAACCTTACCATAACAGTAGATGTTCTTCTTTCCACTGTTAGTCCCTCACTCCTGGCCCCTTATTTATCTCTCTTCTGTTGGAAAGACTTTGCTGGCTGAGGGGTCTTTACCACCTTGCCCTATTTTCTCTCCTGTTTTTCTTTCCTTGTGGATATGCATTTTCTCCTTTCTCTGGATTTGCTCTAGTTCTCCTGGGGCACTTCATTTCTGAGTATTCATTGTGTGTATGCCAGCTTTATGCTCTTTACCTAGGTGGGGAGCATACAACTGATGTATGACACTGGAAGGATGTAAAGGGTTTGGTATACAGGCCAGATATTAGACTGTCCTTGGCAGAGGATCCCATAGGTAATGAATACTGCAACAGTGAAAATAAGGACATCTACTGTTATGATAAGATTTTATACAACTGTACTTTTTTTTCAGATGACAATACTTTTGATAGTATCCTTTGACTTTTGCCTAGCAGCTGACTTATATCCAGTCTGGTCTGAAAATAATTTGCACCACATATATTAAGAAGTATGTAGCATCATTCTGTGAGACACTGAAAAATGTGTTGTAATATCAATATATATATATATATATATATATATATATATATATATATATATATATATATATATACTGATATTGATATGCTCATTAATTTTAAGCTTCCTTGTAGCATAATATTCTTGTTTGGCAAAGCGGATTAGTCATCACTTGACTATTTTGCTTTCACCGAGGTCTTTTATAAAACATTACTGAAAAATGTGGTATATATGTTGTACTCTGGATTCAGGTTACCAGAGTTTCTATAAAGTCAATCTTCATCAAAGCATGTACATAAATACATCAGTCAATGATACAATGTACTTCAGAATCTTAGAATTATTTATTCCTGTTAAATAAGTGTGGGAGTTTATTTTTCAAAAAAAAAAATCTTGATGACCTGCCATTGAGTCTCATAATTGTGAAGCATATACTTTAATGAGATGTCTTCAGTGAAGCAATCGTATCCCTTAACAGCTAATAATGTGATAACTAATTAAGAAAGAAGCACAGTATATTGGCGTGTAGGTCTCTGATGTCCCAGAATGTCAGAAGAAAATGCAAACATGTCTAACAAAAAAAGGTAACAAGTCATATTCACACAGCTGGAAAATAAAATACACCAACATAAACTAGAACAATATACAAAAAATAAACAGTTTTTTTAAAAATCAAGAAAAGAACCGCATTCAAATATAGGATTCAGAAGGCTAGTTAATGATAAGTTGATAAAATGCCTTTACTTACCCATTTCTATTCATAAGTAAGTGTTAAACCACCTAAAAAAAATAACTCACAAAACAATCCAGTGATCACAGGAGAAAACAGTCTAAGCAATACCAGAAAAGATTCTCTGAGATACTAACAATAATATTCAAAACTTCATTGAAGAACTGTGACTTTATCCCTACACTACACACATTCTCTACGATAGTAACAATAATATTCAAAACTTCATTGAAGAACTGTGACTTTATCCCTACACTACACACATTCTCTATGATAGTAACAATAATATACAAAACTTCATTGAAGAACTGTGACTTTATCCCTACACTACACACATTCTCTACGATAGTAACAATAATATACAAAACTTCATTGAAGAACTGTGACTTTATCCCTACACTACACACATTCTCTACGATAGTAACAATAATATACAAAACTTCATTGAAGAACTGTGACTTTATCCCTACACTACACACATTCTCTATGATAGTAACAATAATATACAAAACTTCATTGAAGAACTGTGACTTTATCCCTACACTACACACATTCTCTACGATAGTAACAATAATATACAAAACTTCATTGAAGAACTGTGACTTTATCCCTACACTACACACATTCTCTACGATAGTAACAATAATATACAAAACTTCATTGAAGAACTGTGACTTTATCCCTACACTACACACATTCTCTACGATAGTAACAATAATATACAAAACTTCATTGAAGAACTGTGACTTTATCCCTACACTACACACATTCTCTATGATAGTAACAATAATATACAAAACTTCATTGAAGAACTCTGACTTTATCCCTACACTACACACATTCTCTATGATAGTAACAATAATATACAAAACTTCATTGAAGAACTGTGACTTTATCCCTACACTACACACATTCTCTACGATAGTAACAATAATATTCAAAACTTCATTGAAGAACTGTGACTTTATCCCTACACTACACACATTCTCTACGATAGTAACAATAATATACAAAACTTCATTGAAGAACTGTGACTTTATCCCTACACTACACACATTCTCTATGATAGTAACAATAATATACAAAACTTCATTGAAGAACTGTGACTTTATCCCTACACTACACACATTCTCTATGATAGTAACAATAATATACAAAACTTCATTGAAGAACTGTGACTTTATCCCTACACTACACACATTCTCTACGATAGTAACAATAATATACAAAACTTCATTGAAGAACTGTGACTTTATCCCTACACTACACACATTCTCTACGATAGTAACAATAATATACAAAACTTCATTGAAGAACTCTGACTTTATCCCTACACTACACACATTCTCTACGATAGTAACAATAATATACAAAACTTCATTGAAGAACTCTGACTTTATCCCTACACTACACACATTCTCTACGATAGTAACAATAATATACAAAACTTCATTGAAGAACTGTGACTTTATCCCTACACTACACACATTCTCTACGATAGTAACAATAATATACAAAACTTCATTGAAGAACTGTGACTTTATCCCTACACTACACACATTCTCTACGATAGTAACAATAATATACAAAACTTCATTGAAGAACTCTGACTTTATCCCTACACTACACACATTCTCTACGATAGTAACAATAATATACAAAACTTCATTGAAGAACTCTGACTTTATCCCTACACTACACACATTCTCTATGATAGTAACAATAATATACAAAACTTCATTGAAGAACTGTGACTTTATCCCTACACTACACACATTCTCTACGATAGTAACAATAATATTCAAAACTTCATTGAAGAACTGTGACTTTATCCCTACACTACACACATTCTCTACGATAGTAACAATAATATACAAAACTTCATTGAAGAACTGTGACTTTATCCCTACACTACACACATTCTCTACGATAGTAACAATAATATACAAAACTTCATTGAAGAACTGTGACTTTATCCCTACACTACACACATTCTCTACGATAGTAACAATAATATACAAAACTTCATTGAAGAACTGTGACTTTATCCCTACACTACACACATTCTCTACGATAGTAACAATAATATACAAAACTTCATTGAAGAACTGTGACTTTATCCCTACACTACACACATTCTCTACGATAGTAACAATAATATACAAAACTTCATTGAAGAACTGTGACTTTATCCCTACACTACACACATTCTCTACGATAGTAACAATAATATACAAAACTTCATTGAAGAACTGTGACTTTATCCCTACACTACACACATTCTCTATGATAGTAACAATAATATACAAAACTTCATTGAAGAACTGTGACTTTATCCCTACACTACACACATTCTCTACGATAGTAACAATAATATACAAAACTTCATTGAAGAACTCTGACTTTATCCCTACACTACACACATTCTCTATGATAGTAACAATAATATACAAAACTTCATTGAAGAACTCTGACTTTATCCCTACACTACACACATTCTCTACGATAGTAACAATAATATACAAAACTTCATTGAAGAACTCTGACTTTATCCCTACACTACACACATTCTCTACGATAGTAACAATAATATACAAAACTTCATTGAAGAACTGTGACTTTATCCCTACACTACACACATTCTCTATGATAGTAACAATAATATACAAAACTTCATTGAAGAACTCTGACTTTATCCCTACACTACACACATTCTCTATGATAGTAACAATAATATACAAAACTTCATTGAAGAACTGTGACTTTATCCCTACACTACACACATTCTCTACGATAGTAACAATAATATACAAAACTTCATTGAAGAACTCTGACTTTATCCCTACACTACACACATTCTCTATGATAGTAACAATAATATACAAAACTTCATTGAAGAACTGTGACTTTATCCCTACACTACACACATTCTCTACGATAGTAACAATAATATACAAAACTTCATTGAAGAACTGTGACTTTATCCCTACACTACACACATTCTCTACGATAGTAACAATAATATACAAAACTTCATTGAAGAACTCTGACTTTATCCCTACACTACACACATTCTCTATGATAGTAACAATAATATACAAAACTTCATTGAAGAACTGTGACTTTATCCCTACACTACACACATTCTCTACGATAGTAACAATAATATACAAAACTTCATTGAAGAACTGTGACTTTATCCCTACACTACACACATTCTCTACGATAGTAACAATAATATACAAAACTTCATTGAAGAACTGTGACTTTATCCCTACACTACACACATTCTCTACGATAGTAACAATAATATACAAAACTTCATTGATGAACTGTGACTTTATGTCTGCACTACACATATTCTCTATGATAGTAACAATAATATACAAAACTTCATTGAAGAACTGTGACTTTATCCATACACTACACACATTCTCTACGATAGTAACAATAATATACAAAACTTCATTGAAGAACTGTGACTTTATCCCTACACTACACACATTCTCTACGATAGTAACAATAATATACAAAACTTCATTGAAGAACTCTGACTTTATCCCTACACTACACACATTCTCTACGATAGTAACAATAATATACAAAACTTCATTGAAGAACTCTGACTTTATCCCTACACTACACACATTCTCTATGATAGTAACAATAATATACAAAACTTCATTGAAGAACTCTGACTTTATCCCTACACTACACACATTCTCTATGATAGTAACAATAATATACAAAACTTCATTGAAGAACTGTGACTTTATCCCTACACTACACACATTCTCTACGATAGTAACAATAATATACAAAACTTCATTGAAGAACTCTGACTTTATCCCTACACTACACACATTCTCTACGATAGTAACAATAATATACAAAACTTCATTGAAGAACTCTGACTTTATCCCTACACTACACACATTCTCTACGATAGTAACAATAATATACAAAACTTCATTGAAGAACTCTGACTTTATCCCTACACTACACACATTCTCTATGATAGTAACAATAATATACAAAACTTCATTGAAGAACTGTGACTTTATCCCTACACTACACACATTCTCTACGATAGTAACAATAATATACAAAACTTCATTGAAGAACTGTGACTTTATCCCTACACTACACACATTCTCTATGATAGTAACAATAATATACAAAACTTCATTGAAGAACTGTGACTTTATCCCTACACTACACACATTCTCTACGATAGTAACAATAATATACAAAACTTCATTGAAGAACTGTGACTTTATCCCTACACTACACACATTCTCTACGATAGTAACAATAATATACAAAACTTCATTGAAGAACTGTGACTTTATCCCTACACTACACACATTCTCTACGATAGTAACAATAATATACAAAACTTCATTGAAGAACTGTGACTTTATCCCTACACTACACACATTCTCTACAATAGTAACAATAATATACAAAACTTCATTGAAGAACTGTGACTTTATCCCTACACTACACACATTCTCTACGATAGTAACAATAATATACAAAACTTCATTGAAGAACTGTGACTTTATCCTACACTACACACATTCTCTATGATAGTAACAATAATATACAAAACTTCATTGAAGAACTGTGACTTTATCCCTACACTACACACATTCTCTACAATAGTAACAATAATATACAAAACTTCATTGAAGAACTCTGACTTTATCCCTACACTACACACATTCTCTATGATAGTAACAATAATATACAAAACTTCATTGAAGAACTCTGACTTTATCCCTACACTACACACATTCTCTACGATAGTAACAATAATATACAAAACTTCATTGAAGAACTCTGACTTTATCCCTACACTACACACATTCTCTACGATAGTAACAATAATATACAAAACTTCATTGAAGAACTCTGACTTTATCCCTACACTACACACATTCTCTATGATAGTAACAATAATATACAAAACTTCATTGAAGAACTGTGACTTTATCCCTACACTACACACATTCTCTATGATAGTAACAATAATATACAAAACTTCATTGAAGAACTCTGACTTTATCCCTACACTACACACATTCTCTATGATAGTAACAATAATATACAAAACTTCATTGAAGAACTCTGACTTTATCCCTACACTACACACATTCTCTACGATAGTAACAATAATATACAAAACTTCATTGAAGAACTCTGACTTTATCCCTACACTACACACATTCTCTACGATAGTAACAATAATATACAAAACTTCATTGAAGAACTGTGACTTTATCCCTACACTACACACATTCTCTATGATAGTAACAATAATATACAAAACTTCATTGAAGAACTCTGACTTTATCCCTACACTACACACATTCTCTATGATAGTAACAATAATATACAAAACTTCATTGAAGAACTCTGACTTTATCCCTACACTACACACATTCTCTACGATAGTAACAATAATATACAAAACTTCATTGAAGAACTCTGACTTTATCCCTACACTACACACATTCTCTACGATAGTAACAATAATATACAAAACTTCATTGAAGAACTGTGACTTTATCCCTACACTACACACATTCTCTACAATAGTAACAATAATATACAAAACTTCATTGAAGAACTGTGACTTTATCCCTACACTACACACATTCTCTACGATAGTAACAATAATATACAAAACTTCATTGAAGAACTGTGACTTTATCCCTACACTACACACATTCTCTACGATAGTAACAATAATATACAAAACTTCATTGAAGAACTGTGACTTTATCCCTACACTACACACATTCTCTACGATAGTAACAATAATATACAAAACTTCATTGAAGAACTGTGACTTTATCCCTACACTACACACATTCTCTACGATAGTAACAATAATATACAAAACTTCATTGAAGAACTGTGACTTTATCCCTACACTACACACATTCTCTACGATAGTAACAATAATATACAAAACTTCATTGAAGAACTGTGACTTTATCCCTACACTACACACATTCTCTACGATAGTAACAATAATATACAAAACTTCATTGAAGAACTCTGACTTTATCCCTACACTACACACATTCTCTACGATAGTAACAATAATATACAAAACTTCATTGAAGAACTCTGACTTTATCCCTACACTACACACATTCTCTACGATAGTAACAATAATATTCAAAACTTCATTGAAGAACTGTGACTTTATCCCTACACTACACACATTCTCTACGATAGTAACAATAATATACAAAACTTCATTGAAGAACTGTGACTTTATCCCTACACTACACACATTCTCTATGATAGTAACAATAATATACAAAACTTCATTGAAGAACTCTGACTTTATCCCTACACTACACACATTCTCTACGATAGTAACAATAATATACAAAACTTCATTGAAGAACTGTGACTTTATCCCTACACTACACACATTCTCTACGATAGTAACAATAATATACAAAACTTCATTGAAGAACTCTGACTTTATCCCTACACTACACACATTCTCTACGATAGTAACAATAATATTCAAAACTTCATTGAAGAACTGTGACTTTATCCTTACACTACACACATTCTCTACGATAGTAACAATAATATACAAAACTTCATTGAAGAACTCTGACTTTATTCCTACACCACACACCCATCTGTCTGATACTTAACACTAGTCATCCAGAATAGTTTGACA
>NC_056737.1:173544853-173654853 GCF_019279795.1 Protopterus annectens | reverse complement strand
GAAGTTAGAAATACCCTCCTTACCATATACATTACAAAATTACACAGCTCTTCATGCAGAAAGTATACTGTTTTTACATTTTAGTTTACTTACAAAGAAACACACCTGAACTTTTTCTAGGAGCTGAAAACCCCTGTTATGAGATCATGAATGACTAAAGTCACAATTCCTCACTATCTAAGTTAATGTGTGGACTACTGTATTCCCATGCTAAATGCATCAGTAGGAGTTTCTTACTTAGTAAAAAGATAATTTTAACTGGGACTTGCAGGTGGAACATCTTACATTGACAATTAACATGTGTGAGAATGTAGTACTGAAATCACAGTATAAGTAAAATGCTGTTCCTGTAAAGATGTGAGTTGTTTTTTATTTATCCAGAATAGTATGCAGACATGTAAATTATTTTCTAATAATGACCATAACATAATTTTTGGGTGTGAGTAAACAATGAAATAAAAAAAAATTAAGCCACACAGTATTATTTTCATTTGTTTTTTTTTTTTGTTTGTTTTTTTTTGGCAAAATCATTTTCAACTATTACTGGAAATTAAATTAACTGTAAAATAAAGATGTTTCAGAAAATGATAATATACTTTAATACCATGATGACTGTTTGGTGATTATTTATTTATTTACTGGGAAATTCCATCTGGACACAGGTCCTTTTTCAGCGGAGGCCCAGGGAGAAAAGCTCCACAGAAGAATAAATGAGCAGCAGAGTACATGAAGAACAATTGAATATACATACAATAGCAAATAATACATACTGCACCAAACATTAGCTATACATACAATATGAAACATAGTAATGAACATATATACCAATATCTAGCTAGAGGCTAGGAATAAAGGTAGGATGTATACACAGATAGTACTAAGCTCAAACAGATACTATGATGTATCATACAGCTTTGTGACCACAGCATATTTCAAATGATAGTGGACACAAATAAGGTATTGACAGCCTAAAATGGAATATATTGTTTTTTGCTACTTAACTCTATGATCTATCTGCTGTTTCACATAGCCTCTTTGGCATTACTTTTATGAAAGTTTACAAGTCAGATAGTTTATGATCATAATTTAAATTTGATGAGACAGAATATATTGCCTAAACACATTTTTTAGCAGGACAGAAATGATTATGACAAAGAATTTTTCCTATAATAAACAAAGCTTTATTAGATAATACACTGTTATACTTCTAAATCAGGCAAGCATTAATAGTAATATTAAACCAGTTATACTTTTAAGTCAAGCAGACATTAATATTAATATCAAACCATCTATACTTTTATGTCAGGCAAGCATCAGCTATACTTCTATGTCAAGCAAACATTAATATAACATCAAACCAGCCATACTTTTGTCAGGCAAGCATTAATAAAAAGAGTTAATAAATCACTGATAAAGAAAGAGACTTCATCCTAGCCCTCACTTCAACCGGGAAGCCCAGTTACGGTCAGATAGGAGACTGTATCAGGAAAATCCACTCTACGGGTGAGGCTTTAACCAACCGACAGGGAGTCCCAGTTTTTATACCCTAGCTGTTTACCAGTTTTCCTGGGAACTCAACCTTTAGGGATCGACAAAGACTTTCCAGAACAGACCAGAGATGTTGGCCACCCAGAATGTTCAGCCAAACCTGCCAACCCCTATAACTCTGCAATTTCACTTGAGAAAAATATAAATCAATGAAGCAAACAAGTACCTTATCAGAATTCTGGAAATGTGAAAGAATATAAACAAGCGTCTTTTTGTCACCCAGACGTCTAATCAAACTTTTAATAAACGGGTGCCTTTTAGTCACATAGACTACATGATTCTGCTTCATAAAGAATAACTAAATTAACCCTTTCACTCAGTTCTCTATAATGAGGCAGAAGTCAATCTCTCATTCACTCAAGGTGAAAACCTTTCTTATCTCATTTGTATCATACATAAGCATACCAAAACATTATGCTTGGAATTTGCACTTAACCATATCCAAATGTCCATGTATTCACTTGAGTATTTAGAAAGATAAATAGTTTGGTGGAATTGCTTTGTTAGATTTAAATAATAGACCTTGTAAAAAATGTCATTGTAAAATGTGTATTATGTTTGGATGTGAAGTAGATTTTTTTCATCTGGCAATCCTGAAAGCATTTGCATTTTAATTTACATTGAATAATTTATTGTAGAATATTGATGGGTCCTGTAAATTAATCAACATACTTTCTGAAATATCAAACAAAACATAAAATGCCATATTTTTTTCTGTGTTAGGATTTACATAGTCATTGCACAACAAATTCTACTTCACAGATCTGAGAACTATTGCATTACAAAGTGTAAATGACTTCCTGCAGAAATATATGAAGTAATTGTTTTACAATCATGAATGAGGAATCCTCTGCAACTCTGCAAATCACTTACTGCTTGACTTGTATGAGTGGTTTTATTTCCTGACTGCATAGTACCTTCTAGTATACTATGGCATAACTGCTCATGATGTATTATTTAATCTTGCCAGTTGCTCTCAAGCCATTTGGCCCAAAAATATTTGGTAGTTATGGACACAGTTTCTAAAAAACACAACATAGATATTTTATACCGAAGGGTGTTGAATTTGGCCAGAATAACGTCAGTAGTTCAGCTTTAGACCACATTACAGTGTCATTTCAAGTCCAAATCCCTGAATCCATTCTCAGGTATGATATTGCATTCTTCACCAGAATCAAGCTGTAGTATATATTTTTGCCAGTTATAGTCAGTTTATCAGTCCACTGACATTTACAGTTATAGCACACATGTATTTCCTTCCCTTCGGTAGATGCAGCATGCAAAGCACAGAAAATGACTGCATTTACAAACTGTCAGCCCAGAAATTGTTTGTATTAGTAACTAGCAAATTAACATTAACTGTTTTATTTTAGAAATCCCTTACAAAACTTTCTTCTAACATTCTCTCATCCTTTTAGACTTACATATTTTAGAGAAATAGTTAAGCAGTCTACAGTTTCAGCATTCTATATTCACAAGGTTTCTTATTGCACAAATAACCACACATTGAATGACATGGCATCAGTTCAACTGAATGCTTTTGTTTTAATTGCATTGTCATTACCAAGTAAGGCATTTTCCTGACATATGGCTAGCACTTTAGCTATGGGTGCCAAAATAATGTGGCATCAAAGTGATGGCTCGCCATACCAGCTGACAAACTATCATATTTTTATCAGTTTTTATTTTAAACTCTGCAGAAACTCAGCTTTAAAATAAAATCATTTTTTGGAGTAGGATAACAACTGGATATTTTATTTGTTTTAGTAGCCTAAAAGTTGCTAAGAGCTTCCCATGAAAATTAATGGAAAATGATACCTGGAAGTAAGAAGCCATGATAATCATTAACCTGACGTCTCACCTATACTCCACTAACACAGCCACAGGACATTGATAGCTAACCCCGTGTTCTATTACCACACACTACTAGCAGCTGCTTTCCTGGAAATCTCTAGTTACCATCAGGAGAAGTAGATGCTTCAGTCTTCAAGGATAGTTTTCTCTTGCAGTTATGTGTTTTTATTTTTTTTTTACTAGCAAGATATATCTCAGAGAAGTGGTCACAAATCACATTGCCAAAAGCCCAACCCAGTCAATCCATTCATTTTTTGTTTCTTGTGACATTTGGCTGGAGAGAAGATTGCTGTAGCAGTAACTGAAAAAAACATTAATTACTGTAGTCATGCATTCTTTCACTTTCATCACAAGATCACAAGAACACAAAAATTGGCTATCTTTTGAGGAATATGGAGGCAAGTTGTCTGTGAAAGAAAAAGGGAATTTCATGATCATCAACATGACTTTAAAAGGACAGTTCATGTAACTATGAATAATATGTTGAAATTCATTACTAAGACCACAATGTATTTCACTTTCTTCATAATCATACATCATACTTTGATTTCCAACTGCAGTTTCACCCCTGACTGTCATGAAAGTTTAAAACTATAAACTTTCCAAATCCCACTTTTACCAGGAATCAGCTTCTTGACATGGAACTGTCTGCCAGTCTCCAGCCATTACCACGTCAATGTGACACAGACATCCCATGAGATCCTCACAGTGTTTCACATTTTTGTACCCTGATTGCACATGGCAATGTATCTAATCTGGAACTGCAGGAATGTGCATTGTTGGGTTGCCAGTCAAGTTTGCTTTCCTACAGATGCAAGCTTCCTCCTGGTGTATTTGTATTTACTTCTGTGTTTTGGAGCAATAATTTACAGCAGGAGACTTTCTGTATCATCAAAAAGAGTGTGGATTGCTCACCATGGCATTGAGAGCATCTCACCATACTGTATACAGCCAGTTGATACCAAGTGAAGATCCCCAGACTTCAGGAGCTGTTGTGATTTGTATTAGGTTATTGTTGAAACTGTCTTTATGTGTGAGAAGAATTAACATGGGAGGAAGAGATGTGTGAGAGAAGTAGAGTTCCAGTCATCAACAGACTATAGTAAAAATACACAATGTGTGCAAGAAAGGCAAAATGCAAAATAATAAAATAATTGTTCTGTTTTACATTCCGGGAAATGAGGTAGGAAATGTGTGGTAGGATGCTGTGTGCTAGGTAGAATGAACTGAAAAGAGGTGTTATGTGAACTATGGCAAGTCAAAGGTATAGGGAATCAGTGAAATAGAAGTGTGTGAAGTCATTTTTGTGAGTTTGGAAGAGTATGCCTACAGGAAACATCTACAAATGAGATATGGCTTTCTTGAAATTTGTTCCTCCTGCAAAAACTCATTTTTCATTGCACAGAGCATCCATTTTTTAACTTTATTCAGTATATTAGTCAATGAGACATGTTTCTAAGAAATGTGGTTCTCCAGTAGATAAATTATTGAATATTCACAAGGGAAAATAATAAAATCAATCATTCATGTGTTCACTCTACAATGTTCACAAACTTCAACACTGTAGATTTTGTTCAGCCTTAAAATTAAATGCAGCAAAGCAACTTCAGAAGTCCTTAAAATTTTCAGAATAAAAATATATCTGATGTTGTCAATTTTCATTCTCTCCTCAACTAATGAGTTAGGATCCGATCCCTCGGACATAACTCGGCCGTTACTAAAGCTTGTGGCAACGAAAAATTCTTGAGCCTCTCCCTTACCCATAATGCTCTATCCCCCAAGTACCTCAGATTTCGCTTGCTGCTATATGCAAAAGACAAGGTGACCATTACACTTGAGCAGGTAAGTCTTTACATTGTGAAATTCTCTATTTTTTCTTAATGAAACTGTGAAATTCTTTGTACTCTTTGTATTCTTTAATCCCTTACCTAATTGCCTACCTTGCTGTCTCTTTTAGTTAAAATATCTTTCTGTCCCTCTTTTCTTCCATCCATACAGTTTTTGTACTTTCAAATACTATTGTTAGTATTCTTTCCCTTTTTTCTTATTACCATTATTGGCATATATATATATATATATATATATATATATATATATATATATATATATATATGGGTCCACTTTGTAATTTCAAAATACTGAAATCTCAAAATTCAGTATTTCGAAACCACAAAGCCAAAAACCCAACCACAACTCACAAATTTGAAAACACACAACCGCGAAATTGAAAATCCCGCAATTGCACTACACATGCAGTACACACATAAACATACATAACCCCCCACAACCAAACAAATACATCTAAACACCCCACCTACTTATATATTCTAACTCCAAGATCGCACAAACAGAAACACAAATGAAACTCACACACACACATCTTACAGTCCCTCAAGCATACACACATAACAGTCACAACACACATTTACACACACTAAACCCCTAACCAACATACTTACACACACAAACTTACCAAAACTAAACCAAAACATCCAAATACCACACTACCGGAAGCAGAAATTCAAAATATCCGTGCTTCGGTATTTTGAATTTCCTGCTTCTGCCGGTTTCGGATATGTCAATCTGTAGCTTTGTAAGTTCGAAATACTGAAATTTGAGATTTCAGTATTTCGAATTTACAAAGTGGACCCATATATATATTTATGGGTCTAGGACACATGCTCGACTAGCATATGTCCGAATCACAAAACATCAAACACACATACACGAAAGCGCTTAACATCAAAAAGCACTTCTGTGTATGTGTAGTTCAAAAAAAAAATCTACGTTTCTGCAGGGGGGCTTTGCCTCCCTGCACCCCCACCCCTCCCTACTTTATTATTCTCACTCCAAGATCGTACTACAGTGGGAAAAGGGAATTTCCCCTTACTCACACTGTAGTCCGATCTACGAAACAGGCACACATGCACAGAAGCACTTGTCGATGTTAATATATATATATATATATATATATATATATATTTTATTCTATTCTTCTTACTCTTTGTTTGCAATACAGGGGGGAAGGGAATACTCCATTAACCTCACTGAGTGTGCTGGCACAACCAGCACCAACATAACTGAAGTGATGCTGCTTGAACAGCACTTTTTGGTTTTATATGGTTATTGATTTCTATATATATATATATATATATATATATATATATATATATATATATATATATTGAAGAATTTTGTTCTTCACTCCTACCATAGCAGAGAAAGAAAAAAGTGTGGGCACAAGATTCCATTATTGGATACCCACACTTTATGTGTGCATTGTTTGAGACCTCCTCATTTACAAGAAGATTGTTCTATTTGTCATGAGTTTAACCCTAGAGCCCTGGTAGAGAGAGAAAAATTGATTTTCAAAAGACTTGTTCCTTCTTTCCAAGAGGCTTTACCTGGATCTATGTCCCTTAAAAATCTAAAAGGTCTAAATCTCTTTCTCTGAGCCCTTCTGCCTCTTCCTCTAAGGTTTCTGAGCAACATAGAAAAAAAAGGAAGAAAAGTCTAGATTTTTATATATGACCTCAACCTCGGATCTAAAGCACACAAAAAGGGATTTATCAAATTTGACCTCAAAATCAGATCCGAAGCAAAAGAAAAAAAACATATAGGATCAGACTTCTTCAGATCCGATGCATAAGCCAACTGATCCAGCTAACCCATCCAGTATTGTTTATCTTTCAAGGACTAGATACTCCTGTTCAGTAGATCCAGTTCCCTTCAGTTTTCTTTTGCCCTTTTTGGAGAGACCTAGATCCCTTTATGGATTTTTGACTCACTCTTCCATGAGCTTAACAGAAGAAGCCATGGAGAGAGTGGTGAGAAGAATTCTCTCAGCACAGACTCTGGTAGGTGCCCCTTCATATCAGGAGGTCCAATCTTCTGTCACATCCCCTCTTCTAGTTCCTCCTCCAGTCCTTGAATCCAACCCATCCAACTCTGTCTGACTCAGATCCAAGGATACCTTTATCCTCGGATCCAAAGTTTACTCTGAGCAATTCTGATCAGTTAAATCCAGACAGCTCTCACAGCCAAGGTTTCCCTGTTGTATCCAAGGTGTTGGAGTTGACTCTGAAGTTATTGAAGCCATCTCTGTGCCTCGGAGCCTCATCATGAGTTACCGTGACTCCAGCTTCTGCCTTGGGAGGATTGTCCTTGGAGCAGGAAGGGACAATGATCCAGAAGCTTGGATCTGAGATCCTCTTTCTCTCTGTGGAGGTCTGTCTTTGAGGATATGGAGAAAGCATTGTCTGTCTCAACTACACAGATGGTTCCTACCCCCTCAGATCCTTAGTCTACAGTCTTGACATCTCTGCGTTCAGAGTCTCAACCCTCTTTTCCACAGGGAGAGCCAGTACTGAAACCCAAGGTTTTCCAACTGGGTATCCTAACATCTTCTGATTCCTCCCAGAGCATCCCACTGAGGCAGTCCCTAAGAAGAAGACATGCAAGAAGAAACACTTGGACTCCCCAGAGGAGTCTATCACAGAAGATACAGACTTCAATAAGAGTAAAGGGTCATCATGGTCACCTCCTGAAGATGTCTCATTTAGAGACATCCTTTAAATCTTAAAACATAGAGATAACTGGACATCCAGCAACTCTTCATCCGAGGACTGTATATTCCTGGAGCCTTTTGGTACTGGCTCAGCTATCTCTTGAGTGACTCCACCCACCTACAAGCTCATTGAGCAATCTATTGGTGGGCATGGAAGGATTCCAACACAATCAAACCAATGCCTCAGAGACCTGACAAAATTTTGGGGAAAAGGAGTTCCTTTTGATGCCATGGACACTGCGGTGGCCTCTAAAAGGAACTTGCTGAGGAGAGTTTCAAATTTCATCCCCCCAACAAGGAGTCCTGGGCAATGGACAGGTTTGGAAAGGATGTCTATGCTTCAGTGACCTTAGCCAAAAGGTCACTGAATTATTTGGTACATTTCACAAGGTTACAGAGCGACAGAGGGAGTTGATTAAGGAGCTTTCAAATACTATCTTAGGATCAGTTTCTGAGGAAATACAATTGTCTGCCACTTCTCATTTGGCTACCCTGCAATCTATTTCCAATTCGTTCATGAGGTTCATTTTACATGTAGCCTAAGGAACCTCAATAGCAGTGGATTCAGGCATTTCCATCAGGAGGATGGTGTGATTTTGTGGAGCCCTTCAAGTCTTCATTCATCAATGCTCCTTTTGACAGCATGCCTTTGTTTGGCCTGAAAGTGAAAGACACATTATCCAGGTGTGAGAAGGCTGAAAGACCCTGTCTGCCATGGACATACATTTTTTGACACCTCAAAGATCCCTTTCCAAGAATCAATGAGGTAGTCAAAAGATGTGGGACATTTCCAGGACACATGTGGAGGAAGTTTCCCCAGGAGTAAGAGGAACTTGATGCCACCCCCATGGCAGAGGTGGCCAGCAAAACCAGGGGTTCAGAGATTCTTTGTTTGACAAACACTTCCAGATTCCTGAAAGGAAGCCTGATTGCCCTCCTCTGGAGGCAATCAGGGGTCAACCATCTCTGCACCAGAGAGTCTGGTTAGGAAGAACAACAGCTACTTGTGTGCAGAGGATTATTTCCAGAGGTTATATAATACCATTTCACTTCCTGCTCCAATTTCGAGAAAAGTCCCAGATATTCCACCCACTCGGAGGGAACAAGCAGAAATTCAGGTACTAATGCTGCTAGAAAAAAAGAGTCATCCAAGAGGTCCCACCAGACCAGTTAGAATCCAGAAGTTACTCAAGACTGTTTTTAGTGCCAAAGAAAACAGTGGACTGGTGGCCAAGTTTGAATCTCAGCAACTTGAACAAGGCAGTTAGATGCAACAAGTTCTGGGTGGTCACGGTTCAGTCCATTCTCCCTTTTCTGTACAAGGATGACTGGATGTGCTTGATAGACCTTCAGGGTATTTACTATCACATAAAGATGAACAGGCAATCCAGAAGGCATTTGCACTTCCGACTGGGAGCCAGTCATTATCAGTGCAGAGTTCTACCCTTTATTCTCACCACAGCCCCCAGGGTGTTTCTCAAATGTATGACAGTAGTAACAGCTCACTTTAGATCGCAAGGATTCTGGGTGTTTACATATCTAGATGACTGGTTCATTACCACCACAACCAGGAACCAATTAACAAGGGCAAGAGACCAGGTTCTCCAGACATATTCTCATCTGGGGGTAACCATAAACTACAAGAAGTCTCAACTAGAATCAACCCAAAATTTGGAGTTTATAGGAGCACTATTCAACACGTAGTCGATGATAGCCTCCAAAGGTTCAGACTGTAAGGTCACAGGTCAGAAAAATAATCTGCAGTACTAGGATTTAAGCTTGCTTGGTCCTTCAAGTTCTAGGATCAATGTCGGTGGCTGTAGCACTAGCACCTTTAACCAGATTTTACATGAGGATCCTTCAGTGGATGCTAGCAACACAATGGTCAATACTTTACTAACCCATGTCAACCATAATATGAATTATCCACACAGGCAAGAGGGACCTTGAAAGGCGGATTCAATCAGACCAGATTTTACAAGGCCGTCCATTCATTCCTCCTTGGCCTAAGCCCATAGTGACCACAGACCCTTCACAGTTGGTTTGGGGGGGACATTTTCTGAGGAAAATAGTCCAAGGCACATGGTCTCCCGAAGAGGCCAACTTGCATATCAATGTCCTAGAGATGAGAGCAGTGATTTTAGTGTTGTAGGCCCTTCAGAATGCTCTCCCTTTGGGGATGATTGCAATTCAAACAGACAATATGTCAGTAGTTTGGTATATCAACAAACAAGGAGGAACCAGATCTTATCCCTTGTGTCAAGAAGTGCTCAGAGTGTGGGAATGGGCAGTCTCTTCCAACCGCTTTCTCATAGCAATGCACATTCTGGAGAAGTCCAATGTGATAGCAGACAAGCTGAGCAGGTGCATTCTTCTACTTTAAGTGTGGTCGCTCAACAAGAATGTAGCAGAAATGATTTTCTGTCAGTGGGGCCAGCCTTGCTGCAATCTTTTTGCTTCTCCCCTAAACAACAAATGCACCAGCTACTTTGCCCTAGGCCTCCAACAGTGGGAATCACTAAGGGATGCTCTCCTTCATGATTGGTCTCCCAATTTACTTTATGCTTATCCTCCAATTCTGCTAATACCAAAATTCCTACAGAAAGCTGCCATGTTGTGGAACAAGGTCATCTTCATTGAACCTTACTGGCCTCGACAGATTTGGTTCCACTTCCTCTGGCCTCATTTACTCCACCGACCTTGGTTTCTAGATCCAACTCCAGACCTCCTGTCTCATCTGACAGGCATGATTCATCCAGACTTATCAAACCTCAGGCTGACAGCCTGGCTTTTCCAATTCCATTAATAGCCAGACAACCTATGCTGTCTTCACCTGTCCAACATATACTTTTATCTTCCCATAAACCCTCTACACAAAAGCTCTACTTCAGTATATGGAAAAGGTTTGTTTACTGGGCTCACCAAAATAATGTTGATCCTTTTTCGGCCCCATACATAACATCTTGGAGTTTATGGATATACTTTTTAAAGAAGGAGCTAGTTCCTCAACAGTTAAGGTTCAATTAGCGGCTATATCAAATTTTCACAAGGGTTTTGCGGTTGCTTCTCATACGCTTTGCAAATAATTGTTGTGAGGCACTCTTCTTCTAAGACCTTCTTTTAAAGACCCTACTCTCCCATGGCACCTGAATCTGGTACTGCAAGCTCTAACTCATTCTCAGTTTGAACCAGCAGCTAAGTGTGACCTTAAATATCTTTCTTGGAAGACAATTTTTCTGGTAGCTATTAATTCTGCCAGACGAATTTCTGAGATTCAAGCATTGTCCTCAAACCGCAATAGTTGATTTTTCACATATCCTTTCTTCCTAAGGTGGTGTCAGAATCTGAAACCAAATCAGTCCATTCTTTCCTAAATTTAAACAATAGCAAATACATGTTCACAGACAATTACATTTTCACCTAAATAGAACAAAAGACATCAGAAAATCTGACTAATTGTTTGTCTTGTTTGCAGAAGTAAAATTGGAAAGCCAGTTGCCAAAGTAACTTTATCCAGATGGCTGACTGATTGTATTTCATTTATTTATAATAAATTGGGTATTACCTTACCAAAACTGTTACAGACACATTTAACTAGATCTGGGGCAACTTCCACAGTTTTTCAATCTAGAATGTCAATTGGATTTTTTCTCCAGAGGTAGAGTATCATTTGGTTCAATTGTGCTCAGGAATATTCTTCCTTGAGTCCACCAGGGATATTAGGTAGCTGGGGACTCTGTCCCATCAGTTGAGGATAGAATCAAAATCAACGACATCAGATAAAGAAGTTATGTACTCACCATAACGTTCCATCTGGGTTGTCCATTTTCATTCTTCCTCAAGTCCCCACTCACCAACCCCCATCCTTTCTAATCTCCTGGAAGAATAAGTGGTTTATGGAAATTTTTGTCCTTTATATTGAGCTCCAGATATAGTCTTCTTCCTATTTATCTACAGATATTTCCTTTTTAGTAAATCAACAAACAAGATCTGAGGTACTTTGGTTGGAGCATTATGGGTAACGGAGAAACTTGAGAGTTGGTTGCCATGAGCTTTAGCAACTGCTGAGTCGGATCGGATCCAAACCCATCAGTTGAGGAAGAATAAAAATGGACAACACAGATGGAATGTTATGGTGAGTACATAGCTTCTTTTTAAGATTGGTACCTCAACAGAACAACTAAAATTCACTGGAGCAGTTTTTGTTAGTTCCAAACTCAGTAGCTCCATTTTTACAAGGGAATCCTATACATGTCCAGTATGTATAATTAGAAAATACATGATATATGTGCGAACTGTTTTATCCTGAAGATAAATGTTGCCATACTGAGAAGTGGAACTGCAATGTTCAGCCCAATCCAGCAGTACAGCTGTATGCAAAGGTGAGAGATGAAGAAGGCAATGATAAAAGCAGCGAGGATGCAAACCTTGAGGGAAAATGCAAACAGTCAGAACTGAGAGCAGTATTCCTGAGGGATATTATTTAATTCTAGCAGATTCATTTATGTTCATGATAATATTTCATCTTCTACATAACACACACACACACACACACACACATATATATATATATATATATATATATATATATATATATATATATATATATTCACTTCATAACACTTTAAGCTCAAAACACTGAAAGTCAAAACACTGAAACCAATACACTGAAACTTCAAAATCTTGAAAACTCAAAACACTGAAAACACATATCATACATATACTTAGTTTAAACAACATAAATCATAGCACTTTCCACCAAGTGTAAGCAGGGGGTCAAGCCACCCTGCACACCCCCCCCATGTGGGGGAGCTGCGCCCCACCCCCACCCCCTGCTACTTATATATATCAACTCCAAGATTGCACTTCACTACACTAAGTTAATTAAGGGTTTAATTTGCGTCTGTTTTATTATATTGTCCTCATGGTCAAATGGTTTGTTTCCCAGTGAAAAATTCCTGTGATTCATAGTTTTGTTTTTTTAAGTGTTTGCTGAAGTTGTCTCTGCAAATACAGATTCAGGTAAGAGTAAATTTGATAAAACAAAGTAGACCCATATATAATATATATGGTTTATACATGGTTTACAATCAAAATTGCAAACTACACAACAAAATCCATTCGTATGAGCAACTCACATCACTGACGATGACAAAGTAAGTAGGTCAGAATGTCGAATTCCATGCCGAGTATTCGAATATAGCATTATTTGACATACTGTTTCCCTTGCACCTTTTGCAAAAGTAAGTTAAGTTCCAGTTTTCAGCAGTATGAATGTACTGCACAACACTGAACTTTGGGCTTTTGCAGGGGGCAAGCCCTCCTGCACCCCACTGTGGGGGGCTGGGCCCCCCCACACCCCCTGAAAATTATATATTCCATCTCCAAGATCTCACTAGTGTGAGGAAAAGGATAAATTTCCCAATCTGCACTGTACTGCAATCTCTATTCGTAACATCAACCACGTGTGCATTCTCTGCACCGGACACTTGCAAACATGAAGGTCAGCAATACGGGAATCAGCCATCTATAGTTTGGAGTAATGTGTTCTCAGATGCTTCTTTCAGGAGACGGATGTTGTTAAAGAAAATATGGTAGAAAATGTCTGTTTTTAAAGAGTATTCAAATATATTACACTAACTATATACTGTAGTACAAATAGCCCAAATGTAGTGATCCTAATCACAGATGTAGTTCCAATCAGTATGGTGTGCCCCTATTCAATTCTGAACCTAAAATTCTTCCAGAAGTTCTGGCCATTGTGTGTACTAATTGTCTTGCCTTGCAGATCATGTTTGAGAAGAAGTGAAATTCTTGGGTGTAGAATGCCATTCCTGTGTGTGTTTTGTACTTCTGCACTGTAGTCTTCAATCATAATTCCCTTTTTATTTTTTAGTGCCTTAGGGGAGCTGACATATAGCCTCTTATGCATAGATCCATTTGTTCAGAGATGTTCACTGTCACCGTCTGGCATTGTCCTTTATGCATCATTTCAACCAGAAGTGTGTTGAATTTCATCTTAGTATGAATCTGCATGTCTTCCCCATGATCGAGTGATGTATAAAGACATACAGGTAGGTGCGCGCGTGAATGGGTGTGCCTTCTTTGAAGGTTGGGCATCGGGCTGGCAACTCGGCACTGTAAAAATCCACTGCCAGTCATTAGCAGACCGGAGTTCCACTGTGGCAACCCCTAACCGAGAAAAGCCGAAAGACATTATTATGTAGAGTACAATTACAGCCTTGAATGTTTGTTTTTTGATTTTTATATCTGAATTATAAACATTAGAATCCAGCAAAGAAAAATTGCTTCCTGAGATCCACAAGGCAAGAACACCACTGAACAGACCAGTGATAAGCTGCAGTCATGACTTTTAAAAGCAAATAACTAGTCTGTTTGGTGGTTATCTTGCCTTGTGGGTCTTGGGAAGCATTTTTTTTCTTTCTTGAGTTCTTGATTTGCTGGTTGCTTCACATTTTTGCCTTGTGGTTTTAGTTTGAAGTATAAATCTTATATGTATTTCTCGTTAATGGGGAACTTATTTGTCAATGGAAATATGACCCCCTCCAACTTAGACTCATAAGCAGCAAAGTATATTATATGAAGATAAAGTTGTACATTTCATTT
This sequence comes from Protopterus annectens, assembly GCF_019279795.1. NCBI lineage: Eukaryota > Metazoa > Chordata > Ceratodontiformes > Protopteridae > Protopterus > Protopterus annectens. Next base: position 173,640,257 of record NC_056737.1, on the reverse strand, counting down.
TATATCTGGCATCAACAGCAACATGCATTTTGTAGGTGAGGCCATGACATGATATTCTGAAAAATGTACTGTCATTTTTCATGTGATAAGTTATCAACCTTCAAAATCACAGAATAAAAGTAGCCCAAGCCAAAAAGAACAAAGTCCAGCACAACAGGACCTGGAAAGCAACAGTCAGGCAAAATGCTATAAATCCTTTTGCGTGGCCAATACCAACACAAACGCAGCTTAATAAAAAGCTTTTATTAGATCTACTTTGCAAAACTGTGTACAATGTAAAACCAAGCTTTCTTGCAGTCGCTACCGGGCTTTATCAAGGTAAAACAGGTTGATAACTCATTTCTTTTAATTTCTACTCTAGACAAGATCACATGATTCGATTAATTAATTCATATTAATGTTTTAAAGTGAAATACAAAAACATAAATTTTAGTTAAAAACATTCTTGTATCTAAAAATTACAAAAACACTGTTGTATTAGTTCACCGTACTTCCAAAACAAGTAAACATACACCAAATAAAACCCCAAAACTTCTTACATTTTTCTTTTTAAATCTGTCATGCTCTTAGATTTAAAAGCGTGTCATTAAACTCACACTGCTGCGAAACCAAAACGAACATCATCAAGCAAAATTATTTCAACTTTTACAATCTAGCTTGTCTCATTTTTGAAACACTGTTGATGTTGATGTTCTCGTTCATACCGGGAAACCTACTTGCATCCAGCTTAAGTTGCCAGAATAATTCCCGGTATTCCAATTTGGTTTCCCAGCTACCACCTCTAACTTCAGGGGTAACTTGTTCAAGTACAATAAATCTTAAACGCATGTTTTCACATGTCAACAAATGTTTATAAAAAGCATTACTTTCCTTGTGATTACTGATATTGTTTAAATGTTCATACACTCTTCTTCTTAAAACCCGCTCGGTTTTTCCAACATAAAACCCTTTACATTCTTCACAAAACCCTAGATAGACCACACCTTTCACCCCACAATTGTAGTATTTCTGGGGTCTATATTTAAATTTCCTAGAAGGCAAATATAAGGTCCCCCCATTTAACATAGTGTAACATTGCCTACAATTCCCACAAGGGAAAGTTCCCAGTTTCTTCTTTGTCTTGTCATATTTAATGTCTTGCTTGGCCTCAAGTAATTCCTTAAGGTTCTTGTTCCTTTTTCTAATAAAATGAGGGCAAGGTGCAATGTAAGGTTTTGTGTCCTCATGTAAAGTAAGTACAGGCCAATACCTTTGAATAACCTCTTCAAATTCATGTGAATTAGCTGCAAATGTGTAAATAAAACTATTTCTAAGGTTGGAACTATCTTTTATTATTTTTGAATGAACAGTATTCGAAGCAGTTCCTAACAAGGGGGGGGGTATAATCTGTCCCTCTCTGTACTAACTTCGTGAATCATTTTGTTTATGAGGTCATTTGGATAGCCCTTTTCAAGAAAAAAACCTTTTAAAATTTCAATCTCTTCGCAAAAGGCCTCCAAAGTACTAGACATTCTTGATCCCCGTATTAACTGCCCTTTTACTATACCTTTCTTTTGGCTATAGGGATGGCTACTTTGAAAATGCAGAAATGAATTTGAATAAGTGTTTTTTCTAAATAATTTTGATTGAAAACAATGATTTTATACTTTATATAAAGCAACATCCAAATAATGTAATTCATTTCTATCAATATTGTGAGTAAATTTCAAAAAGGTTGTTGAGTTGTTAATGTAAGACAAAAACTCTAAAAGATCCTGTTCACTACCTTTCCATAAAATACATATAGCATCCAAAAACCTTCTATAGTACAAAATCTCTTGAAACCAACTACTTGCAAACACATATTCCTTTTCCCAATGGTACAAGACAATATTGGCATATAAAGAGGCACAGGGTGACCCCATGGCCACCCCTTTCCTCTGACGATAAAATTCTCCATTAAAATAAATGAAATTGTTGTCGAGTACCATTTCCATCAGTTCCAATAGAAGATTAGTAACTTTGGGAGTAAAACCTGCCTCTGTTGTCAGTGTGGCACCAAACCATTCCAAACCCAATTCGTGTGGAATACTTGGAAAAAGTTCCACCACGTCCACTGTAACCATTAAGATTTTTTCATCAAATGTTTTCTGATCAATTCCTTTTAAAAATTCCCAAGAGTCTTTACAAATGTGTTGAATCCTAGAAACAAAATGTTTTAAAGAAAAATCAATAAACTTAGCTAATGGTTCAGTTATGCTTCCAGACCCAGCTACAATAGGTCTAAATTTTAGTGGGTCCAAGGTTTTGTGGGTTTTAGGGATACCAAAAATCTGAGCTATTTTTGGCTTAGCAACATATAAATAGTTGTATAGTTGCTCGTTGATTGCTTTTTGTAACAAAAAATCTTGAATTTGATAATTAATCTTGGCAAAAGCTATATTAATTTCGTTTTTAGAAATAAGTTCATATTGTTGTGTGTCCTGAAGCATAATGTGCATACTTGATTCATAATCAACCGTAATACATTATTACAGCTCCCCCCCCTTGTCTGGTTTCATTGTTCTAATACCTTCTTTTTTAAATAATTCTATAAGGGTTAATTCGTCCTTTGTAAGATTCGTCACGGGTCTGGTGTAGTTTCCTTGCCCTATACGTCTAATATCCCTTTCTACTAAGGTTTCAAATACTTTTAAAGAGGGATGTGTGTGGGGGGGTTAAACGTGCTTTTCCTGGACAACTCATTAATTGAATATTCCTGACCTTTAAAAAATAAATTCAAGTTCCTTTGCCTAACAAAAAGCTTCAGATCAATTAAAATGTTTGTAACTTGAAAAGGTTTCGCAGGAACAAAGTGAAAACCTTTTGAAAATAAATCAAAATGGTTATTTGTTATTTCACAGTCTGTGAAGTTAAAAATGGTAAAATTGTTCTTTCTATGTACAATTTGTTTTTCATTTATAGTGACAGAAGGTTCATACCAGCTTTGAACAATATTATTTAATCCTGCGGGTGATTCCAATTGGTCTGCTGGTAATTCCGTCCCTTCCCCCTTCTCGGGGGTTGCTGAAAATCCTGCACAGACTGTTTCCTATTTCTTTCTGCTATCCTTTCACTTCTCCTTAGTGTGTCAACACTCGCCATAATTATCAAATCTATTCCTTTCACCCCCATTTGCAACAACCACTTCATTGTTATTATTTTTCCATGCTTTGGTAACAGGTAGAGGAAAGGCCCTCCCTTCTTTATATTCAGTTAAATCATGTTCCAATTTCTTCATTTTCCGGTTCAAAACCCTCATACAATGTTGGTCAACCTCAAAAAAAGTTTTATCGTAATCTCTTTTAAAACTAATAAATTTGTTGCCATTAAGTAATCTCTCATTCAAAACATTCAAATCTTTTAACAGTCTATCAGCTCTACTTTTGTATTCACACACCATACATTTAAGCATTTCAATGCCAGCCCTATTGAAAATAGTACAAAGTTGGTCGTACAACGCAGTGCCTGTCTGTACGTTGTTGGGAAATTTAAAAAAACGTAAGCCTTTAGGTACCCTTTGCACATTAATACATTCTTTTAAATAATCAATTTCCATTTGATTATTTTTAAAAGAATAAAGTATTTCTTTAAAGTCAACAAAATCAACTTCAGCATTTCGAATAAAGTCATGGTTCACAGTACCTTGTTGAAACGAAAATTGGTGCCTAGTCATTTGAAGAGGTTATTCAAAGGTATTGGCCTGTACTTACTTTACATGAGGACACAAAACCTTACATTGCACCTTGCCCTCATTTTATTAGAAAAAGGAACAAGAACCTTAAGGAATTACTTGAGGCCAAGCAAGACATTAAATATGACAAGACAAAGAAGAAACTGGGAACTTTCCCTTGTGGGAATTGTAGGCAATGTTACACTATGTTAAATGGGGGGACCTTATATTTGCCTTCTAGGAAATTTAAATATAGACCCCAGAAATACTACAATTGTGGGGTGAAAGGTGTGGTCTATCTAGGGTTTTGTGAAGAATGTAAAGGGTTTTATGTTGGAAAAACCGAGCGGGTTTTAAGAAGAAGAGTGTATGAACATTTGAACGATATCAGTAATCACAAGGAAAGTAATGCTTTTTATAAACATTTGTTGACATGTGAAAACATGCATTTAAGATTTATTGTACTTGAACAAGTTACCCCTGAAGTTAGAGGTGGTAACTGGGAAACCAAATTGGAATACCGGGAATTATTCTGGCAACTTAAGCTGGATGCAAGTAGGTTTCCCGGTATGAACGAGAACATCAACATCAACAGTGTTTTAAAAATGAGACAAGCTAGATTGTAAAAGTTGAAATAATTTTGCTTAATGATGTTCGTTTTGGTTTCGCAGCAGTGTGAGTTTAATGACACACTTTTAAATCTAAGAGCATGACAGATTTAAAAAGAAAAATGTAAGAAGTTTTGGGGTTTTATTTGGTGTATGTTTACTTGTTTTGGAAGTACGGTGAACTAATACAACGGTGTTTTTGTAATTTTTAGATACAAGAATGTTTTTAACTAAAATTTATATTTTTGTATTTCACTTTAAAACATTAATATGAATTAATTAATCGAATCATGTGATCTTGTCTAGAGTAGAAATTAAAAGAAATGAGTTATCAACCTGTTTTACCTTGATAAAGCCCAGTAGCGACCGGGAGAAAGCGCTTGGTTTTACATTGTACACAGTTTTGCAAAGTAGATCTAATAAAAGCTTTTTATTAAGCTGCGTTTGTGTTGGTATTGGCCACGCAAAAGGATTTATAGCATTTTGCCTGACTGTTGCTTTCCGGGTCCTGTTGTGCTGGACTTTGTTCTTTTTGGCTTAAGTTATCAACCTTCATTACTACATACCACCAATAGTCTTATACAGCCATTTGGCTGCTCTGTCTGAGATACGGTTCACCCAAAAATCAGTACATTTAAAACTTTTCAGGTGCATAAATTCTATGTATCTGATTTAATGTTTGCAGTCTGTAAGAGTGAATGCTCTTAGGTGCAGTCTGTAAGAGTGAATGCTGAAAAGCGTGACATTTATTTTTTTTCATGTTTTCTTTAATGATTAACTGCAAGCATTTTGTTCAGACAAGGCAGCACTGGACTGCTATTGACAGTACCGGTGTCTGAAGGTGTGCTGCATTTTTTGCTTGATTTGTATGATTGAGATTGTGGTAGTGGTGATGTCATTTCACTATTACTTCCACGGAAATGCACAGTGGTCATACTGACTTGGCCTACACTGAGGAGTCTAGGTGGCTGCAGACATCTTCTTCAGAAATGTCCATGTCCATTGGGAATTACTGCCATTGCTGTTTGTGTTGGCTAAATGTCTGTTGTGCTTTTCTTCTTGCTGGTTTTTTGGCCATCCATAAACATGGGCTATTATCCCCTCTCATGCTTGGGACACTTATACAACACTGCAGATTGCAAGCTGTGCATGAGGGACTGTTTTTGTGTGTGTGTGTGTGTGTGTGTGTGTGTGTGTGTGTGTGTGTGTGTGTGTGTGTGTGTGTGTGTGTGTGTGTGTGTGTTTACTGTCAAATCTGGAGACATATGTAAGCAATGGGTATTAAAAATATATACATTTCTCTAAGATATGCCAGGCAACATGAAGCCATTCACAGATATAACTGTTTCTTGAGGGACAAGTTATTAATATTATCACTATTCCACTCTTAAAGCTATTCTAATATTCAGACTAATATCTCATAAACAGTATGTTGTACATTGGGTAACAAGTCAGTATCTGCAATTTAACTGGTTATGGTAGACATCCATTATGAAAATATCTCTGTAGGATGTATGAGATTGAAAATCAACACAAGGAGCAACCAGTACCAAGTTTACAATAACCTCAAAATGACCAGGCACTGTAAGAACGAGCCACCAAAGACGACTAACCACTAAAAAGCACTTAAATCCTTTATTAACACTAAAACACACTTCTCACTGCATTTTCATCCAACTTTCATTGTATTATAATACATTAACATTTATATGTTATATTTGCTTAGGTTTTTAACAAATGAATGTTGAAAGCATTTTTTTAATTATAATACATAAGTGTTTAAAGAAAAAAATGTTATGGTTAATTAGGGGGATGTTTTTTCCTGGTATGAATCAATTTGACTGGTTAATTAATGTATGTTAAATGACATAAGCTCAGCATTTGTGTTTAGAATTGTATAGACATCCCTCAGATTTACTATCCCTCCATGCAGGACTAGCATAGTCCTGCAAGGAGGCGGATGTTTAGGAGCAGGACGGCAGCATGTCGTGCATAGCAATGAGGCACGCTGCCTGAGCTCTTAGGCTTACATGGAGCGTGTAAGAGTGCAGGGAGTGTGTCTGAGAGCAGAGCTCTCAGAATATACATGCCCACGAATTGAAGAACAGCAGAAAAGGGTATGAAATGAGTGAGAACGCTCATAGGTGACCTCATATCCCCACCAACAGTCCCCCTTCTGTACAGCAACAGTATACATAAATAAAATGAAGAAACCCTTTAGTTTTTTTTTTTTTTTAATCCGATTAAAGCTAACAACAGGTGTGCCCATCGCTTAGCTACGGTTAATGCAGCTTAAATGGCTAAAGAGGATACCAAAGAAGATATAGTAAAATGAAGCAAAATAGCAATGATGTACTGGGCAGAGCATTCACCTTATGAGCAGGCATTCCTAGTTTGAGTCCCACTGCAGCAGACTCCATTTTCCATGGCAAAGCATGTTATGAGTAATATTTATGTTGCATAACCCACTAAATAACATATTTTCATGAACTGGAGTACTGCAGTAAATGCACATGTGAGGTATCAGTGTCATAATGAATAAGGCACTAGTAAGCAGGTAGAAGCACAAATAAGCAGTAGTAAGCATATTTAAGCAGCAGTAAGTGGGCTTAAGCCCGTTTGTGTGGCAGTAAGCAATGCTTACACTAGTTAAGCAATTCTAAAGCTAAGTCTCTGTAAGCATATGTAACCGGAGGTTAGCAATGCTTACCCTCGTGTAAACCCACGCAAACCTGCTTACAACTGCTCAAAAGTGCCTTAATCATTCTGTATCCAATGGCCCTTGTTCTGCCCATCAACAAAATAAACAACCATGCAAGTCTCGAACCCAGGACCCTATACAACATAGTCACAGTAGTTAACCACCAAGCCATCACAGAAGTGCAGAAGAATGAGGTATCAGCAAACAAGTCCTCACCATAGCAAAACCAAACTGAATCTGTGAAAGGAATCAGTATACAGTCATATGTTCCATAACCCACTAAATAACATAAATGTGTGAACTGGAGTACCGCAGTAAGCCCAGAAGTGAGGTGTAATTGTAATAGAGTGTTGAAGTCCCCAATAAAATACAAGACCCCATAGAGTGTATGTACACATTAATCATGGATACCAGGCAGATATATAAGATGTAATGAATAAGAAATCAATGCCTAAAAGGAAATATAATGCAAAGTCTAATGTAAGCAGCGCTAAGCATTGCACAGGCCAGCATAGGAGGTGTAAGCAATATGTAGAAAAGCTAACTAATTGTGCCCAGTGGTATACCCTTTAAATAATGCCAACCTTAGTTAAGCAGGTTTGCCCATAGTCTAGCCTTTTCAAAACCAGCCAATCACGTAAAAGTGTGGAAAATCGGCCCTACTTAAACCCAAGAGGCGGGAATACATCTCATAACTGGTTGTAACCTCCCCTTGCAGGCACTATGGCAGTAAGGGGAGAAGGTGTGCATTTTCAGGTGCAGTGCTTGTGCATCCAGGAGTCCAAGGTTATGGCAGGACTCCTTGTCAAAGACCATGATCAGAGACTACTCAAGGCCAGTACCAGGGCTCCCAATATAAGACAGAAGCCTGGGACCATCTCACCCGCAACCTCACCAGTGCCACTGATATACCCCGAACTGGTGAGTAGGTCAGGCACCACTATGCTGACCTGAAGCAGCGTAAGGGTGACCTCTTGGAGGAGTGGCCCCAAGAGGCTAGAGCGGCAGGGGATGTTCCAGCCATGTGTAAGTATCACACCAGTATGTGTGTAATAATTGCCAGCTCAAGTATATCATGGATAGGTATGGCTAAATAGTCCTCTTATGTCCCCCACAGCTGCAATGGAGCATGCCACGAACCAGGAAGCCCACATCAGTCGCCTGGCGAGGTTGCGACATGAGGCAGGTCACTAATACTCATGCATTTACTGTCATAGGAAATAAAAATAAAAGTAGTAGTAAATTAATTGCCTGTATAAAACCTGTATTGTTCAAGGCAAGTACTGCAGACTCTAAAGAATATGTCAGGAAGAGTCTCATATTGTTTTTATGTCAATAAAAATGTAATAGCCTGACAAAACAGCTCTAACTGATGGACTGCATGTGTATATCCTGGCATCATAAGGTAATGTAGCTTTGCAATCATGTAATAGTACTGTTGTTTTAAGCACTGTTACCCACACCGTGCACAATAAATCGAATGTGTAGGAATGCCTTTATATGACAGATGTAATCCCCAGAGGCCATTTAGTACAACTGAGAGAAACATAGACAGTAAACAGGGAAAAAGCAGACAAATAAATGAATAGCACATGCAACTGAGATGTGAAGTGTTGTTTTTTTAGTACACACAGCCACGGTTCGAATCCTGCCAGTGGTAGTAGTCTGCATACAGAATCATACCCCACAACTGTACAGATATGTCCAGAATGTCTATTAAATTGGCCCATATCTGTTGCCTATCAACCTGTCCCCCTGGGAAATCAGTGGGATGATCCCAGAACTATAGGCAGCAAACAGGAAATACAACTGATTGACACATAGCTATGAGTACAAAGCTGGCACACTAGCAACTCCCCAATACCTTATGTGACTAAGAAGCCACATATGTCCCATTTACACCCCAACTTGTCAAGCTGTGGTCAGAGTGTGTACAGTAGCAGAGTGAGATGTATGTACATAATAATAATGTGGAATCTGGTACTGTGTGGGAACATTCAGGTAGTGCTAATAAACATTCCTCCCACAGGTCTGTCAGATACCAACACTGTGCCCAGAAATACAAGAATGATATGCAGTTGCTCTGAATAATGAGGTATTACACATCATTGTCACCCACACTGTCCTACATCATATAACTGTTTAGGAAATCTGTATATGAGTGTTGTAATACAAGGTCAGAATGCAAAAGCACAGGGGATTAATAAGACAGAAAGCAAATAGGAGATATACAGCAATATCATATAGCAGACACAACTGTGATGGACAGTGTGTAAGTTGTAGCAGACACAGCCATGGTCTGAATCCTGGGAGTGGAATAAGGCTGCATACAGAATCATACCCCACAACTGTACAGATGGGGCCAGAATGTCCAGTATATGGGCTCATATCTGCTGCCTGTCCCCCTGTCACCCTGGGAAGTCTGGTGGATAATCCCAGATGTTTAGCCAGCAAACAGGGAATACAAGTGATTGTCGAACATCTATGAGAACACACCTGTCACTGTAGCAACCCCCGACACTGTTAGGAGAGTAATATTTCAAGTATGTCCTATCTACACTCCCATATTGTCAAGCTGTGACCAGAGTGTGCACAGTAACAGAGGGAGAAGTATGTGCATAATACTAATGTGTAATCTGGACGTTTGTGTGGCAACAGTCAGGTAGTGCTAACGAACATTGCTGTCACAGGTAAGTTGGATACAAACACTGTGCTGAGAAATACAGACCATTATAACCTGTACTGGTACTTTTCACTCTGGTATTGTAGGGAATTGTGTGTGTTGCAGTTTCTCTGAATAGTAAAGTATCACTGGTCACTGTCACCAACACTGTGCTACATAATATAACTGTACAGGAAAGCATGTATATGTGTGTGTCAGGTCAGTAAAGGTGGAAGAGGGCAATATTCTAGATATGTCCTGGTACACCAGCATGTGGTCAGCACATGGCCACAGTCTGTGCAGAAAGTGATGGATAGCTATGTGCAAAACATCAACCCAGAATCCTGGAGTATGTGTAGAAACAGTTAGTATTAACAAACATTTCTTCCACAGGTATACCAGATAAGAGGTGTATACTGCTGGTAAAACTGGTTCATGTGTAACAATGACGACAGCCATATCACTGTCCAAACTAAGGCTATAGGGTAGTGTAGTAAGACTTGTAGGGTACAGATAACAGCACTGACTAGGAAAGTAATGTGGACTACAGGAAGGAATATACTAGTTGTTAATTGACATCTTTCTCTCCCCCCCACCATATCTCCAACAATAATCAACATACCCACCCCAACTGGCATCTAATGACTCTGATAATGTCCAATTGTTTGATAAATATTTTAATAGATCCCATGCATGTGCTGTATTGAATTATTCCAACATTGGTGGCATGGTACCATCAATGTACCTGCATGCTGTTCTTATTACCACTGTGGTCCCCTATATGCATGTGTTCTGTTTGCTATGCAACTGTTCCGTATCTGGTGTCTAGGTTAATGGGAATATCTATGCATGCTGTTATACCTAACCCCAGAATGTGTTGACTATTACTAACCCACATATGATGATGAAATCTAAACACTATAGTATGCTTGGGAAGGCCGGTCCCAGCAGATCCACCTGTCTCACCTCAACTGGCCATGGCACTGGGCACCAGCATGTCTGGGGCCCAACCTGGGACCTCCCTGTCCGTTGGTCCTGCACCACCTTCAGGTGGAACCACCTCAGAGGATGGGGCTCGCCCCCCCAGGAGTGGGCGAGGACAGGTACCTGTCACCAGTCACCAGGTCGGGGTTGTGGTTCATAAAGTGATCAACGAGCAGTTTGGTGATCTTCTACACCAGCTCAAGGGTCATGTGTTGCAATTACAGAGTCAGCCTGGCTCTGTGATTCAGCCCCCAGTGCAGCCATCTTCGGGGCTGTGAAGGTGCAGTGGTGACTGCCCATGGGTGGAGACCTTAGTCCCACTGTTTCCACTAGGGGGCTTGTGGGCTTCCTATTTCCCAACACCCCTCCCCATCAAGGTGTTTACCCTCCACATGTTTCATATACTGCCCCTGTATGCATCTTGTTTGTCTTGTCTGTTAACCTACCCAACCTACCTCCCCAAATATACCTGTGAAGACTGGTAGAGATGGGTGAAGGCTGCCAGCCTGGTCAAATAGAATTTGGTACATAATTCTATAATTTGTAAATATGAATGTGAATCACAGGCTTCTTGTCTTAAATGAAAAAAATGCTGTTACAAAAATGTGGCAACAGTGCTCTCTACTGACCCAGTAAAAGCATGTTGTGACCCTTTGATCTAAGGTCGGCTCCAGTCCAGCTAGATAAAGGCTTCCTGCCTATTGTTTTAAGGCTAACGTTAATAACCAGAATTTACATATGGAATGTCCTTTATTGCTCTATGTGTAAAAGAATGTAAATGCAGTTTCTGTCAGCCTGGGAACACCAGGAAAGTGTGAAATGATGTAATGTTTTATCAGAACTGCAGTTTCAATTTAAACAGAGAGAACCAGAAGGCATTATGTATTTTTGTCTTGAACATCCAACTCAGCACTGCCTTATGCTCTCTTTATGTAAGTAGTATGCTAGAACTGTGTTTTTCTCCTAGAAGTAGCTAGGAATTAGAAAATATTAGACTAAGTGTATTTCTGTGATGTCAGAACTGTACTTGATTTATTTTAAGTATTTCTGTGTGATTTCTGAACTCTTGGCTATCACTAACTGTGTAGTAGAAAGTATTGTCTTGTGATTTTAATTATTTATTATTAAATATTTTAATATCTTTTAACTGTGGCTGGTTTGTGTAGAGATAAATTAAGCTCTAGAGTACATTGCATATTTATAGAGTTTACTGTCCAAGTCACTCCAAATAAGTGTTGACTGATAAATCACGCTTACCAAACGGATAATAATATTGCACAATAATAATTGGACACCCTTTTAAGGGCCTTTGAGTAGCTGATAAATATTAGCTGGGTGGTGGCAAGTGGTACTACCGTATAGTCTGGGTAAAAGGGGCAAAGCTGTAGAACCTGTGCTAGCCTTCCCCAGAAGTGTCTGTGTGGTTGCATAACCTCTTCTCAAAGTGTATGTGTGTGTGTGTGTGTGTGTGTGTGTGTGTGTGTGTGTGTGTGTGTGTGTGTGTGTGCGTGGGTCAACTACCTGGGCAGGGACACAAAGCACTGGTTGGACAGAGAGGGTGCTGGAGATTTTAGCTTGCCCAGCTAGGCTGAGATCTGGACCCTATAGCTGTGTCAGTGGGGAGTCTTATTGGGGACCTGGAGAGCAAGGAAGTGACCAGCCCCAGACTAACTGTGATCTCTGTGTGCTCTTGAGGGAAATTGCACTTTACTGTGTGTATTTGTTATCCTTTCCTCATATATGAGATGCCCTCTCTGGTGTTGGTGGTGAGGATTAAGGCTCCTTGATTGCTAGGCCAGTGCACGGGCATCAAAATACCTACCATCCCTCCCCAACATCCCACTCTCACCTGGAAAAAAAAATGGGGCAATCTGTTCCCACAAAATAATCCCACCCCATACATAGCTGTCCATTCCACACATGTGTCCAGGGGGTTGAGTGTCCAAATCTACCTCCAAATTCAGTGCATATACACAGCTGTTGCTGTAGAAGAAATGGGCAGTTATGGACCTTCCCTACACCCTTCTTGCATATCCCTGGCTATTTCCCCTACTGTATTTCCCCTCTTTGTGCTCCTTTTTTCACCACTTTCCTATCAACCCCTTTTTCTTTTCTTTTAAAGAAATTAGCATGGGGTAAGTGGGAGTGAGCACTTTTAAGCAGCATTAAGTGGGTTTAAGCCTGTTTGCACAGGAGTAAGCAATGCCTACACAGGTTAAGCAATTCAGAAGCTAACTGAGTATAAGAAACTATAACCAGAAGTTAGCAGTGCTTACCTCTGCACAAACCTGTGCAAACCTGCTTACAACTGCTTTAAAGTCCCTTAATCACTCTGTATCCAACAGCCCCGTGTTCTGACCAGCAACAAAATAAACAGTCTCTGCAAGACTTGAACCCAGGACCCTGCACACCATAGCCAAAGTGATTTACCACTAAGTCATAGACAGATGCACTTACATAGCCAAACTGGAAGCAAAGCCCTCTCCACCCAAGCTTGTGCTAGACAGTCAAGAGGAGAAGGTTAACACCCGCACTACACCTCAAGCAACACATAGCCCTTCTAAACCCACACCACCAACACCCACACATAGCAACACTAAAACCACATATGTGGAGGCTCTTAACATTAACCTGCCCAAGCAACAAGGACCTCCAGAGCTGAAACGTAAACAAGCACCAATCACAACCAAAGTGTCACATAGCTCACAACACAGTGTGCCACCCAACAACAGACCCTAAGGCAAGACAACGCACCCAACACTTTAATCATAGGTGACTCTATAGTCAGGCACACTGATGTCCCACTCACCAGGCTGAGCAAGGAGAAAATTACAGTCAGCTGCCTGTCAGGTGCCAGAATCTGCCACATAATGCATGCACTCAAGTCACTCCACAACAAGTACAAATATGACTCTGTCATTGTCCATGTTGGAGTGAATGATTTGAGATGTACCTCCCTGGACTACATGAAAAGAGACATGGAAGAGCTCTTGGATCATGTGGCCCAGGCAGGTATGACCCTAGCCCTAAGTAGCATCCTCCCTTCACCCAGAATAATACCACAGTATAAGGACAAAATGATTGACTTCAACAATTGGCTAAGCTTCTGGTGTCATTCAAAGGGGATCCAGTATCTGTCTGCCTGGGATGACATGATCGACAGACCACGATGCTTTGTCAGAGATGGTCTGCACCTGTCGCCCCTGGGACTCAGGTTACTGGCTAAGGCTCTTGCCACCCCTGTAGTGCCTATTTTAGGCAAAGTTCAAAGGACAAAACCACCACCGTAAAACCCATGCAGACGGGAACTGAAAGTTCGACTGCTGAATCCTACACTAAGGCACTGTATGAGCACATCCACTCGTGCATGAATCGTGCCATCCCCAATAGAACCAAGATGCTCTTCTCCAAAAAAAGGAAGCAATCTGGTGGTCCCCTGCCATAAACAAACTTTACAACAAAAGGAAGAAACTGTTTCAAAAAAGAGGAAAATCCCAGGATGCAAAAAAACTCCCTTACCAGCCTCAGTAAGAAGCTGAGATCCCTCATAAAATCCTCCAAAAGCTAGTTACAAAAATAAAATTGCCATAGATTCTGAAGACAACTACAAGGTATTCTATAGCTATGTCAAGAATCTAAATGGCAATGCTCAGATCTGCTCTGAGCTACAACAGAATGGCATTAAATATACTGATCCCAGTGATATTGCCAATATCATGGCAGATCAATTCAGTGCAAACTTCACCCCATCTCTCACCCCCTAAAGGGCCCATCTCAATGCAGAATGATTGCCAAATTCCAGTAATAACGGCCACACAGGTAAAAAACGCACTCTCCAAAGCTAAGAATACAGCATCAATGGGACCAGATGACATCTCAGGCTGTTTACTGCATGAACTACAAAATTAACTGGTACCTTACCTAAGTGTCATGTTTAATCATAGCCTCACCTCAGGCTTCGTGCCTACTGAGTGGTGCACAGCTACAGTTATCCCACTCCACAAGGGGGGGATCCACCTTGGATCCCGGGAACTACCACACCATCAGTCTGACGAGCTTGATCTGCAAGGCCATGGAACGTATTATCATGGAACTTATAAACAAAGACATTGGCAACCTTCAAACACTGGACCCCACACCGTTTGGGTTAATGAAGGGCCGATCTTGTCTCCTGAAACTGATCGATTTCTTCGAATCAGTCTCCAGAGCTATGGACAAGGGTAAGGTGGTCCACACAGCCTAACTGGACCTCGCCAAGGCCTTTGACACCACCCCCCACTCTGGAATCATAGATAAACTTACTAAGCTGGGCATTAATCTCTACAACACTCGATGGGTTGCCAACTGGATTACTGACAGAACCCACACTGTTAAAGTAGCTGTCTCCAAATCCAGCTCCAGACAAGTGACAAGTGGAGTACCTCAGGGTTCAGTCCTGGGACCACTCTTGTTTGGCATCTACTTCTCTGAAGTACAGGCCAACACTAAGGGACTCTGGCTAACAAAGTTCGCAGATGGCTGCAAACTGGGAGCAATTATTGAATTTCCAAATGATGTGGATATTCTACAAAAGGGCCTTACAGAAACAGATGTGTGATGCCAGAGCCATGGGCTCAAGCTCAATGCCAAGAAATGTATAGTTATCCCCTTTGGGAAAAAATGTGTACCCATGAATTACCGCATAGGTGGCAGTACACTAAACACCGAAAGTGTGTTGAGACTTAGGGACACAGGTGGACACCGGTCTCACCTTCGATTATCCACATTGCCACAACAGTCAGGGAATCCTTCTATGTGGCACACCTCATCACTAAGTGCTTTTCATCCAGAAAAAAGGAATTCATTGTCCCACTGTACTCATCCTTCATTAGACCCATTATAGAATACAATGCCCCATTTGGTATGTACCTCTCAAGACATCTGCAACAATTGGAAAGGCCACAGAAATACCTCACTAAAAGAATCACAGGCCTAAAGCAGATGCCGTATCCTGACCGTCTTAAAAAACTCCACCTATACTCTGTCACATATCGTCTACTCAGAGGCAATCTTTGCTTAACATATAAGGCCATGTCAAACCCAGAGCTGTTGGACATGCTACACTTAAAGAAATCCCAATCCCACTGAGACACATGCTCCAGGGATCTAAACCTTGTCATCACATTGAACAAAACATGCTGGAGGGATAGGTTATTGACCCAGAGACTCCCCAGACTCTGGAATGGACTGTCCATACATGTCAAGCAGAGCGTCTCTTTGGCCCTCTTAAAAAGGAACCTTGATTGGATGGGAGATATGAAATTCACCCCAGAGTCCAGGGAAGTAAATACTGTGGGAAGAAATAGCCAGGGAATTGTTTTGGATAGGCTCGTATAGGCCCTAGGGCTGACAGCCTAGTATCAACCTTTGAACCTATATGTGCTTATTACTGGTTAGTCTTCTTTGGTGGCTCATTCTTACAGTGCCTGGACATTTTGATGTATGGACTTGAATTACTGAAGAGTGATTGGAAAAGGTTAATAAACTGTATTAAATATTTCACATATTTACATTAAAAGCAAAACTAGAGTATATAATTATCAGTGTGTAGGCAAATGTGGTCTGAGGAAGCTGAATTGTGAAAGCACTTACAGATTGTGTGCACGTATTAAAGCTGCTTTTATTGGGAAATACTTTTTCTTGTTTGACTCGAATTTAACTGTTTGACTCAAATTGAACTGCATGGTTCTTACTGCTGCTTCATAGCTTGTCGCTATTTTTCCCCAAAGCAATTATGAAAGTATGCTCTTATTAAAACAAGGTTTTGAAAAATGCTTATCCTTACATTTTAAATACAAGGTTTGAAATAAATGTGTCTTTCTAAAAAAGCAGAAACTGCAAGGCTGGACAGCAGAGATTGAAAACAGACAAGTGCTTAAGCAAGCATGAAATGCAGAATTGAACTAAACAGCTAAATGTCAGACACTGTAAAAATGAAACATGCTTAGTTTAGCTTTACTGTAAATATGTTTTTGTGTAGTTTGACTTATTGTGGGCTAAACATAACTGTAAGTGGCATCAACAGGGACTTTTCGTAAAGTCTTCAGTTACAATAATAAGGAAGTTGTTGAACAGGAACTTTTCGTACAGAAATGTAAATAGAAACCAGCCATGCAAACTGCAAGGATATTGAAAAACAACATCTGCTGCCCTTTGAAAAGGGTATAAAAACTGAACATTGTTCTCTCTTCTTCAGAGACATCTTGATCAAGGGTGCATTGATTATAGACGACAGTTCATGAGAAGCAAAATACTTTTTTCTAGCTATGTTATAATAGAATTGAAATAACTCAAACAGTATAACTGCTTGGCAATATATATATATATATATATATATATATATATATATATATATATATATATATATGTTTTATGCAATAAAGTATAATGGATACAGCAGTACGTTTTGAGTCTGGTCAATCAGTCAACATTAATAATTTAACAGTGGCGAAACCAGTCTGGCTGTGACCTTTTCTATCCATTACCAGCAGCTATTGTTCAGTTGGTGCCATAATTTTTACTTCAGTTCAACAGCTCGACAGTTTCCAGTACTTCTCCTAAGTGAAAGAGATTTACGTCATTGTACCTGTCCAGGGATGTTCCATCATCCATATGTCTGTTGGAGGAGACCGTTTTTTTTTTTTTAAGTTACTTCAGCCTGATCACCTGTTCATTTTCTCTGAAGGATATGGTAATTTCTTCACAGTTATAACATGGATGCCATTAGAGACTTGAGCTTAAAATGCCCACATGCTGTAGATATAGATTTGCATGACACACCAGACTAGGTCTGTTCTCATTTACAAACAAGGTTTGAATCCTCTATGTCAGACATAAAATGTATATCTGTAATATTTAACGTACAGGAATTAGATAAGAGTTGTATTTGTAAATGCTTAAATATCTATGATCAATATATGACCAAATCTAAGGTAATTCAAAAAGATGTGGTGCAGTGGTGTGGCGGTAGTGTTGTCACCTCACAGCAAGAGGTTCTCTGGTTCAATTCTCAGCATGGTTGCCTTCTGTGTGGAGTCTGCATGCCCTCCCTGTGTTCATGTGGGTTACCTCTGGGTGCTCCAGTTTCCTTCTATATTACAAAGACATGCATCTGAAGTATTTCTCCCCGGGCCTCTGCTGAAAATTATCTTCATTCCAAGTTGGACTTTACCGGTAAACAAATGTTAAATAAAAAAAAATTGTCTTTTGTGTGGCGGTAAATTTCCATAGATATGTTTATTTTGTCACAAACATCTAGTATGTAATACATACAATAAGATATATCCTATTTTCTCAAAGGATATGCTGGATTCTAGTGTTACTAGTTCCTCAGATACACAAATGTTACAAATGCCTTCTGCAGTCATGCCTTTATCACGTTATGCAAACTGTAGATGATTTTCTTGAATGTCTTAAGGCTTTATCTAAATTTGATATAGTTCATGTGTATGAGGAATATTGTCATTAATGGTATCACATACATGATACTGTTACTGACACACAACAACATGCAGATTTAAAGTTAATTCAACAAACTTATAGAACAGGTCTTGTCAAGGCACAAGAACAAAATATTGACATAGTGGGGTATACTATTAAACTATTAAGAAATGTTTTAACAGATTTTCATGCCCCATCTGGGGACAGTATATAAGGACAGGAAAGCCATTTAGAGGCAGAGACTCCAAGTGACATACAGACTTTAAAAAATTAAATTTATGGATTAAAACAAGAATTAGATAGAGGCCAATGAGAGTGATTAAGGGCACAGACTACTGGGGACAATCTGACCACACAATTGGAAAAAACCCAACAAGATTTGCGATGGGCACAGAATAAACCAATTGACATTGTACACGGATCAGTGGGAATGGTAGTTGTTTCTTCCACTGAAATATATCAACAGTCTCACTTATTGCAGACTCTGCCTCAGTGGCAAAATAAAAAGGATTTTTTTTCAATATGTTGGCATTTGAAGAATGGTTCACATATACTGTGGGGCTACTTGCAATGATGCTCTGTCCACAAGTTTTTTTACATTCATTACAAAATGTTTAAAGTCATGCATACAAGCAGAACAATATTTTCTAGATAGTAGAACAGCTCGTATGACAGCCGTTCTTAAAACATATACTCAGGGTCAGCCTTTGACACCTGAATTATTTGATTATTTTAAAATCAGCATTTCAGACAAATTGATGGAGCAAGCGGATCATTTTAAGCTGGCATATCAAGTGGTCTATGGTAAAACTGATGACCAAATCAATTAACCAGAGGTACAACAGATGCTCATACATACCTTTTTAAAGCAGGTAAAGGGTATACCAGGTGGCATTAAATACATTCATGAATTAGGGTCTAAGACCTTAGAAGAAATGGTTCAAAAACTCATAAGAGGTAAGATAATGGGGGATGATGGAAAATTATACACACACAATATTTTTTGTGTACAGGGGGAACAAAGTGTTGATTTCATTGGAAAAGGAAGACTATGCTCTAGGTGGTCTGATGAAAAGATAGGGGAACCATGCAGCAAAGCCAAGGGCAGACACACAGCATAGTTCAGGAAAGCAAGTAATATGTTTTACTTGCAAGAAAATAGGTCATATTAAACAAGATTGTCCATATTACAAATGATGGAAAGAAAGTTAAATACAAAAGGGTAGATATGCAGAAAATGCTAATTCTTCTAAACCTAAATCTAGGGAACAAAATCCAGACAAGAGTGGCATAAATAATGACAAACAATCAAAAGATCAAGGTCAAAATGATTCAGGGGAAAACAAGGTATGCCCTGCAGAATACACAGATAATCCACCATCTAATCCTTCATATGGCATGGGTCAAGAAATAAAATGTGAGATAGGAAATACAAAGTAAACTTTAGACAGTGATGACACAAATAGTCAGCAAGGAACAGAACATGTCACCTGTGTAATTAGAGACGCACCCAGGACAATTGATCAGAATTAATCCTATTCTAATTCGGGGTATGCCCCCCCATCCAAGTAACTTTTCTGTCTACTTTCAAATGAGGAAAGGATGGATGTCCATTAGTGGACATATGGGTGGGGGGACCTTATGGAAGGATGTCCTAATCAATACCGGGGTGATTGCCTCGGTCACTAACAAACAGTTACCTGTAAATCCATTTAAAAAATCCTATATTGAAGGTTTTGATACCAACACCTGCATGGCTGTAGGTAGCAAACCAGTCAGAATATGTTTCACAGAAAATGGAACTCCAGTAGAGGGCACATTTCTTATGAATTCCAGCTGTGGGACAACAATTCTTGGGGTGGATATCTTAGGTAAATTGGGAATAGTAATTGACTTTACTAACAGGGTCTTGTGGGCTGCTAGTGCAGATGACAGACCTAATACTGTCAAAACACTTTTCTTGCTTTGTCATAGATGTAGACAAGTACTAAAAAGAAACTGATAAAGGTCATTCAGAAATGCAGGATAAATGGAAAAAAAAATTAAGCAACAATACTTCAAAGATAGATTGTGGTAAATTAGAAGTGCCAGTCAGTGTAGGTAGTCCCAATGATTACATTCCACCATTTCAAAAGCAATATCCAATTCCAAAAGAAGCAGAAAAGGATATGAAAAGGTGCATAGATGAATGGGAGCGGGCAGTCATAATACAGAAAGGTCATAGTCCCACAAATTCACCAGTTTGACCAGTGAAGAAAGATGGAAGTTACAGACTAGTTACTGATTTATGCAAAGTTAATCAGTTCACAACCCCTCGTGCACATTTGGTCCCAGGGATGCCCGAACTGGCAGCAAGAATAAAACCTCAAAGTAAGTGGTTCACAGTCATTGATTTAGCTAACGGATTTTTTGCAGACCCTTTACAAAAGAAAGATTGACAACAGTTTGCTTTTACCATTGACAATCAACAGTATGTCATGATGAGATTGCCACATGAATTTCAAAATAGCCCTGTGATTTTTCATCAAGTTGTAGGTGAGATTTTAAAACCCTTAGAGACAGATGACAGCATCATTCATTACACTGGTGATATCCTCATTCAGTCAGAAAAAGTAGAACAGCATGAAAAACTTCTTAAGTAAGTTTTAAATACACTACAAGATGCAGGATTCAAAGTTAACAGTGAAATGGTACAAGTTTTTTCACAAGATGTGAAGTTTTTAAGTACAATAGTTCATCCCACTGGCAGATCTCCATGTATGGACAGAGTAAAAGGAATTCTGGAATTGCCTCAGCCATTGACTATAACAGAGAGTTCATAGATGAGTATGCAGTGGCTGCTGTGCCCCTATATAGAATGTTAGTTGATCAAAAGAAAGGACCATGTTTAAAATTGGGACGGAGGGAGGAAGAAACTTTTGAACTCTTAAAGAAAAAATTTACACAGGCCACTGAACTAGTAGCAACTGACAGTAGGCAAAGTTTCATTTTACATGTAGCTGCAGGAAATGAGACCAGTTCAGCAGTTCTCCTGCAATATTGGCCTCAGGAAAATGAGGGCAAGATAGAAAAGACACTCTGACTGGTGACTTTCTGTAGTCGAAAGGTAACTCACATTGAGAAGGGGTATCATCTATGCATTCAACAACTGTTGGCCATTTATTGGGGAAATAAACAAACAGAATATTTAATGTTTTTTTCAAAGATAATCGTGCAGACACCACATCAGTCTATAAAGATTCTATTAAACTCTACGGAAATGAATAAAATCACGGAAGGGGTGAGTCAAACTATTTTCGCAAAATAAATTACTCTATTAAGTACTAAGAATGTACAAATACAGACAGGGGATAAGTATTATCTCTCAGATCTTGCCAACTATGACAGAAAAACCTATAATTGTGTTCAAAGCTTAGAACACCCAGACGTCTCGCCTTTAAATGCTCATTTTCAAAGTTTGCCCACAGCTTATGCAGATGGGGCAAGATTTTTAAAAGATGGAAAATATTTGATGGGATCTGTGGTAATAGCAGGGGACAGCCAAAAGCCTATTCTGAAGAAACTGACAGGTTTTATGTCAGCTCAAAGGGCAGAATTAGAAGCTGTTAGATACGTTTTGCAACATTTAGAACCTGTCAATATTTACAGTGACAGTGCCTATGTGACAGATTCTTTACGCTTACACATGGCAGTTTGGGTCAGAAGAAGATTCGTCGATAGTGTTGGAAAACACCTAAAACATGCTCCAGTATTATGGGAGTTATGGGCGTTGATTACCCAGAAAGATTTACAGGGAAAATTTAGTATTGTTAAAATCAAGGCACATCAAAAATGTAACACAGAACAGGCTAGAGGAAATGCTTTGGTGGATGCCAAGGCAAAGCAAGAAGCTGAAACAGGTGAGTGACTAGACACACAAAAGTATTTTCAATACACAGATAAAGTAATGCCAATTAAAAACATTACACCTGTAGAAATACAGGATTTGGCGACCCTTCAAAAACAGAATGGGACTCCTGACAAATTGGACAGATGTATGTGAGAAGGGGATGCCAAACAGGAAATTTTAGTCTATCCAATGCCAGATGGAAAAAATACAATATATCCCAGGAGATCTAGCTAGACAGTTGGTTGAATATAATCACAAGATTTTGGGCAATATAGGTACAGAAAAATTATGGAGTATAGTAAAATGGAAAATGTGGAATCCGTATCTAAAAAAGCTATGTAAGACAGTGTTAGAGGAATGTTTGGTTTGTCTACAAACGAATGCAAATGTAAAGAAGCCTCAATTGTACAGAGTACCAGTGGCTATTCAAGTAAACTATGCAGAGCCCCTCCCAGCTGCAAAAGGGGGATACAGGTATCTATTAGTGGTGGTTGATGTGTTTTCAAAGTAGGTAGAAGTAAGTCCCACCAAGAGCATGACAGCTTAAACTACAGCAGAGGCACTATGGAAAAACATTTTTATCCATTGCAGATGGCCTCGAATCATAGAATCAGATAATGAACCCCAGTTTACAAGCCAAATAATGTGGCATTTGTGCAAGTTGTTTGGGATTTAGCACAGATTTCATGTTCCATATCATACACAATCCAACGGAATTGTTGAAAGAATGAACTGGGCAAACAAAGAAAAGTTAAAAAAGGCATGTTTGGAATAAGGGAAGTATTGGGTGAAATATTTGCCAGGCATCCTTTTAGGCATGAAAGCTACACCTAACAGTAAAACAGGAATTTCACCTTTTGAGGTGATGACAGGAAGGAATATGCCTCTCACACTTCCTTGTGACCCAGAAACAGAAGATAATTGGCTGTTCCTGACAGCAGTAGAACACCAAAAATGGCTGAAAGATATACAGGGGGTGTGTGATTCCATAACCAGAGAACAGGCTTACCGTCTGTGGAAAAAAATTCCAGCACTTCCCACAGAAATGAAACTACAGTGTGGAGATGAGGTACTTGTAAAAAACTTTCAGAAGTGGGAGTGGATGTGGGGTAGTAACTGGCAGGGTCTTTATGAGGTGATGGAACAAATAGGACCATTAGTGTACAGGGTAAAAAGGGCAAACAAGGAAAAGGTTAACCCTAGAAAACAGGGGACATCAAAATCAAAGCAGCACATCATGTTTGTTCATAGAGATCAGTGTAAACTAATAAAAGCCAGACAGTGTAAGGAAAGTAACAGTCCATCTAAATTTATTTCTAGATGTTGACAAACCCAGTGAAAAAGAAGCCAGAGGAAATGGAGGAAACTAGACCTTACACATGAAAATGCAAGCTCTGGGTGTGCATTATAATAACACTCGTAACATTAATAGTCTATATTTGGTATGTTATACATATATATATGAAGAGTTCAAGGCAATGCAAACAAAGGATTGTAAAAATTTATATACAGAAGGTTCATGGTTGAGGCCAGGTAAAATAATTTAAAAAATAAGTGCACATTTAAGGAAAAAGGTAAACATAAAGGGTAAAAAAATTTCATACCAAAAACTGTGCAGATGGTGGTTCATGGCTGAGGCCAAGTAAAATTCTAAGGTTGAGGCCAAGAAAAATGGTAAATAAAAATAAAACAGCTGTGAACCAAATTAAGGTAATTCAAAAAAGAAATGTACATACAAAGCAAATTGCAACTAACAAGGTTGTTAAGGAAAAATGAGGAGAAATACTCCAGTATAACAGATTACGAGAACAGGGACACCATGACTGGATACCTGATTTCAATACATTTTTAGCTATGCAAAATTTGTTTGCAAAGGCACATAATGAGTCAAATTGTTAGTTTTGTAGCCACATTCCTTACAGGGGGAAAATGCGTTACATGCAGTCCCTGTATAGGCTACAGATACAGGTTTTAAGTTTAAAGGATCTTATAAAAATAGAATTGTAAAACAATCAGCCATAAAATAACATTTACAGTTGATGGAAGCAGAAAAAGGGATACTCTGTTTTCAAAAGAAAGGGAAAGTCAGGGATGGTATTAGTAATTGTAACTATTCCATTACTTTACACCAACTTTGGTCACGTGAAAAGCTTGAGTGTCATGGAGGAATTGATAAAATAAAGACAGTATGGGAGTTAACACATAATATTTCTTTTAAAGACGGGATGAAAGACTTCTTTAAGATTAAGGCCACAACTAATTTAATGGACCAAGAAAATGTTACAATTCTGACAAAAGGGTTCTTTTTCATATGTGGGAAGAATGCTTACAAATGGCTACCGTTAAGATGGCAAGGATCCTGTTACATAGGGTATGCAGTCCCGATGATGAGAATTACTCACACATTACCAGAAGACATAGATAGAAATCACCAGAAAAAAGGGAGTTTCCTGATAGCTTTTCCAAAATAACGGTGGATTTAAAACAGCTGGACATAGGATATGGTGTTATTTCAGGAGCTGGGATCTTTCCCTGGCATTGTGCCACTAAGGCAACATGGGAATTACGGAAAGTTGCAAAGCTGATGGAAGTTTTAGCAAATGCAACTTATCGAGCTATCGCAGACATAACAGAAAAGATGATAGCACTGATGACAATGGTCCTCCAAAACAGAATTGCCTTGGATTATTTGCTTGCTAGCCAAGGAGGCGTATTTGCTTTAATCAAAATGGAGTGCTGTACATACATTCCCAATAAATCAGAATCCATACATCGACATCTAGAGAGAATTGCTGAGGCCTCCTTAAAATCCAGAGAAACATGGAATACAGAGTGGTCTGATTGGTTAAGTAGACTGTTTTCAGGTTGGTGGGGTACTATAATAATAGCATTGATTGCCTTCATTGTCATTATCTTTTTATCGATGACAATTTGTATGTGTGTTAAAATCTGTCTTACTAGAACTATCAATCAAGTAACGATCATCCACAATGAAGAAAGTAATTATAAAAGTATGGTATTAAGTGCAGTGGACGAAAGGGCTGAAAGTACAGAAGATCGTATTATTCTGTAAATTGCATTTTTTCTTTGATTTAATTAAAATAAAAAGGGGAAATTGATAGATATTATATAACATTAAATATTTTCCCCAAAGCAATTATGAAAGTATGCTGTTATTAATACAAGGTTTTGAAAAATGCTTGTCCTTATATTCTAAATACAAGGTTTGAAATAAATGTGTCTTTCTAAAAAAGCAGAAACTGCAAGGCTTGACAGCAGAGGTTAAAAATAGACAAGTGCTTAAGCAAGCATGAAATGCAGAACTGAAGTAAACAGCTAAATGTCAGACACCTGCAAAAATGAAACATGCTTAGTTTAGCTTTACTGTAAATAAGTTTTCATCTAGTTTGACTTATTGTGGGCTAAACATAACTTTAAATGGCATCCTGTTATAATAATAAGGAAAGTGTTCAACAGGGACTTTTCATAAAGTCTTCAGTTACAATAATAAGGAAGTTGTTCAACAAGGACTTTTCGTACAGAAATGGAAACAGAAACCAGACATGCAAACCGCAAGGACACTGAAAAACATCTGCTGCTCTTTGAAAAGGGTATAAAAACTGGACATTGCTCTGTCTTCTTCAGAGACATCTTGATCAAGGGTACATTGATCTTAGATGATACAGTTCATGAGAAGCAAATGACTTTTTTCTAGCTATGTTATAATAGAATTGAAATAACTCACAGTGTAACTGCTTGGCAATATACATACATATATATATATATATATATATATATATATATATATATATATATATATATATATATATATATATCCAGACAAATCCTCTGGTTGAAAGGATGACCAAAATGACGTATACTATAAAATATAATCAAGTAACTGAAAGACCGATTTAATAAAAACAAATACAGTATTTATTCAAATGAGGTAAGCGCTTTCACAAACTTGCTTCATCATAATAATTTATAATAATTTTTTAGATAGGTAGTAAGGCGTTATTAGTATGGTATACACAGTTAGGTGGAAATGTTTTATAAAGTGTATTATTTTGTTAATTTATGCTTTTATATTGTGTATGATGCTTTGTGATATATGATGTGCCTTTAAATATGGGCTGTGAAATTTTTTGTTACATGTCATATTTGATTGGAGAATTTGAAATATGAATTAATATTTATAGACCTTATTTTTTGTAGTTCTGTTAAAGGTCTGATGAAGCAAGTTTGTGAAAGCGCTTACCTCGTTTGAATAAATACTGTATTCGTTTTTATTAAATCGGTCTTTCAGTTACTTGATTATATTTTATAGTATACGTCATTTTGGTCGTCCCTTCAACCAGAGGATTTGTATGGATTTTTTATCATTTATTGGTGAGTGAAGAGGCGTTTATCCTGTGGGTTCCCGTTGGTCTTTGGTTTATATATATATATATATATATATATATATATATATATATATATATATATAGATAGATATATAGATATATATATAGATATATGTTTTATGCAATAAAGTATAACAGATACAGCAGTATGTTATGAGTATGGTCAATCAGCCATCATAAATAATTTAACACTAACTGTTTATTGGAGGTATACTGTAGTTAGTAACACTATTCAAATATTTAGGCTAATACCTTATGAGAAATAAGTTATATATTAGGAAGCAAAGGATCATCTGCAAGCTGCTATGATTTGTTAGGCATGCACAGTGAATGGTCAGTGTGGGATGCACCAGGATGGAGTTATTAAGGATTGTTTGCAAAAAAGCATGAAAAACAGAACATACCCATGTTTATATTTACTGTGCTAATGTTGACTGTGAAACTGTCATGAAGGGGACTGCATATCCAAGCTGTGGGTGTTAGTTAAAAATTACATTAAGACACAATACATAATGTGAAAACATTCATTGATATAATTATTCAGTTGGTAAACTGGTTATGAATATTAGCAATATTTTCATATCTGCAATTGTATCATAAAAGCTGTGACATTCAGGTCAACAAATTCTATCTTATAGAAATGTTAGGGCACATAATTTTGCTATGGATATTTGCCATCGAACATCCATGGTTTTGCAAATTAATATTGTATTGAAATATTATGAAAATAGTTTATGCATAATTTGCATAGAATGTGCAATATCACAAAACATCAGTATTCTGCCCACCCTTGTCATACATTATTAGAAAGCTGCCATGCTGATCAACTGTTTTCCCTACTGATACACAAAGAGTAACTTGAAACTTTATAGAGATATAGCCATTGTTTAACCTTAGGAGTATTAATTTATGAGAATAAAATACACATTTTCTTTCATAAATTTAATTTATAAAATCAGCATCACCACCTATACCTTTGATACTAACATCTATGTGTAGTCCATTTTTATAATGAAGAACGTTCATGTTATATATTTTGTCTAAGCGTGATTAAAGGGTAGAACATTTTTTTTTTTTTTTTATTTAGTACAGAACAAATGTTACCATTGACATTAGTCCATCAACCTCAAAATGTTACCCTCTTCCCCTCCAAGCACAAAACCAGAGGTTTTGGACCCCTTGACAATGAGGTTTCTGTTTTCAATAATGCATCTGAAAATTTCTTACTGGGGATAGTATATGCTTGTTACTGAAAACAAATTTTCCACATACCACTCCCTTGCCATACCTCCGCTATTATCTATATAACCCTTCTCCTAGTTTCTGGTATTAAGTCTAAGACACAGTCTTTTCATCTGAATCTAGCCTCAAATAGACTGAAATGCTGTGGCAAGATAGCTCTGCAAACACTGTCATGCTCCCTAACAAAAAATTTTCTCATAGTGATCTCTGTACTATAGGTTTCACTCATTTCAACCCATTTTGTAATTCTGTCCTACTGTTTATAAGCAACTTCTTAATTGTTTGCTGTGCTTTGGATTTCACCCCTTTTAATATAACCGTAAAAGTTATCATAGTTTTTTTTCCCTGTATTAAATTAGATTTTCCTTCTATCTCATATGTCACTAGCAATATCTGCAAGCAGAATCACTACAATATATCAAACGGCCAAAATACCGATGCCCGATATACCGAGACCACAAGACCGAAGTTACAAATACCCGGAAATGCACAATACCGAACTGCAGAATCCTGACAACCCAAAATACTAAAAAATGCCAGTGTGACGAGTGTAAAAAACACAACAGTGCCAGAAACACGTAAATGTAACCAAACTGCAAACACCTCATCCAGTGTGCATATAAAGAAGTTCAACACATTGTGCAAGTACTTCAACAAAACTCAACACTTCAGTGTTCCAATTCTGTATTGCTTATCTAGTGATTCATACTTGTTTTTTTCTCTAGATGGTATACGATACGTAGCCCTCAATAACCAGTACATCTTTCCCTTGTTGAGACTTCAGTTTCTCATATAATTGCCCAATAACTCCAGGCACACTGTAACACTCCTCTAACATGTTTTTTTGCATTCCCGTCGTACATCGCTTTAAAGTGTATGAGCACCTTTTATAGCAGCTGAGACATTTCCCTATGCTTCAACATGTCAATTAAACTATCTACCTTTTGTAAGCTCTAATTACTCCTTTTTCGGGATTCTGCAGTTCGGTATTGTGCATTTCTGGGATTATGTAACTTCGGTCTTGTGGTCTCGGTATATTGGGCATCGGTATTTTGGCCATTCGATATATTGTAGTGAATCCCTGCAAGCACACCAAAATATCTAGTTTCTTTATTAGCACATCTACAAATGTATTTATTAGCCTTATGGTGTAGAAGTATTTTCTTTTCCTTGGTTTCACTCTTATTTGTTGTTCTGTCCAAGTAGACTGCAATATTTTTTTTATTAAAACTTTTTTACTTTTTGTTTTGCTTTTCCAGACTGCAGGTTAGTGTGTAAGCTCTTCCCATTTCTAGTTCTTAGGCTAACTCCCTTCTCCTGATTTGGGATCTGAATCACACCCTCTCGCTGCCTCCTTCTAGCTCTTATAGTGAATGCATTCATCAGGTTGCTGCTGCTCTCTCTCTCTCTCTCTCTCTCACTCTCTATCTATTTTGTGTTAATTATGTCAACTTGCCACACTGTGTCTATGGATTCTCCCTTCTCCCATGTTTTCCAAAATGCTTTAAAATGGTAAAAAATTTTATCCAGTATTAACTCTAAGATAAATCAGGTCTTTCAGCCACAGGATGTAACAAGTTTCTCCAGCACTGTCTTAATTTCTTGCACAATTAAGGAGATGATATGATTTTTTACTTTTAACAGCCTTACGGTTATACGCTAGGAAAATGTGCCGACAAAATCTAGTAATATTTAAATCATTCTCCATTATATGATATATTGTACTAGATACATTTTAACATAGTGACACTGGACTACGTTAGTTAGTCTCAATGATGAAATAAACTTATTTGAATCATGCATTTCAGTTTTCCATTTAGCATTTCTTTTGCAGAAATTTGGAATACATTTCCTCTACATTTATAATAAATACATTTTTTGCTATATTTTGTTTCATTAACTGTCTTACTACAGTTTCAGCTTTAAACACGTTCACTACATTTTAATCATTCTGTCTTTTACCATTAAGTGATCTACTTCTAATCTCACTGACAATAATTTTTTACAACCAGCATATTGTACTTTTTTTATTTTTTATATTTTTTCACCTAACAGATTTGACTGTTTTTCAATTGAATTGTACAGGTTATAGGTGACATTAAAGGTGAGAAAAGTTTTGAAATGATTTATTGTGGTCTCATTTTTTTATATCGCAAAAATCTGGCATTTTAACAGGGGTGTGTACACTTTTTACATCCTTTGTATATATGCATTTTGTACATATTTCTGCATTTTGCAGTGGTGGTGCTGTGGCAGCATTGTCACCACACAGTAAGACATTGTCCTGTTCGATTTTCAGCTAGAGCATCTTCTGTGTGGAGACATGCATGAAAGGTTGTACCTTCATTGAAGGTTGTGCGTCAGGGCTGGCAACTCAGCATGTAAGAATCTACTGCCAATCATTAGCGGACCGGAGTTCCGCTGTGGCGACCCCTAAATGGGAAAAGCCGAAATGACACAAGTAAAGCCCCAACATCAACTATATGGGTCCCCTTCAAAACATCTAAATCTCATTACATCAAAACTCAAAACACTGAGACCATAACATTGAAAACCCAATAATATGTGTGTGTGTGTGTGTGTGTGTGTGTGTGTGTGTGTGTGTGTGTGTGTGTGTGTGTGTGTGTGTGTGTGTGTGTGTGTGTGTGTGTGTGTGTTTACTGATGTTAAAGACTATGAATAAACTTGTGTGTGTGTGTGTGTGTGTGTGTGTGTGTGTGTGTGTGTGTGTGTGTGTGTGTGTGTGTGTGTGTGTTTACTGATGTTAAAGACTATGAATAAATTAATAAAGAATAAGGTTATTCTCATTAACATCAGATATGAGATCAAATATAATTTATAAAAAGAAATACAATGAATTTACAAAAAGAAAAACAATTTGATATATACTTTTTCTTATTTCATATTCAAAGAAAGTATATTGCAATGTGGGACCAGTGTCTTTGTGGCCCAAATCCCTGCCCTTGAGATGCCTACATAATGTCCCTCCCCCCTTCTGAGAGACTATGATAGTATGCATCCTTCTCTTTTGAACTCTCCCAAGGATGTGACAGCTCCAAATAAAGGCTGCATATCAGTTAGTAAGCATGCCAATGGCCAAGTATAAAGCCATTGGCATTGCAAACAGGCAAAAAAAATTAAAAAATCAACTTTAATTTTATTTTTTTAGCCGATCTCGGCTGTTTAAGTGTAGAGCAGCAGCGTGTAAATGGGATTGGGGGGAAAATAACAAAATAAACCTAAATTAAGCATTCTAACTAAAATCAGTATTTTGCCATGCAAGTCAATGGCAGGCAGAAGACAACATGGCCAGTGAGTAGTGGTTGCTAAGGGGGGAAGGCTCAGTGTGAGACATGTAACTGCATTACCAGGCAATCCTATGCAAATGAGGGGTATGATAGCGAATCCCAGTTTTCCCCAGCATGTTAGTTAGGTCCCAACAGTGTAAGAGTAGGAATAGCTTGGTGCAAGCCTAGGAGTTAGGTGACATCGGGGAGTGTCAGGCATACTGTAAGCGGATTAGAGCCCTGTGGCTCAGGTTTGCTCCTAGCTTATCACAGCTAAGCTAGGGGGTGTTTTTGAATCTGCCTAGCACTCTTTACATTGCCTAAGTGGGTGTGCGCACCGCACACCGGGTTTTAAAGGAAGAAAAAAAAAGTTAAACCATGAAATAGCAGCACTGTGCACATTTGAGCACTCTGTTTGTGTGGTGCACCCCCAGGCTTAAATAGGAAGGCAATGGGAAGGGAAAACAGCAGTAGGAAGGTAATCAAGGAGAACCAGCATAGCTTGCAGGTGAAATGTATCAGAATCAGCCAATTACACAGGCAGCAGACCAGCCCAGCCCAGCCCAGAACACTACTATAAACTATGCAGACACCTTCCCCTCTGGTTTTTCCCACACTCTACATCACCGGTGTAAACAAGCAGGGAACTTTAACACTCACAACAGCAAAATGATAGGGGCTGCTATAGCTATCATACAACAACTTGTGGAAGAGGCTGAAGGCAGTGAGGATGTGAATGCTGTTGACCAACCCACAGTGAGGAGACGGAGAAGAGTGTGCAGACCCAGGGTAACTTACCAGGGGCTACATGAGCTGGAGATAGTGGAGCACTATAGGGTGGACAGGGACCTCCTACAGCAAATTGTTGAGCTGTGTCGGCCACGTCTGACACACAGAACTAACAGAGAGGAGCCCATCCCAGTGGACACCAAGGTATGTGCAGGCCTAAGAATACTAGCTACAGGTACTTTCCAAAGGCCAACTGGGGACATGATGGGGATCTCACAGGTATCAGCATCCAGGCTACTCCACCAGTTCCTGGATGCCATGTCAGCACATGTCGGTGAGCACGTATATTTCCCAACACCCGTGAGGCACTGGCCAGCAATATGCAACTGTTCCACCAAATAGCAGAATACCCTGAGGTAGTTGGTGCTATAGACTGCATGCATATATGCATCAAAGCACCACCCAGTGAACGTGGTAGGGTCTACATCAACCGCAAGGGCTTACCTGCCATCAACTGACAGGTCGTGTGCGATGCCCAGGGCATTATAATGAATGTGCGTGCTGGCTGCCCTGGAAGCTATCATGATTCCCACATCTGGCATCTGATGCAGCTGTATCAGAGATTTGTCTATGGGGACATCCCTGATGGTCACCTAGTAGGGGATGCTGGATAAACACTGGAGCCATGGCAGAAATGTACACACACCTGAAGAAGAACTCCATAATGAGGCACACTCACAGACCTGAATTATAGTAGAGCATGTGTCTGGGATGCTCAAGTCACAGTTCCAGTGCCTGGACACATCCGGTGGAGCCTTGCAGTACTCACCAGCAGCATGTACCCAAATTGTCCTCGTATGTGCCATGCTACACAGTATGATCCTGCAGAAACAGCTGAAGCAGGAATAGCATGGGGCAGGGCCACACAGCCCCCCCCCCACCATTGCCAAGGCCTGCACAGGCACAGAGTGACTCAGAGGAGGAACAACCTGAGCCTGCCCCAGTAGGCAGAAGGAGGCATGCCCAGTATGACCTGGCCTTGGCGAAGAGGCAACGCATAGCACATACACTGACACAGGAGGGACTCAGGGAATAACACCTCTCTCTGACTCTCACATACAGTAAAAGGGATGCCAAGCATTACACTACCTGTGCTCAACCATGTATAGAGAGTGTACTATGTGCATTCGACATAGGCAGCCCTGCAGCACCACCCTCAATACTGGGACACCCACAAAGTAAGTGACTCACACATGCCAGTCAAGGGGATCACATACCCAACAACAGTCACAGCCTGCAGGACAGGTGTAGACAAACACAAACAAAGACTGTGCTATGGCCTCTGAATGATGCCTATGGATAACCCCCCCCCAGGCCTACACAGACAGACTAGAGCAGATCAGGCAGTGAGATGTCAGTTCTGAAGGGTAGGAAGTCTGAAACTAATATGTAGGTAAATAAAAGTTAAGATCTGTAGTACACTGGTATGCCTCTAGGCAGCATGATAGGTAAGACTACAAAATGAAATGGAGTACCTGACATACCAGTTCAGTCATAGCAAATGTGTACAAGTGTTAGGTGTGCCCCCCCATCCTACATAGACATGTAGTAACAGGCAGGTGTGCCCCCCAATCCTGTGTAGACATGTAGAAATAGTCAGGTGTGCCCCCCATCCTACATAGAAATGTAGTAACAGTCAGGTGTGCCCCCCAATCCTGTGTAGAAATGTAGAAATAGTCAGATGTGCCCCCCCCATCCTATGTAGAAATGTAGTAACAGTCAGGTGTGCCCCCCAAAGTATTGTGTAGAAATGTAGAAATAGTCAGGTGTGCCCCTCCATCCTATGTAGAACTGTAGTAACAGTCAATGCCAAGTGATTGACTGATACCCTGCAGAAAATGTATGCTACCTGTAGGTGTACAACACATAGGTCAACACTGTAGTACAGACTACCTGGATTTGATCCACACATTCAGTGCAGACGGGCATACTGGGCATACTCACACACTTGGAGAAATGAAGGCAATGTCAGTCAACAACACACTGAAAGGTCATACTGGGCATGCTCACACACTTAAACACATGAAGGCCATGTCTGCAAACACCAGTGGACCAGACATATCTGGCAGTCGCAGATGTTAGTGCAGACACTCCTCAGTATGCACTACACATGCTTTGCACACACAGTGGACAGGAATACAGACATATATATAAGGACAACACACTATAATAAGCCATATGTAGACATACATAGATGTGTGGAAGAGGGTGACTGTGACAAGGAGCCATCCAGACCTGTCCCACCCAGCACACAGCCAAAGGGCCACAACCACATGAGGTTCAGATGTCACTCACTGTAGATACTACCCACCGGTATCTGTCAGCAGTACAGACTATGTGGTGCACGTGCTAGCTTTGCTACATGACTGTACAAGGAAGTAGTCATCTAGCATCTGTATACATGTGCCTGTGAAATATGACCCTGTGTGTGCCTGCATGTGGTGTGTCAACCTCTAGATGAATGGGTTATGGCCCATGCACACACACTACCATCCCCATAGCCCTACTATGACAAGCCTGCTGTGGTCATCCACTGTGAAATACACCTTTCGGAGAGTTGTAGCCCAGTAATCTTTGTGGTGTGTCCTATAACTGCATACTGCTGTAGTTTGATAAACTAGTCAGGTAGGAGTTCCGATCCCATACATGGCAACTGTGTGTGTTTGTGTGTGTGTCTGTCTGTCTCTGTCTGTGTAGAGAGCAATGCTTTTTAGGGTAGTCGCACTCCCTACAATTGAAATGTTCTACTATGGTAAGGCTGCTGATGTCATCTACCTAGAAATACACCTCTGGGAAGGCTGTAGCCCAGTAATCTCTGTAGCATATTCTATAACTGCATACTGCTGTAGTGTGACAAATTAGGTAGGAGTTCTAATCCAAGACTTGGCAAGTGTGTGTGTGTGTGTGTGTGTGTGTGTGTGTGTGTGTGTGTGTGTGTGTGTGTGTGTGTGTGTGTGTGTGTGTGTGTGTGTGTGTCTGTGTAGAGAGCAATGCTTTGTAGAATAGTCATACTCCCTACACTTCAAATGCTCAACTTTGGCAAGGCTGCTGATGTCATCCACCTAGAAATACACCTCTGGGAAGGGTGTACCCCAGTAATCTCTGTAGCACGTCCTATAACTGTGTACTAATAGGAGTTCTAATCCCAGACTTGGCAAGTGTGTGTGTGTGTGTGTGTGTGTGTGTGTGTGTGTGTGTGTGTGTGTGTGTGTCTGTCTGTCTGACTCTGTCTGTGTAGAGAGCAATGCTTTTTAGGGTAGTCACACTCCCTACAAGTCAAATGCTCAACTTCGGCAAGGGTGCTGATTTCATCCACCTAGAACTATACCTCTGGGAAGGTTGTAGCCCAGTAATCTCCATCGCTCATCCTATAACTGCATACTGCTGTAGTGTGATACATTAGTTAGGTAGGAGTTCTAATCCCAGACATAGCAAGTGCGTGTGTGCTTGTGTTTGTGTGTGTCTGTCTGACTCTGTCTGTGTAGGGAGCAATGCATTTTAGCCTAGCCACACTCCGTATAATTCAAATGCCCTATTTTGGTAATCCTGCTGATGTCACTCATTGTGAAATACACCTTTGGGGAAAGAGTTCTCCAGTAATCCCTGTGGTGCATCCTATACTAGCTCCATGCTCTAGTGTGATATAGTCCTCTGTCAGGGGTTCTATACCCACACATGTTGGTTGAGGATGTTTTGTATGTGTTTCAATGTCTGTGTAGGGAGCAATGCATTTTAGCCTAGCCACACTCCCTACAATTCAAATCCCCTACTTTGGCAATACTGCTGATGTCATCCAATGTGAAATATACCTTTGGGGAAGATGTACTCCAGTAATCTCTGTGGTGCATGCTATAACTGCGTAGTCCTGTAGTGTAATAAACTAGTTAGGCAGGAGTTCTAATCCCAGCATGACAGGTGTGTGTGTGTGTGTGTGTGTGTGTGTGTGTGTGTGTGTGTGTGTGTGTGTGTGTGTGTGTGTGTGTGTGTCTGCGTGTGTGTGTGTTTGTAACTCATATCCTGTGTGGAGGTGGTTGTGAGTGTGTCTGGTCCCAATGTGGAGTGGGTTTGCAAGTTTCTTATATGGTGGCCCTAGTATATATCACAATGTCCACCATACAGGAATAACAGCTGTGAAATAGCTGAGAGGCTGGGGTGCAGATCCATACCCATACATGTGACATCAAGGCTAGGCAAACACAGTTAGCAACCCCCAGTATTACCCAGAGAACACTCTCAACACATGTCTCATACACAAACACACTTGCCTAGGCAACAGCCAATACGTTGATAGTACATTGCATATTATCCACTAATAGTAACTATGGAGTGATTGCAGTGGGCTACAGAGGGCATGGTACCCTGTCCATCTGTCCAATAGGCATGTACATGCAGACAGTGCACCTTCCCCATGTTCCTCACTGGACACCTGTAACATCTGTGGTGCCATCAAATGTGGCCCACAAAGGACATACCATGCCTGAAAATATGCCCTATATGAACAGATGCCACTGACACCAGGGAATGCCATTAGCATGCTATCAATGTAGGCACAGGGTAAACCTGCTGTCCATTACCATTTCCCACCACAGGAGGCCAAAACTGGCACATCCAATGATAATCTGTGTGCACAACATGGGCCAGACACCCCAGGTACAGTTTCACATGTCACTGTACATGCATGTGGAAGGTGTGCACATCCCAAACACCATCCATGTCATGGACTAAGGAACACATACATGGCAAGCGATGCACCGCATTGGCCACATGCAATAGTCACCCAGGTGACTGGATGGTGGATACAATACTCACCTGTGTGGGCAAATCCAGAAACTACACCCCTTAGCCACAATGCAGACCATTGTCATGTGGCCTGATGCCAAGGTATACCTATCACCAAGCATTGTATAGCTGTCTGGTGGAGCTGCCCACCACACACCTGTGAAGAAATGCACCCATGCATGTCAGTACTGGCACCCTGTGTGTGTGTGTGTGTGTGTGTGTGTGTGTGTGTGTGTGTGTGTGTGTGTGTGTGTGTGTGTGTGTGTGTGTGTGTGTGTGTGTGTGTGTGTGTGTTGTATGAAGTGTATGATCAGATTCACACTCATTACAACCCCCATTGGCATACTGAAGCATGCTGTCTAATGTCAGACACCTCCCATACCATTTGCCCATATAACCTCTGTATGACCCCTGTGGTGCATGTGATACCTGCACTGTAATGTGTTGTGGCAATCTCACTAGTGGTGAGTTGTATTGCTGGCCCTGCCAAGTGTGTCAATGTGTGTGCATCCCTGTGAGAGTGTGGCTTTGTTGTCGCTGGCACCTGTTCATGCAGACAGGCACGTGTACTACACCTACCGTATAGCTACCATATCCCTGTTGCAGATGTCACTCACAATCACATATATGTTCTGAGGGCTCCTCACCATGTAACCTATGTGGCGCATCCAAAGAGTGCAAGGAAATGTGATAGCACTACATAGTAATCAGGGGTTTGATACCCTGTGCTGGTAGGTGTGTGACACAAACATGCTTAGGTTTTACTCTCCCACCCTTCCCTGATTTGTCTTTGAATCTGCCTCTCTCACTCCCTCTCTGGTGGATGTGGAGACCTACACCTGCTTTGCTTAGCCAGCACTATGTGTATTTTAAGTGATGCTCATGATCAGCTGATGGCCTCTGCACAATTTGTAGCCCTCCGCTAGCTGATTACATGTGGAACAGCTGTGGTAACATTCCCATAGCCAATTGCATGGAAACCTACTCCAATATCTAGGAACATCATGTTGGTGTTGGACCTTTCCATTCACTGTGAGCAGGAACTCAATCTGTTGTTTTGCAAACAGCATCTCAGCTGGATTAGGGATTTACCTCTAACAGTATACACTGTGGAAACAGGGCAACACACAGGAGGGGGATGTGCCTGACCTGACTACAGAATGTAAGTGCTGCTATACTGCATTTGTAGTAATGTTGGTTTAACAGGGTGTGTGTGGCTTGGCTGTCCTACATGTTTTAATACCTGCCATGTCAGTGATATGTGCATGAGGAATCCCCATCTGTAGGGTCATCTTCAGACTAGGCAGTGTGTGATGCCTTTGGTTTCATGTGTTACCCACAGAGCACCTATCTGTGAACTGCAGAAGGTAGTGTGAGGATTGCAGTCTATAGATGGTAGAACTGTGATAGTTACTGACTTCATATCCCTCATAGGACATATGTTGCAACAAACCCTGTTACGATAGTAAATGTATGAGGTTAACACAGCAACATGTCAATATTGGCCTTGTGTATGTGCTTCCAGCCACACCTCTGTCAACCTTTGTACATATGTTAAGCATTAAGAGGTGCATATGTACTGTACACCATAATTAGTGACATCATATCTGATAACAAGCCAGTGAAATATCAGACTGCTACACATGTTATGTACAGTAGGGGTTATATTTGATGATATAACCTGGACATTCTGTGGTTGTGTGTACAGTACTGAGGTCTGTGTACTTATGGTGAATGTCAACAGCGTGTGGAATGTTAATATGTACTTTGGCCTATGTACAGACTATGCTAGATGTCATTGCTCTTGGTCCCATCCTATCTGATGTTACATGCTGGTCCACTATATGTTACCATATCGGCTTACATGTTTGTAGGGCCATACACACACATGCCCCATACCATAGGCAGGTATCGGTCCAGATTATGTAGCGGCCCAGTGTATGTAGGGTTTGTGTGTGAGTGGCACATATGATGATGGTGTTGAACAGATAGTCCATATATGGCAATATTATGCTAGTGTACCGTATGCGGCTGTGCCTGTGTCCACATTGGATGTAGCTAAGCACTTCTACACAGGTGTATCTTATCTTGTGCTGTGACATGCCTGTTGACCCTGCTATATATGACCTACAAATAGCATCAGATGTTATAGCCTACCCCATCTCAATCTTAATTAACAGAACTATAACAGAGGGCACAATCCCCTCTCTTTGGAAAATATCTTACATCATCCCTCTTCATAAGGGTGGCTCCTCCACAGAAACTTCTAACTACTTTGGCAATACTGCTGATGTCATCCAATGTGAAATACACCTTTGGGGAAGATGTACTCCAGTAATCTCTGTGGCGCATACTATAACTGCGTAGTCCTGTAGTGTAATAAACTAGTTAGGCAGGAGTTCTAATCCCAGCATGACAGGTGTGTGTGTGTGTGTGTGTGTGTGTGTGTGTGTGTGTGTGTGTGTGTGTGTGTGTGTGTGTGTGTGTGTGTGTCTGCGCGTGTGTGTGTTTGTAACTCATATCCTGTGTGGAGGTGGTTGTGAGTGTGTCTGGGCCCAATGTGGAGTGGGTTTGCAAGTTTCTTATATGGTGGCCCTAGTATATATCACAATGGCCACCATACAGGAATAACAGCTGTGAAATAGCTGAGAGGCTGGGGTGCAGATCCATACCCATATATGTGACATCAAGGCTAGGCAAACACAGTTAGCAACCCCCAGTATTACCCAGAGAACACTCTCAACCCATGTCTCATACACAAACACACTTGCCTAGGCAACAGCCAATACGTTGATAGTACATTGCATATTACCCACTAATAGTAACTATGGAGTGATTGCAGTGGGCTACAGAGGGCATGGTACCCTGTCCATCTGTCCAATAGGCATGTACATGCAGACAGTGCACCTTCCCCATGTTCCTCACTGGACACCTGTAACATCTGTGGTGCCATCAAATGTGGCCCACAAAGGACATACCATGCCTGAAAATATGCCCTATATGAACAGATGCCACTGACACCAGGGAATGCCATTAGCATGCTATCAATGTAGGCACAGGGTAAACCTGCTGTCCATTACCATTTCCCACCACAGGAGGCCAAAACTGGCACATCCAATGATAATCTGTGTGCACAACATGGGCCAGACACCCCAGGTACAGTTTCACATGTCACTGTACATGCATGTGGAAGGTGTGCACATCCCAAACACCATCCATGTCATGGACTAAGGAACACATACATGGCAAGCGATGCACCGCATTGGCCACATGCAATAGTCACCCAGGTGACTGGATGGTGGATACAATACTCACCTGTGTGGGCAAATCCAGAAACTACACCCCTTAGCCACAATGCAGACCATTGTCATGTGGCCTGATGCCAAGGTATACCTATCACCAAGCATTGTATAGCTGTCTGGTGGAGTTGACCACCACACACCTGTGAAGAAATGCACCCATGCATGTCAGTACTGGCACCCTGTGTGTGTGTGTGTGTGTGTGTGTGTGTGTGTGTGTGTGTGTGTGTGTGTGTGTGTGTGTGTGTGTGTGTGTGTGTGTGTGTGTGTGTGTGTGTGTGTGTGTTTGTGTGTGTTGTATGAAGCGTATAATCAGATTCACACCCATTACAACCCCCATTGGCATACTGAAGCAGACACCTCCCATACCATTTGCCCATATAACCTCTGTATGACCCCTGTGGTGCATGTGATACCTGCACTGTAATGTGTTGTGGCAATCTCACTAGTGGTGAGTTGTATTGCTGGCCCTGCCAAGTGTGTCAATGTGTGTGCATCCCTGTGAGAGTGTGGCTTTGTTGTCGCTGGCACCTGTTCATGCAGACAGGCACGTGTACTACACCTACCGTATAGCTACCATATCCCTGTTGCAGATGTCACTCACAATCACATATATGTTCTGAGGGCTCCTCTCCATGTAACCTATGTGGCGCATCCAAAGACTGCAAGGAAATGTGATAGCACTACATAGTAATCAGGGGTTTGATACCCTGTGCTGGTAGGTGTGTGACACAAACATGCTTAGGTTTTACTCTCCCACCCTTCCCTGATTTGTCTTTGAATCTGCCTCTCTCACTCCCTCTCTGGTGGATGTGGAGACCTACACCTGCTTTGCTTAGCCAGCACTATGTGTATTTTAAGTGATGCTCATGATCAGCTGATGGCCTCTGCACAATTTGTAGCCCTCCGCTAGCTGATTACATGTGGAACAGCTGTGGTAACATTCCCATAGCCAATTGCATGGAAACCTACTCCAATATCTAGGAACATCATGTTGGTGTTGGACCTTTCCATTCACTGTGAGCAGGAACTCGATCTGTTGTTTTGCAAACAGCATCTCAGATGGATTAGGGATTTACCTCTAACAGCATACACTGTGGAAACAGGGCAACACACAGGAGGGGGATGTGCCTGACCTGACTACAGAATGTAAGTGCTGCTATACTGCATTTGTAGTAATGTTGGTTTAACAGGGTGTGTGTGGCTTGGCTGTCCTACATGTTTTAATACCTGCCATGTCAGTGATATGTGCATGAGGAATCCCCATCTGTAGGGTCATCTTCAGACTAGGCAGTGTGTGATGCCTTTGGTTTCATGTGTTACCCACAGAGCACCTATCTGTGAACTGCAGAAGGTAGTGTGAGGATTGCAGTCTATAGATGGTAGAACTGTGATAGTTACTGACTTCATATCCCTCATAGGACATATGTTGCAACAAACCCTGTTACGATAGTAAATGTATGAGGTTAACACAGCAACATGTCAATATTGGCCTTGTGTATGTGCTTCCAGCCACACCTCTGTCAACCTTTGTACATATGTTAAGCATTAAGAGGTGCATATGTACTGTACACCATAATTAGTGACATCATATCTGATAACAAGCCAGTGAAATATCAGACTGCTTCACATATTATGTACAGTAGGGGTTGTATTTGATGATATAACCTGGACATTCTGTGGTTGTGTGTACAGTACTGAGGTCTGTGTACTTATGGTGAATGTCGACAGTGTGTGGAATGTTAATATGTACTTGGCCTATGTACAGACTATGCTAGATGTCATTGCTCTTGGTCCCATCCTATCTGATGTTACATGCTGGTCCACTATATGTTACCATATCGGCTTACATGTTTGTAGGGCCATACACACACATGCCCCATACCATAGACAGGTATCGGACCAGATTATGTAGTGGCCCAGTATATGTAGGGTTTATGTGTGAGTGGCACATATGAGGATGGTGTTGAACAGATAGTCCATATATGGCAATATTATGCTAGCGTACCGTATGTGGCTGTGCCTGTGTCCACATTGGATGTAGCTATGCACTTCTACACAGGTGTATCTTATCCTGTGCTGTGACATGCCTGTTGACCCTGCTATATATGCAGGTACATGTGCATTCCCTCATAGGAAATGTAGGCCAGTGTTGAGCCAGTCTGCCTGTAGCCTGCACAATGCTTTTTTACATGCCTAGCAGCTTAGTGTGCTTACCAAGTGAGATGTCATGTCCAGATACTTGCCAGATGTACTGCTGCTGGGCCTCCCTTAACAGTCATGTATGCCAGACAGAGTAGTGGGATGCTGTACAGATGTAAGTCAATATCTAGTGGGTAGTATGTGGCCATGGCACCCCTGTACCAGCAGTTAGTATGTGTCAGGACAGACAGGGGTGTGTGAATGCATAACCTATGTGGGCAAATGTATACGAGTCATTACGTGTTATACCCATCTACATGGCTATTAACATCCACATTGTCAGGCTTGGTCCACATGTTTTGCACTAAGGGATTCTGTGTATACCTCTGGACTGTCCAGAGTGTGTCAGAATGTCCACA
This sequence comes from Protopterus annectens, assembly GCF_019279795.1. Taxonomy (NCBI): domain Eukaryota; kingdom Metazoa; phylum Chordata; order Ceratodontiformes; family Protopteridae; genus Protopterus; species Protopterus annectens. The sequence goes on along the minus strand of NC_056737.1, from coordinate 173,597,880 downwards.
TATATTGGCCAATATCTCTGCTGTAGTCCACAGGAACATTACTTGCTAGCAGCGGTACTGTACTATGATGTACTTAGGATATCTGTCAGTAGCCAATGGTGCACATGTGAAAAGCAGATGTGACCTCCCACACACACCATGTCTGTGAAGACAGTCACTATTACAGTAGCAATAGTTTACTAATATACCTGCTATACATACATGACATCCCCTTGCACTACAAAATTGGGACTATAGGGGCTGAGGTAGGCCTACACTCCATGTTCAGTATATATGGTGGAAATATATGTATATATAATTATCCAGATATCTATATAGATATATACACATATACATATTGACATATATAGCTGGGTTTGTATATGTACATAGATATACATATGCACACCCAGATATATACATATACAGAGCAATATATGTCTACACATATGCAGATAGTGATACATATTTACATATAAGTATATCACACTGCCATTCGTGCCAGCACTCCACTGCTGTTGTATCCCCCACACATATGGTGGGGCTGGGGCCATATATGTGTGGGCTTCACTTACACCATACATGTGTGCCCATATGCACTCCAGAGGCCAGTGTATGCAACACTGGTATATGGGCCTGTATTACTGAGTCGGGGGGGGGATGCACCATAAATAACCTAGGCTGTTACAAAATGTGGGGGGTATCAGGGGTGAGCTGCCTTAAGGTATCTGGATGTACAGTATCATACAATTCACCTATACTGACATTACTTACATAACTTGGGTTAATGCAGGCCTACTACCTCCTGCCATACAGACTGTTCTGCTTGTCAGTGCGCTTGTGATGGTGTCAGTTATGCCTTGTTATGTAACAGTTACATCCTATTTGGTCAACTGAAGTCTTTACCACCTAGTGATTGTGTACAGAGTGTAGATACAGGCTGCTGAACTATACATCTGCATTACTTACTGCTGATTGTTTGGTATCCTGTGGCCCAGTCTGTCTTTACTATTGTACAATTTGAAGGGCTCGGCCTGGACAGCAACAGCTGTGAACCTTTCCAGACTACTGTATTAGTATAACTGTTTCACAGTTGCATTATTCTGTTTATATGGATGTCAGTGTCTGAACAGCTATATGACATGGCATATAAAACTGTAATAGTACACAAATAAAGGTTTTCCATTTCTGCAAACCTGTGTGTGGTGTTTTATCCTTTGATATCTCTGTGAGTATATGTTGCAGACAACGAATGTCATTTGTATGGGTGGCTCATCCAGTGTCCAGTTGTTAAGGTGTTAACTGTAGGCATAGTGGCTGTTCCATATTGTGTGCACCTACTACATTAGTATCTTACCATACATATCTCTGCGTGTGTATGTGGAGTCACATGTATATATATATATATATATATATATATATATATATATATATATATATATATATATATGTATATCTGTATCTGCATATTTGTGTCTGTGTATATCTATCCTGGGGATGTTGATAGTGTCCACTATTTACATTTCCTATGGGAACCAGACTATACTGCATGATATGTTACCAATACCAGCCTGACATCATACAGGTGGAATTTAGTACTGTTAACATCTTGCACCCATGTTGTGTCAGGCCCTGGTTATAGGACCTGCAACATTTGGTAATGTATTGCAGGGCGGACGTGTTTGGCTGTGGTGGGGTGGGTATACCTATTCATACAAGACATATATTGTCTGGGACCTCTCAACCCCATTAACGGTGCATGTGGACATATATGTTTTAGTTAATCTCCCATTGATATCTACAAATGCATGCCCATATATACCTATATAGATATACAGATATATATATATATATATATATATATATATATATATATATATATATATCTGCTTACATATATATAAAACTATGTCCGTATATACCTACCTAGATATACATCTGCTTACATATATGTAGCTTGCTGTGTATATGTAGACATATAGGTGTAGACATATATATGTGATGATGTTGCCATTTGCATGTATATATGTTCATATATGTATATATATATATATATATATATATATATATATATATATATATATATTTATATATGTATATATTTATATATGTATATATAACCGGGAAAAGCCAAAAGACACAAACATATATATATATATATATATATATATATATATATATATATATCTACATATATATAGATATGTTGTATCTGTTTAGCTATTAATATATTTACACACACACACGCATACATTCTAAATGTTGGAATACATTCTTTGTACTGTTTAATGACTGGGGAGGATGATATGTTTGTGAAAACATCAGGGTTATGAATATCTGCCATGGCTAAGTGGTACATCGCTTTGTCTATGGTGTGCAGGGTCCTGGGTTTGAGCCATGCAGAGGCTGTGTATTTTGTTGATGGGAAAAACACGGGCCGTTGGATACAGAGTGATTAAGGCACTTTACAGCAGTTGTAAGTGGCTTTGCACAGGTTTGCATGGAGGTAAGCACTGCTAACTTCCGGTTACAGTTTCTTATACTCTGTTAGCTTCTGTATTGTTTAACCTGTGTAGGCATTGCTTACCCCTGCACAAACAGGCTTAAACCCGCTTACTGCTGCTTAAAAGTGCTTACTCCTGCTTACCCCTGCACTAATTTCTTTAAAAGAAAAGAAAAAAGGGTTGATAGGAAAGTGGTGAAAAAGGGGCACAAAGAGGGAAAGACAGTAGGGAAAATAGCTAGGGATGTGCATGAAGGGTGTAGGGAAGGTCCATAGCTGCCGATTTCTTCTACAGCAACAGCTGTAGATATACACTGAATTTGGAGGTAGATTTGGACACTCAAACCCCTGCGAGAGGGGTGAGAACAAAAATAATAAGTTGTGATGCCAATTAGGCCAGATTACATGTGTCCAATGGACACGTGTGTGAAATGGAAAGCTATGTATCGGGCGAGATTTTTTGTGGGAACAGACCAATGGGCAGGGAGGTCCTTTTATTGGGCGCCAGACATGCTGGTGCCTGGTGTCACGGCCAGCTGAGGTGAACAGGTGGGTCCGCTGGGACTGGCCTTCCCAAGCATGCTATAGAGTTTAGATTTCATCATTTGTGGGTTAGTAATAGTCAACACATTCCAGGGTTGGGTATAACAGCATGCATAGATATTCCCATTAACCCAGACACCAGATATGGAATAGTTGCATAGCAAACAGAACACATTTATATATGGGACCACAGTGGTAATAAGAACAGCATGCAGGTACATTGATGGCACCATGCTACCAATGTTGGAATAATTCAATAAAGCATATGCATGGGAACCATTAAAATATTTATCAAATTGGACATTATCAGAACATAGGTGTCATTACATACCGGTTGGGGTGGATATGTTGATTATTGTTGGAGACATGGTGGGGGGAGAGAAAGATGTCAATTAGCAACTAGTATATTCTTGTAGTCCACATTACTTTCCTAGTCAGTGCTGTTATCTGTACCTTGCAAGTCTTACTACAGTACCCTATAGCCTTAGGTTGGACAGTGATATGGCTGTCGTCATCATTACACATGAACCGGTTTTACCTGCAGTATACACCTCTTACCTGGTATACCTGTGGAGGGAATGTTTGTTAACACTAACTGTTTGTACACATACTCCCGGATTCCGTGTTGATGTTTTGCATTATGCTATTCAAATCTTTCTACACAAACTCTGGCCATGTGTTGACCACATGCTGGTGTGCTGGGACATATCTAGAATATTGCCCTCTTCCACCTTTAGTGACCTGACACACACACATATACATGTTTCCTACACAGTTATATTATGTAGCACAGTGTGTGTGACAGTGACCAGTGATACTTTATTATTCAGAGAAACTGAAACACTCACAATTCCCTATAATACCAGAGTGAACAGTACCAGTACAGGTTATAATGGTCTGTATTTCTCAGCACAGTGTCCGTATCCAACGTACCTGTGGAAACAATGTTTGTTAGCACTACCTGACTGTTGCCACACAAAGTTCCAGATTACACATTAGTATTATGCACATACATCTCACTCTGTTACTGTACACACTCTGGTCATAGCTTGACAACATTGGAGTGTAGATAGGACATACTTGAAATATTACTCTCCTAACAGTTTTGGGGGTTGCTACAGTGACAGGTGTGTTCTCATGATGTTTGACAATCACTTGTATTCCCTGTTTGCTGGCTAAGCATCTGGAATCATCCCACAGACTTATCAGGGGGACAGGGGGACAGGCAGCAGATATGGGCACATATACTGGAAATTCTGGCCTCATCTGTACAGTTGTGGGGTATGCATCTGTATGCAGCCTAATTCCACTCCCAGGATTCAGACCATGGCTGTGTCTACAACTTAATCACTGTCTATCACAGTTGTGTCTGCTATATAGCTATTGCTGTATATCTCCTATCTGCTTTGTCTTATTAATCCCCTGTGCTTTTGCATTCTGACCTTGTATTACAACACTCATATACAGATTTCCTAAACAGTTATATGATGTAGGACAGTGTGGGTGACAGTGATGTGTAATACCTCATTATTCAGAGCAACTGCATATCATTCTTGTATTTCTGGGCACAGTGTCAGTATCTGACAGACCTGGGGGAGGAATGTTTATTAGCACTACCTGAATGTTCCCACACACAGTACCAGAGTCCACATTACTATTATGCACATATATCTCACTCTGTTACTGTACACACTCTGACCACAGCTTGTCAAGTTGGGGTGTAAATGGGACATATGTGGCTTCTTAGTCACATAAGGTATTGGGGAGTTGCTAGTGTGCCAGCTTTGTTCTCATAGCTGTGTGTCAATCAGTTGTATTTCCTGTTTGCTGCCTATACGTCTGGGATCATCCCACCGATTTCCCAGGGAGACAGGTTGATAGGCAACAGATATGGGCCACTTTACTAGACATTCTGGGCATATCTGTACAGTTCTGGGGTATGATTCTGTATGCAGACTACTACCACTGGCTGGATTCGTACAGTGGCTGTATGTGCTAAAAAAGCAACAGTTCACCTCTCAGTTGCATATTCTATTTGTTTTTTGTTGTCTGCATTTTCCCTGTTTACGGTCTATGTGTCTGTCAGTTGTATTAAATGGCCTCTGGGGATTACACCTGTCATATACAGGCATTCCTACACATTCAGTTTATGGTGCACAGTGTGGGTAACAGTGCTTAATACTACAGTACTATTACATGATTGCATATCTACATTACCGTATGCTACCAGGATATACACTTGCAGTCCAGCAGTTAGACCTGTTTTGTCAGGCTATTACACTTTTATTGACTTACAAACAATATGAGCTCTTACTGCCATATTCTCTAGTGTATGCAGTACTTGCCTTGAACAATACAGGTTTTATACTAGCAATTAATTCATTACTACTTTTATTATTATTTCCTATGACAGTAAATGAATGAGTATTACTGACCTGCCTCGCATCGCAACCTCGCCAGGTGACTGATGTGGGCCTCCTGGTTCGCGGCCTGCTGCATTGCAGCTGTGGGGGACATAAGAGGAATATTTAGCCATACCTATCCATGATATACCTGAGCTGACAATTATTACACACATACTGGGGTGATACTTACACACATCTGGAACATCCCCTGATGCTCTGGCCTCTTGGAGCCACTCCTCCAAGAGGTCCACCTTATGCTGCTTCAGGTCGGCATAGTGGTGCCTGACCTGCTCACCAGTTCGGGGTATGACATCGGCACTGGTGAGATCATAGGCGAGAAGGTCCCAGGCCTCCACTTTATATTGGGAGCCCTGGTACTGGCCCTGCAGCAGTCTCTGATCATGGTCTTTAATTAGGAGTCCTGCCATGACCTTGGACTCCCGGATGCACCAGCACTGTGCCCAGAAGTGCACACCTTCTCCCCTTACTGCCATAGTGCCTGCAAGGGGAAGCTACAACCAGTTATGAAATGTATTCCTGTCTCTTGGGTTTAAGTAGGGCCAATTTCCTGCACTTTTCTGTGACTGGCCGGTTTTGAAAAGGCTAAGCTATGGGCAAATTTGCTTACCTAGGGTTGGCATTGTTTAAAGCGGTATACCACTGGGCACAATGAGTTAGCTGGTCTACACATTGCTTACACCTCCTAAGCTGGCCTGTGCAATGCTTAATGTTGCTTACATTAGACTTTGCATTATATTTCCTTTTGGGCATTGATTTCTTATTCATTGCATCTTATATATCTGCCTGGTATCCACAATTAATGTGTACGCACACTCTGTGGGGGTCCTTGTGTTTTTACTGGGGACTTCAACACTCTATTACAATTACACCTCACTTCTGGGCTTACTGCTGTACTCCAGTTCACATATTTATGTTATGTAGTGGGTTATGGAACATATGACTGTATACTGATTCCTTTCACAGGTACAGTTTGGTTATACTATTGTGAGGACTTGTTTGCTGATACCTCATTTGTCTGTACTTCTGTGATGGCTTAGTGGTTAACTACTGTGGCTATGATGTATAGAGTCCTGGGTTCGAAACCTGCATGGTTGCTTATTTTGTTGATAGGCAGAACAAGGGCCATTGGATACAGAGTGATTAAGGCACTTTTGACAGTTGTAAGTGGGTTGGCACAACGGTAAGCACTGCTAATCTGCCGTTACATCTGCTTACAGAGAGTTAGCTTCAGAATTGCTTAGCCAGTGTAGGCATTGCTTACTGCCATGCAAATGGGTTTAAGCCTGCTTACTACTGCTTAAATATGCTTACTACTGCTTATTTGTGCTTAAACCTGCTTACTAGTGCCTTATTCATTATGACACTGACACCTCATGTGCATTTCCTGCAGTACTCCAGTTCATAAAAATATGTTATTTAGTGGGTTTTGCAACATAAATATTGATCATAACGTGCTTTGCCATGGAAAATGGAACGTGCTGCAGTAGGACTCAAACTGGGAATGCCTGCTCGTAAGGCGAATGCTCTGCCCACAACACTATTGCTTCATTTGCATATATCTTCCTTGTTATCCACACCCGCGCACCTATGGTTAGCTTTAATCGGATTTAAAAAAATAAATAAAAGAGTTTCTTCATTTTATTTATATATCCTGTTGCTGTTGTACACAAGGGGGACTGTTGGTGTGGATATGTGGTCACCTGTGTGTGGTCTCGCTCATTGCATACCCCTTTCTGCTGTTCTTCATTGCTGGGGTGTGTTTATTCTGCGAGATCTGCTCTCAGACATGCCCCCTACACTCTTACACACTCTATGTAAGCCTAGGAGCTCAGGCAGCATGCCTCATTATTATGCATGGCACGCTGCCGTCCTGCTCCTAAATGGCCGCCTTCATGCAGGACTAAGCTAGTCCTGCATGGAAGATTAGTAAATCTGGGGGAATTTCACTATTACCTGATTATTCAAATTTTAAAGTTATAATATGGCAGTAGTTCATTCAGATATTGAAAAGACCTTTTATTTCCTAAATTGGAAGTATATATATTTAGGGCTTTGGATGTATTTAGTTTTCTTCATCCTTCTATAAAACTAAAAAAATTGTTACATAATTATTTTTGATATGTCAAAATAGGAGTATATGTTTCTCAAGCAATAATGATAACAAAAGGAGCTAAACAATTTCTACATTTTCATCTTTTTTATTTGCTTTAGCAATTTAACTATTGACAACTTATAATAACCAAAATGAAAATATTGAGAGCTTGAAAGTGTAGAGTAGATGTCATTCTAAAACTTCATTATTTTGCTGATTATGTACCGCTAACATTAATAAACATTAACTCGTGCTTGTAATATGAAGAAAATATACTAACATTTTTTTAAATGATTTCTAAATTAAAATTCAATGAGAATAGGACAATGCAATGTTAATAAATCAAGAGGAACCTCAATCAATATTAGACATGTATAATTATAATTGAGATTGTAAAACATTATAGTTCTTTATAATTACATTGTCTAAAAGCTTAGAGGACATTAATCAAAAAAGCTAAAAATATTATTAAAGATTTAAAAGATGCATTCTTAAGTTTAAGAAGATATCTGTGCATTTAGGGAGAGAATGAGCATTGTCAGTGCTATTGCCAAAATATTATATATAACTCAGACTACATCATTAATGCCAAGCAAGACTCATATTAAAGACTTGAGATGTTTACAGCTGCCATTTGGTATACAAATGAACATAGAACTGATCTCAAAAATAATATCAGAACATGGAAAATAAAGAGTTAGAAATCTTGGGTATAGGATCTTATGCTATGGCATCTATATATAATAAACAAGTTAAATACAACTTAGCCTACAAAATGGAAAGATATATGTTCTATATAAAGATAAAACATTCCAAGTAACAAATCAATTTAAAAATTACACATGGAATATTGTAGTATTAAAAGCCAACCATTTTATGTATATTCCAGTTTCTACAAGCTCTAAATATATATAACCACTCTATTGAAGTTATTTAAAACTTTTATATATAAATTCCCAATATTAAAACATGGATTTTTTTGTATTCCATATCTTCTTTATAGTAGGACATATTTGTGGCTGCAATATAGAAAGATATTTGATATGAGATAAATTGTTATCCTACAAATTTAACCGTGTATAAGGAACCATTTTTGTATCAACAGATAATATTATTCATAAGTATAAAATAGATTCTGAAGATTGGTTACTGCTATAAAGCATTAGACAGTTTATATTTTTAAACTTACAAAATATGACGGAAATAACTGTAAAGACCTATCCACATTGTTGAACAATATAAAATCCATACAACTGAATCAAACAAGAGCTATAACATTGTTTCCTGAAATATATATATAAGTATACTTGTTATGTAGATCATTTATAATTATCAGTTATTGGAATTATCTAAAAAGATTTAGCTATATAAATTTTACTGGTGTAGATAAGGCCATAATGTTAGGTTAGCTAAAAGACACTATCCTATTTATTTTGAAAAATGCATATGCAGTTTTTTCATAGCACATTTCTTAATCCACACAGCATAGGGAAATGTATAGTAAGAATAAAACCTATTGCTGTAGATTTGCTCCGAGATTGTGATCAGATAAAGTATAGTTAAACATTTGGACTTCTGTTCTTCAACTTTTTTTGTGTATTAGTTAAGATCAGTTGTCATTATTTTGATGCCCGTTAGTTGTTAGATGTAAAACAATAACAACAAACTAGAACAAAAATCTTTCAGGCTGCCTTTTTTTAATTTTTGAATATATAACCATTACTGTTTATGAAAATTAAATTAATACAAATTTAATGAGATATAATGGACATCTAGTAATTAAAATTATGGCTTAAATTATCCTTATTACCAGAAAAAAATAAAAGGTTAATATTTTATAATATAAATCATTCTGTTTAAAATAACGTGACAAATCATAATAGGAATCTTGAGTATATAACTATTGTTAAAATATTTGTGACTGACTGGCACACATTGTATAATTGTATATAGTGTAGTTAGTTTAGTCTTTTTATAAGTAAGTCAATAATAATTAGTGATAATTTTAATTTCTGTTTAGTTCAAATGTTACTCATATAATTAGCAGACTGAAATAGCATTTACGTTGTATATGTTATTTGTATTAACTAAAAATCTTAATATTTTTAAAGAAAAGAGACTTTGCTAAGCATCTTGCAAGAATCAGAATATAATGACAGATCTTGAAGATTTTCTGAATATTCCAAGCTTTCAAGCCTAATCATTTTCCTAATAAGAAATTAGCACAACTTTTAAGTGTTGCTTCAGATGCCTTATTCAAAGACTACAGAATGCAACAATGTATTCAGCAATGGATCAAATGAGAGAGATAATATTTTTTTTTCATTTCTTGAATTACTAGACACAGCCTTTAGAATTGTATTTGCTACAAAATATACTTCCCTGCCTTAGATAAATATGCAGTGGTGAAACTTTAAACTGATTTCTTCCATAGACCATAAAGATTTAATGATGGTATTTGTATGATATGGCCGTCTATATCAAAATCAGAATGTCTATCCTTTTTTTCCAAGACTCATGATTCTGTATTTAATTACATTTAATGATGGTATTGCTCCTGCATGTGTATTGATGTAAGCCATCTTGGACAATATTGGCATATCTTACTTACTAAGTTATCCAGTTTGCACACAGCAAAATATATGGTTATCCATTCTCCATTTCCTACTTTAATATCTGAAAAGCATAGTCCAAAAAGAACTGGCCTCAGTACAGACCCATGTTAACTCCCACAGGAATTGTCAGGTAACGCTCCACTGTTATTTGAATGTTGCTACTTTATTTGTATTGTATTCATTGAATTACATCTGGGCTGGCATTTAATACTGTCGAATGTAAAAACAAGATCAAGATAAGCATTATGCAGTGTCATTCCTCACCAAGTGCCGCTGTTACCTCTTCAAAGACTGGCATGAGATTCATAAGACAAATTCTCATGTTAACTGTCATTATTGCTATATATCTAACATAGTTAGGCTACAATGTCATTTTGAATATAATCCTTTATGAGTCTCTCCATGATGTTTCCATAGAATGCTGGTGAATCTTCAGTGATTTCCCTTTGTGAACCAGTACCACTATTGTCGATCAGCTTAAGTCATCAATAGTTTCTCTATATTCAATCAAAGCATCCACAATAGTGCTGCATCTCAATGCTTTTTCATTGTCTAGATGTGTAACTTAAAAGAAAAAACATAAAAATGTATGTCAAAAATCCCCAACCATATACTTCCAATGGAGAATTTACCTCTCACTACAGTAAAAAAATGAAAAAAAAAAAACACTGCAGCACATAGTTAACTAATTTCATATAAGTAACCACAGTTTCAATTAACTGCAAACAAATAAATAAATAAAATAAAATAAATAAATTGCAGTAAAGCTGCTCAACAGAAAATGCCTTGCTGAAATGAAAAGAATATTTTAGCAATATGTTCTCTTGCTAACATTTAGTTTAATGTGACTTATAGAGAATCTGTTTGGTTGTCCTTCATTCTGCATAGAAATTAGGTTTCAATTTTGTGTGGAACATATGACTCTGACTATATGTGGGATATATTCTCAATCCTCCAACACATATATTTGTTTATTATGAAGCCTAAACAATTGATAGTCCCCATCTCTGTGTGATTGCTTATTTGTTTATTGATAACATGTTACATTCACATTTTTTCTCTTTCAGCATTCTGATGAAATTAAACAGTATCCTACCTTTGCTTTCAACCAAGCTAAGTTCACAGTTATATCTGAAAGATTTGATAAGAAAAATATATAGTTTCTGTACTTCATTTAATCTAGCCTCATTTTTAATATTTTTAAAATTATTTATTTTTGAAAGCTAAATGGTACCTCATTTTTCTGTTGTATATCTTATTAATTCTCTGATTATAACAAAGTGAATATTTTGCTAAATATGCTTGTATATATATATATATATATATATATATATATATATATATATATATATATATATATATATATATATATATTTGACTTACTGGTATGTGTTAAGGAATACAAACGTTACTATCTTGGTGTATTGTGTGTGCAAGAGACCAGATGGAAGGGGAGTAAAGCTAGGTGTATCGGAGGTGGGTTCAAATTGTTTTATCATGGTGTGGATGGAAGGAGAAATGGCGTAGGAGTTATTCTGAAGGAACATTATGCTAACAGTGTTTTGGAGGTGAAAAGAGTGTCAGATAGAGTAATGTTTATGAAGCTGGAAATTGATGGTGTAATGATGAATGTTGTTAGTGCATATGCTCCACAAGTTGGGTGTGCAATGGATGAGAAAGAAAAAATTTGGAGTGAATTGGATGAAGTGGTGATGACTGTACCCAAGGGTGAGAGAGTGGTGATTGGAGCAGATTTCAATGGGCATGTTGGTGAAGGGAACAGAGGGGATGAGGAAGTGATGGGTAGGTATGGTGTTAAACAAAGGAATGCAGAAGGTCAGATGGTAGTGGATTTTGCAAAAAGGATGGACATGGCTGTGGTGAATACATATTTTAACAAGAGGGAGGAGCACAGGGTGACATACAAGAGTGGAGGAAGATGCACACAGGTGGATTATATCTTATGTAGGAGGGCCAGTTTGAAGGAGACTGGAGACTGTAAAGTGGTGACCGGGAAAGTGTAGTTAGGCAGCATAGGATGGTGATTTGTAGGATGACGTTGGTGATTAAGAGGAGGAGGAGGAGTGTGAGGGCAGCACCAAGAATCAAATGGTGGAAATTGAAAAAGGGTAATTGTGAGGTGAAGTTCAGGGATGAGTTAAGACAGGCACTGGGTGGCAGTGAAGAGTTACCAAATAGCTGGGTAACTACAGCAGAGCTAGTAAGGGAGTCGGCTAGAAAGGTGCTTGGTATCACATCTGGACAGAGGAAGGATGACAAGGAGACATGTTGGTGGAATGAGGAAGTACAGGAGAGTATACAGAGAAAGAGGTTGGCAAAGAAGAAGTGGGATTGTCAGAGAGATGAAGAAAGTAGACAAGAGTATAAGGAGATGAGGTGCGTGACAAAGAGAGAGGTGGCGAAGGCTAAGGATAAGGCATATGAAGAGTTGTATGAAAGGTTGGACACTAAGGAGGGAGAAAAGGACCTGTACCAATTGGCTAGACAGAGAGACCGAGCTAGGAAAGATGTGCAGCAGGTAAAGGTGATAAAGGATAATGAGGGAAACATATTCACAAGCAAGGAGAGTGTGTTGAGAAGATGGAAAGAGTACTTTGAGGGGTTAATGAATGAAGAGAATGAGAGGTAGAGAAGGTTGGATGATGTAGGGATAGTGAATCATGAAGTACAATGGATTAGCAAGGAGGAAGTAAGGATAGCTATGAAGAGAATGAAGAATGGAAAGGCTGTTGGCCCAGATGACATACCTGTGGAAGCATGGAGGTGTTTAGGTGAAATGGCAGTGGAGTTTTTAACCAGATTGTTTAATGAAATCTTGGAAAGTGAGAGGATGCCTGAGGAATGGAGAAAAAGTGTTTTGGTACCGATTTTTAAGAATAAGGGTGATGTGCAGAGCTGTAGTAACTACAGAGGGATTAAATTGATCAGTCACAGCATGAAGTTGTGGGAAAGAGTAGTGGAAGCAAGGTTAAGAAGGGACGTGATGATTAGTGATCAGCAGTATGGTTTCATGCCAAGAAAGAACACTACAGATGTGATGTTTGCTCTGAGAGTGTTGTTGGAAAAGTACAGAGAATGTCAGAAGGAGTTGCATTGTGTTTTTGTAGACTTAGAGAAAGCATATGACAGGGTGCCTAGAGAGGAGTTGTGGTATTGTATGAGGAAGTCAGGAGTGTCAGAGAAGTATGTAAGAGTGGTACAGGATATGTACGAGGGTAGTGTGACAGTGGTGAGGTCAGCAGTGGGAGTGACAGATGCATTTAAGGTGGAGGTGGGGTAACATCAAGGATCAGCTCTGAGCCCTTTCTTATTTGCAATGGTGATGGACAGGTTGACAGACGAGATCAGACAGGAGTCCCCGTGGACTATGATGTTTGCAGATGACATTGTGATCTGTAGTGAGAGTAGGGAACAGGTGGAGGAGACCCTGGAGAGATGGAGATATGCTCTAGAGAGAAGAGGAATGAAGGTCAGCAGGAATAAGACAGAATATATGTGTGTGAATGAGAGGGAGGATAGAGGAGTGGTGAGGATGCAAGGACTAGAGGTGGCGAAGGGGGATGAGTTTAAATACTTGGGGTCAATAGTTCAGAGTAACTGTGAGTGTGGAAGAGAGGTGAAGAAGAGAGTACAGGCAGGATGGAGTGGGTGGAGAAGAGTGTCAGGAGTGATTTGTGACAGACGAGTACCTGTAAGAGTGAAAGGAAAGGTCTACAAGAGGGTAGTGAGACCAGCTATGTTATATGGGTTGGAGACAGTGGCATTGACAAAAAGGCAGGAGTTTGAGCTGGATGTGGCAGAATTGAAGATATTAAGATTTGCACTGGGTGTGACGAGGGTGGATAGGATTAGGAATAAGTATATTAGAGGGTCAGCCCAGGTTGGAAGGTTTGGAGACAAAGCCAGAGAGGCATGATTACGTTGGTTTGGACATGTGCTGAGGAGGGATGCTGAGTATATTGGGAAAAAGATGCTAAGGATGAAGCTACCAGGTAACAGGAAAAGAGGAAGGCCTAGGATAAGGTTTATGGATGTGGTGTGAGAGGACATGCAGGTGATTGGTGTGACAGAGCAAGATGCAGAGGACAGGAAGAAATGGAAACAGGTGATCTGCTGTGGAGACCCCTAACGGGAACAGCTGAAAGAAGATGATGATTATCTTAGGATTCCCTGATAATATCTTGATTAGACTTATTTGAGCCATTGAGCATAGTAACCAAATCTATTTTCTCAGGCAAGTCATTTATTGCATCATAGTTTGCATTGTTAAAGTCTAGGAAGAACAATTTATTTATGCTTGAGTTTGATTTTACTTTTAGGTTAAAGATGATGGCAGCACAATATCTATTAATTACAGATGGTATGACCATGGGTGGGCAACAGAAATATCTTAGGTTTGTCACTATGCTGTCCATACTTCCCAACATCTCTGTGCCAGAAATCTGGACAAAGCCTAAAGTAATGGGGGGATAAGGGCCCAAAACCGGACAGATTTTAAATATTGCTCCTACAAAGTCAGAAAGTTACTAGAATAACAGTATTTGTATTATCATGCATTTTCTGAAGGATATGAAGTCTAAAACTGAAATGTGTTTAATTATTTAGTGACTTCAGTATTCAGTAATTTGCCAGAAAACCACAAATGTTATGAGGATCAGATCCAAATTATGAGGCAAAAATCTGGACATTCTGCAAAAATCTGGTCAATTGAAGGGTAAGCTATTGTTATCATTAGCTGGATATCAAACTATTTGTTCAAAAGTATTTTTCATGTTGCCAAGTATTCCCTGACATTGTTTGGATAAATATTTTCCTGGGTTTGCAGTGGATCTTAGTTAGAAAATCCTCATGCTGTACAGGAGATATAGGCTGTGCTCTGTAGAGTCATATAATATTACACTCAGTATCAGTGATGTAAAATGCTGTATGAAAAAGTGGCAGGCATGAGTTATCTTCTTGATTTTTGGCTTTTAGGTGTCTTTTGCAAAGAATGAAATACTAACAACAGCCCATCAGACTTACCAATGAATGTAGGTATACCTTGGAATTTGTGATTTTAATTTTGAATCTATATAAACATCCTGCAAGTAGAGAAAAGTTCTAAATTGCCCTTTGTCTTACTGAGACTTTATCAGCAGAGTCATCCTCACTCTTTAATGTTATGATTTTTATTTATTTTTATTTTGGAATTTGAAGAGATCTAAAATAAAGACAGTACAGTACAGAGAGAGAAAATGCCCTTTTCAGTGCCTGTACTGCCAATGAAGAGAGGTGAAACCCACCAGACACAAATGTACATGGACAAGGGGGCAGCCATTCCATGTGCAAGGGATTAGAGGATGTGACTGGCAGATGCAGATAAGTTAGTAATGCAGCAGAGGCCTTCTTTTCTGTATTGGTATTTCTGAATGCTAGAACAGAAATTAATTCTAGTACTGTACTGTTGCTCTCAAGACTGAAGCATGTACTTCAGTTCTTTGTTGGTTGTATACTGTTTGTTGTATCAAATCCCCTGCATGGTATTCTACAGCTTTCAAAATACTTTTTTTCCCTCGTCAGCTTAGAGTTGAGGGATGTAGAGAACAACACTGGGGTAAATTTGTGACACCCCTTCAACATGCTGAGGTAGGTTTTGAAGAGATTTTTGGTACTTCCTCTACTTAACATGGAATGGAAGCTTATTCCATAGCTATGGACTCCTTTGGAGAGATCTCTTACACACTAACGAGTTCTATTGATCTGGTGATATTCATCAGGATCTTATGAACAAGTGTTGGTAATACTATCAGTTTTACAGCTATGTTAAGCTTAAACACGGTGATGTCATTCAAAGCCCTATAAGCCAAGCAGAGGTTACCACACAGTAGAGAATAGTAGTAGGGCTTCTGGTCCTGCAGGGTACCATGAGTAGGACTTACCTGAGATTTTGCTTGTTAGAAGCCACTGGGACCTCTCAGGTTGGAATATATGTTTGAATAGGCGCATGCTATAGGAGTCCATATATTCTATCATGGGCCTGATTATGGAGGATTACAGAGAGGTAATGACTTCATTTAATCTGGAAGATATAAATGTATGAGAATCCTAAGCTCCTTTAAATGGTCTATCCGGAAAGTTTTCCACTTGATAAAGCTGTACACACATTTAACACACTTTTCCTGAAAACACTCAATAGTCTAGCTCCATCTACAACAAAAAGAATAAAAAATAAATACTACTCCTTGGCTATCCACTCATAGCAGGCTCCTAATGCTTGAAAGAGATAGAGCTTAGAAGGAATGGCTAAAACATAGATCTGTACAAAACTTACAACTCTTTAAAGAATTATGTAATTGTACTAAAAGCCAGATTAATGTAGACAAGAAAATCTACTTCAGTAATCCCTTCCTAAATATGTGTTCCAACCCTAAGAAAGTTTAGTTTTCTATTAATAATATACTCCATCCTGGAACATCAACTCCTAATGCTGCCCCAAATAACACTCCCTCTGAAATAGCTACCCAGTTTAACACACATTTTATAGAAATAATTAAAGCCCTTACTAAAGATTTTCCTCATAACAATCCTGACATGCCTTCTCCTCAGACAGCAAACACCTTCTGTTTCACCCCAAAACCCACCCTGACCTTCTATATCAAATCATTACTCCTTAAACTAAAACCCTGTTCTCCTTCAGCAGATAATCACCCAACAGAATACCTCAAGCTAGCTGCCAGTTCCATAGCCTGTCCTGTGGCTGTCCTAATTAATAGAGCCATCAAGGAATCATATATTCCTTCTTTATGGAAAAAAAATCTTCATCATCCTCATCTGATATAACCAGTTTTAGACCTATTGCCACATTATCTCCTTTGTCAAATCTTCTGGAGAAGTACATTCACAAACAACTACTTGAACACAGCCTTCAGGAAAAGCTCCTGGCCCCCACACAGCATGGTTTTAGACCTGCCCATAGCACTACCATGGCCTTATTAACCTTCAAAGATTCTACTATATTAACAAAGCCAGAGACAAAGGCAAATTAATTTTCTCTGTATTCCTTGATCTGTCTAAAGCTTTTGATTTAGTCTGTCACAAAAAACATCTGTCTGTCAACTGTCTTCCCACAACCCACACTACTATGGTTTAACAACTCATTACATCGAGTGATTCTTCCAGGTGCATCTGCAGTTAACTCCTACTGATGCCTCTAGGCATCCAATATTGCTTGTTCAAATTTGCATCAATAATTCCAAAACCATGCTATGTACAAGGTTTTAAAATATTTCATCTTACGGTTTACATAATGGCAAACTCAACTGCATTAATCTTTGACATCTGTTTAGTGCAGGTAAAGAGATATTTACTCCTGTTTTTATGACATTAATTTATCTAGATACAGTTTTCACATTTTCCTAAATATCTCAACATCCAAGTAACAGAGACAGAACTCCTTAGCCGCATATGAAAACTCTCAGCTATATGAATAAAATGCTGCTGACAGTATGTGTGTAACTTGAGTGGTTGCTGAGATATTATAAATTGTTTACTAAATATTACAAACATAACAGTTACTGTGTTTACTTGACTTATACAATTCAGTTTAAGACCTAGAACCTAAAGAGTACTACTGCTATAAAAATAGTTTATGCTGAAGGGATTGCTATTTATACTTCTTTCACAACCCTATAGTTCAAGAAATATGAACATTTGTTTGAAATGTGAAGACATAATTTGATTCTGTCAAAAGGCTTAGGCTTAGGTTTATGTTATAGCTGAAACACCTGATGTCCTTAAAGGGTCATTTGCAAATATCCCATGTTGCCTTTAATACAAGAGGTTTAAGGATTCACACAGTGGAAAGTCTAGACTTGCTAGGTTTTTCTTTTGTTTTTACTGATTGTTTTTTCTGTGTGACCTTTTTATTCATTGTTTTAGTTTTTTGGTTGGGATATTTTGCGGACACTCTAATGGTTATGGATATCAGCTGGGTAAGACAACCCTCTGTTACTAAAGTTTGACCAAACAGTTCATTTGTTTTGTGCTGAGAATGTGTTATGAAGGCTGAAATGTGCATTTCTATAGCTGGTGGAGCTTGGCTTTATTGGCCTGAATTTATCCATAAGTAGACTTACAAAGTTATGGACATTCAGAGTTGCTGTATATCTGAAGTGCCTGATCTCTTTAAATGGTCATTTGTATATTTTTAAGGATTCACACAATAGAAAGTGTAGTCTTAATAGGCATTTCTTTTGTTTTTACTGATTCTGTGTGACCTTTTTACTCATTGATTTCGTAGGTACTACAAGTTCGGCAACTGGACATCTGGATTAATAAATCTGTAGTTACACTGATCGGTACTGAGGCTACTGTTGTGTGTGGGGCACCACTGTGGCTTTTTCCAAACTTAAGGCTCATACCCAGTAGAAAGTCTGAGATTAAACAGGATTATGAAGGGATCAATTAAGATGTGTTTAGCACAAAGGAGACAGCCAAGTACATTTTCAGGCCCTGTGAAATATGTAGTTTTAAATTTAGAGTGGGCATTTAGAGACTCTTCTGGTGTACTTATGTGGATGTCTGGAGTGAGTGGGGATACACTGAGAGGGATGTTGGAATGAAAATGATTCAAAGTTACTTCTAGGTTTATTGGTAATGTCTTGTTGTCTGAGATGCTCATGTTTATCCAAGCTTGACAGTAATAAATTCCCTCAGCATTGCACTGTGTCCTTAATGACTGACTGAATGCCAAAACTTTGTGTTGATATTCAGGTGCTGTATGAGGTGATGTGTCTTTCCTCTCTCTCTCTTTCGGCTTTTCTCGGTTAGAGGTCGCCACAGCGGATCACCCTGTCCGCTCATGATGTGTGTTTCCTGTGCTTGCTAAATTGTTCACTCATCCAGCCATTTCATCTGCATACCCAAAAGGGAGGACTTTTAACCTATTTGAGATGTTCCTAAGTTAGCTTCAAGCAGACATGACACTGTCACAAGCTCTTTACAAAGTACAGTGAGGTTTGTGTTTTTTTTTTCTGAACAGCTGAGTTGTCAGTTTGTAGGACATTATGGGGAAGAGTGCCTGTTTGCAATGTCTGATTTATGGGTCTTAAAGCTTGATTCAAGTTTAAGTCTAGGTGCTTTGTTGTTGCAGACTTTACCCACTTCCATGGTACAGTGGCTATATATATTTTATTTAGTGTGGTCAGTGGAACATCTGTGTAGTGTGCTGCATGTATGAAGTTCTGGTTTTATTCAGCTTATGGTTCTGGGGTACAACATTTGAAGGTGTAGTCTTCAGAACCTCTGCATATGTACTAGTAGGTTTGTTTGTCCATGTCTGTGTATGTGTATATGTGTTTATGCTTATATGATGGTGCTGCTGAGTTAAGCCTCAGTCTTCTGGACATAATTACATTATTCACACATTTAGGGTCCTGTCAAAAATTAGTGGATTTACTTTTAGCATAAAGCAGTCTTGCATTCCTTACTGTAATCTATAAAGTTTTTAAATTAGCTCATAAAGTGATTCACAGCTTATCTAAAGTAAGATCTTTGCCATGAAAAATATAATTCAGATAAACATGTGCTTCTAATAAATTTTTTTTCATCTGTCAAAAAGTCATTAAAGTGGTAACTTTTTAAAGGAGTTTCTTTTTAAACAAATTGTGCCTTCTGTTTTATCAGAGCAGTACTAGGAACTAGTGCTAATTAAAGACTTTAAACGTAAGCGAGAGACAGTAGATGGTTAAATATGTGGTTACTGCAGTACAGTGTACAAGCAGCAGGTGGAAAATATGAAAGTGATGAAAGGGATGGAAATTAACTTAAGGGAAGGTCTTTTTGACAATGTGATTTTGTGTTATTGCCTCTGTGGCACAAAATTCTGAAGCCCTAACAACCTGGGTTTGACTAGTCTTTTTATAGGCACATGCACTCATGGTCGGAGCATGTAAGGGAATGGCCAGCGTACATCAAAACTCCTCCATCTAGTGAACAAGCCAACAATGTGAAAAAAGAGCTCTGCCATTCAATTCCATCAGAGCATTAGTGACCCTGACCTCTGCTGACGCTATGATCTTCCTCGGGAGGAGAACCTTTCCATCAATATCAAGCATAAGGGACTTCGGGGACTGGAGTAATATGAAATAGAGATGAAGGCTAAAGCCCACGGCAAGTGGGATGGAAAAAGAATGCAGAAGAAATGTGATCTTGTATTGATCAGTAGTAGAAGAAAATGATATAAAATAGGAAGGTTTTTGAAGTTAAATTTGTATAAACAGTGAATAACTGAAGAGCCACTGGGCTTAAGAACACAACAGAGACAAGATATCAGTACATATAGCTCCTTTTCACAAATCTTAAGGCAGCAATCTAGGAGAGATATAGCAGGATTGAAATGACCCTTTAAACATGGAAGGAATTGCTGATTGATAAGATTAATCCCATTCCAGGTCATGAAGAGCAGTTGCCTAATCTTGTAAACAGCTTTTATAGAGCTTGTATAGCTGATTCAAACTTGATTGTGTTAAGATGAAGAATATGCTTGACTGCTTTTTATATTGTTAAACATTTTATGTCTTTGTGAAAAGTAACTTCGTATAGTTGTTTAAAATCTCTAAGCATGTGATGAGTATGGAAGTAAATATATATTACAAGTGCTTCCTAGATAAATACCAAAGTAAGAGGATTTTAAATCTGAGGACCATGGTTTAGGATCAGTAAATCATCAACTACTGGCAGACCTTCATTTCTATATACTATGCTCTTACACTGATTGCCTCTTAGGTCTGAGAATGTTTTTTTTTTCATGCAGGTAAGAGAGCTGGGTCAAATTGTAATTTTTCAGTTCTAAACACTATCTTGTAAAGATGTGCAAATGTGTAAGAGTAACAAACTTGCAAACTTTAACAATTATTGACATTAATAATTACTAATAATACTATGATAGTAGTCATCCTAGAAATGCAGTAGAATTAGGATATAAAAGACTAGCTTTAGCATCTGGAGTCTGAAATCAGAAAAAAAATTACCATTGGTTGGGAAGTTTAAAGCTGTCTGTTTTGCATAGCAACAGCAATGCTAGTCTAGATTTTTAGCCCAATCGTGGAGTCCATGGCTCATGCCTTTTAAAAGTGGTGGGTGGGTTTATTGTGAGATAAATGACCGTGAAAGAATGTAGAGTCTGGACTCTGGAGAAAGTTTTAAGATGAATAGAACTTTTTTGTAAAGCAAGGTGGATCAGATATTAGAGTTTAAATATTAGGGCACCTGTTATCTGTCTAAGGTACAGAGAAGTGGAAAGACAGCAGGCGTTTTTCCTCTGGATGTGCAGTGGTGTTCTGTTGAGGAAGAACTGAACATGAATCAACACATGTTGATTGCTGCCATGTGAAGCGAATTTGCTTTACTGGCTTGCACCAGTACTTCACAAACCATTGAGAAAAAAGAATAAACAAAGGCATTCCTATGTTATTTGCTGAACTACTAGTACTACTGTACCTTCTGGAGTTGCTGTATCCATGGTGAGAGCATACCCATGGTCTAAAGGATATCTCACATAAAAGTCCACTCCTTTTGGATCAGAAAGTTTTCTTAACATCTTGGGAGACATCCAATGACAGCATGTCACCATTTTGGACTGCATCTGAAGTAAGAACAGGCATTGCTGTTGGTTTTATTTTCATAAAAAATGGTGTACTTATAGTCATTTGGGAAATAAAATATTCTCCCATGACATCAAAAATAAACTTGGGACTGTTTATCTTCAGCTGTAAAGTTTATAGAATGTCTTCTTGAGATCTTAACCTGTTTGTTGACGAGGGCAATGAAAAACAATTCAGACAAAAAAAAATATTCCTGAAGTGCTTTTAAAACTTTTAGGAATCTGTTCATTCCTTGCACTTTTTTAGTTTTTATTTTTGCTTATTGCTCAGTTTAGTTGTTGTGTACTTATTACACATTGACTCTCACTGTCATCGTAGAAGAGATATATACTTCACAGTGAGATTATCAACGTGGGTGCATCAAGTGAAGGTAGACAGGTAGTAGTTATACATAACATTTGGAAGGGTTCTCCAGAGACATATGAGAAAGACAAAGTGATTTACCATGCTATGATGAATCTTTATTACCGCCTAGCTCTGGGGGTTATATATCACAAAGAGTCTTCTTTAATGGAAAGATAATGCAAGGAGGTGGTAGCAATATCTTGTTATCCATTGGTATCTGACTATCCTGTTCTCTGAAGCTGAAAAAAATACCTTATTATTTTTCTAACACAATGCATGAAGAAGGGGAATACTTCTGAAGTGCCTTAAATGCTGCTTCTGTTTAACAAGCCATGTCTTGAAATAATGATTCCTACAACTCTTAGAAACCTGACTGAGGGGCGTCAGAATAATCAGTAACTGCAATCCTGATATTTACTAAAGGCAGCAAATTTACCTTCTACAGCAGGCAAAGACCCAAGTACAGTTATTACAATAATAATTTTCTTGTAATGAGTGAGTAGGTTCCATAACATTCCTGATGAGCACTCCAGGTTTTCAAATTCCTTGCGTTTTTGATTAACTGAGATTCCTGGAATGTATTAATATAACAAAGGCATTGTTATATGTCACCACCTTCAAGAATGGTAAACATACAGCAATATTCTAATAAATAATGTAGCTGCAATATTGAAACTATACTTAATGTAAGAAACTGCTATCTCAGCCAAAAAAAAAAAAAAAACTTTTGACTTAAAATTGTACCTATTTGCCTTAAGGTCTTACGTATCTAAAAGCACTTACATCACTTTTGTGATTGCCAATATTATGGAGTTTTTATTCTCAGACCTCAACTGAAACGGTATTACCACACCCAGCCAGACATTCAAAGCAAACAAAAGCAAATAGATAAACAAATGAACAGCTAAAGAAGTAGGATTTCATAACTGAACTATTTTCGTTAAGAAAATAATTTAGGCAGCAGATGCAATAAAAACTTAGAAGGTTATTAACAAAGAATAAAAACACAGCCATGCACTAAGAAACAGTGAAATGCTATAGAACAACTTGGCCTGATGTGATTGAGTATGCAAAGTGCAGAGAATGTGTAGTGATGCAGGAGGTCTGGCAGGACCATGAAAGATTGGCAATTGTGTTATCATTAGCAACCACACTGTAACATAGACTATGCCTAACAGGTCCTTTTCCACAAGGTGACTATCACCTTAAAGTAAGGCAGGCCTTGAGACCATCAGATATTCCATCAGTGGGTTGTACAGACAACTGCAGGGCATGGTGGCCAATTCACTTCTTTCAGAGGCATGGTGTATTCTATAGGAAACAAAAATAAAAGTGCAGAAGGGGAAAAAAAACAAATACTAGCACATAAACATGTGAGGTATAATGTCATGCTATATCACATAGCATTACCCTGACATGCTGGCCTGTCTCCACTGGTAGGCTAAGTGATTCACCTCAACACTCACAGAAACAGAAGAGAAACACATCAGAATATTCCTAATAAAGGAATTAAAAACACAAATCCACAAGTCCTGTATAATAGTTACAATGCAATGCAAAGCAACTTACAAAAAGCAAGTAACTCTCCTTGTCTAATGACTTATTTCCTTCAGCGGAGAAGGTCTGGATGATGCCTCAACATATTGCAGTTTTGACGTTGATATTGCTCAACACAGCAAAAGATACTGGTGGCAACAGTCAGCTTTCTGGCAAGCCGATGTCATATAAAGTGGCTCTCCATACCCACTCAGCATATGCTTCCTGTGGTTCTTGGACAAAAGTTTAGTAAAACTCCTGCACTTCTTCTTGTAACAAGCTGAAGCCCTTCTGTAAGTAGTACCCAAAGAAGACATGACCTCTATATCTATGGCTGAAGAGAAAAAAATTAATGGGCATAGCTTAAGGCTACACATCACTGACAACGTGTGACTCACATGGATGGCTAAAATGACAGTATGGTGAACTTTGATAGAAGTGAGATGTCAGTGTTCAGTAACATGGCCCAAACAAGTATGCAAGGAATAATAGGGAATATTAGCATGGGCACAATACATTGTAGTGTGGCACTAATGGGAAGTACACTATACACCCATGACATCAGTATGCCACTCGGTCACAGCAGCACGGCCAAGACACTGGTAGTGCACTATGAAAGGACCTTGGTGTGGTCTCACTATTGTTTGGTATAATGTCAGAGGTCATGCACTGAGTAGGATGATCCAACCAACACTTGTATGGGCAGGTACAGTCCTCATGATTCAAATTAGGGATGCTAACACTTCAAGTCATTGGTACACTTCAGAAGGGTTTTCACTGCATTGCCTTATTTGCATAACCACTGTACTATGTGACTTGTGCTAGAGGCTTTACAAGATGTGGTCACCATTGTGGTGATGACTGTGTTACAGCAAGTAATTCTAAACCACAGAATTCTCAAACAGAGCAGCATTATACTGACATATAGGCACCTGAACTACAGGCAGGAGTTATAATAAGGGACCGCAGCCATTCAATACTCATGCACTGGCCAGAAACAAACAAGGACATGAGCTAGTTGGTGAATTGCTACATCAGTAGGAAGACTTGGTTGGAATTACAGGTGCACTTGTCAGTGACTGCTGTACAGTCTGTGTGGTGCAGTGCCACAAAATGGGGCTATGGGAAGAAACAGGTTATACTGCAGAAGGCAGACTAACAACTATTTATTTATTTTGTTTTATTTATTTCAGTTTGATTACCGGGGAAGTCCACTGGGCCAAGAAGTGCCCATTTTCAGTGGAGGCCCGGGGAGAAAAGCTCCATGTACAAACCAGTGAGTATGATAAAGGACAAGGAAACAATGAGAAAAGGTTACATAATTTTGGAGATGAGATACAGTAGTATGGTTCATACATTCCAAGTGGAATTACATACATTCAAGTGAAAAAATGGTAATATTCATTTATTGAGACAGTATATAACAAAAACTAAATTTTTTTTTTTCTGGTTTTTACAATATTTTACAAATATGGAGTTTATTTAAGTGCTGATAGTTCAGGTTCTTGGAGAAATTAGATGACAGCTTGAGAGTATAGGAGAGAAATTAGATTAAGCTAAGATTGCTTTCAGATAGTATAGTAAAGCAGTAGTATGGAGAGTTTAGTGGGGGGGGAGTTATGTAGAGGTGAAAGCAGGAGCATTTCCATTTGGAAGAGAGATATTTGGAAAGAGTTGGTTTCGAAGGATTCAATGTTAGGTATTGTCCTAAGTTGAGGGAGGTGAGGGAGTACCCATTTTTACCTAGAGAGGAAAGGAGAGTAGAAGCTATTGGCCAGGACGTTTTGGTTTGTGAATGGCGATTAGGTTTTTGGTGTTTCAGACCCTCAGCAGATCTATTTGGGGTGTAAGGGGAAGAATGTTTTTAAGGTTGGGCATTTTATCAGGGAGAATATTAATTTGTGAGTGTTGGTTAGTTGTGTAGATAGTCTATGTGGTTAGGTAGGTTCTCAACCAATTCCAAGAGATTAGAAGGCAAGAGGCAGTGGTAGAGTTGAAGTTTTGGATTTAGTGGCAAATTTGGATATTTTATTATAAGCTTCAAGTTTAGAGGTGTTGGAAGCAGAACAGATTGTGGTTAATAGTGGGGCACCATATAGAGAAGGTAGGAGGTAGAGATTGCCAGGGTAAGCCTAGAGTTGGAGAGAAATTGATTGTTTTCTATATAGCATACCTAGCTTCCTTTTGGTGAGTTTTCTTTATGTTTTGTTGTATGTGAAGACTGAATTTGAGGGTGTCTGGTCTCATGGTAATGCCAAGGAGTTTAGGAGACTATTTCTATAGTGGAGGATTGGCTAATGACATTGAGAAGTGTTTTTGTCAAAGGAGAAGGCAACTCGAAGGGAGAAATATGTAGAATTTTAGATTTACTGGAGTTAAGGGAAAGGTGATTTTGGTGCAGACAACTGCAGGGCATGGTGGCCAATGCACTTCTTTCAGAGGCCTGGTGTATTCTACAGGAAACAAAAATAAAAGTGCAGAAGGGGAAAAAAAACAAATACTAGCACATAAACATGTGAGGTATAATGTCATGCTATATCACATAGCATTACCCTGACATGCTGGCCTGTCTCCACTGGTAGGCTAAGTGATTCACCTCAACACTCACAGAAACAGAAGAGAAACACATCAGAATATTCCTAATAAAGGAATTAAAAACACAAATCCACAAGTCCTGTATAATAGTTACAATGCAATGCAAAGCAACTTACAAAAAGCAAGTAACTCTCCTTGTCTAATGACTTATTTCCTTCAGCAGAGAAGGTCTGGATGATGCCTCAACATATTGCAGTTTTGATGTTGATATTGGTCAACACAGCAAAAGATACTGGTGGCAACAGTCAGCTTTCTGGCAAGCTGATGTCATATAAAGTGGCTCTCCATACCCACTCAGCATATGCTTCCTGTGGTTCTTGGACAAAAGTTTAGTAAAACTCCTGCACTTCTTCTTGTAACAAGCTGAAGCCCTTCTGTAAGTAGTACCCAAAGAAGACATGACCTCTATATCTATGGCTGAAGAGAAAAAAATTAATGGGCATAGCTTAAGGCTACACATCGCTGACAACGTGTGGCTCACATGGATGGCTAAAATGACAGTATGGTGAACTTTGATAGAAGTGAGATGTCAGTGTTCAGTAACATGGCCCAAACAAGTATGCAAGGAATAATAGGGAATATTAGCATGGGCACAATACATTGTAGAGTGGCACTAATGGGAAGTACACTATACACCCATGACATCAGTATGCCACTAGGTCACAGCAGCATGGCCAAGACACTGGTAGTGCACTATGAAAGGACCTTGGTGTGGTCTCACTATTGTTTGGTATAATGTCAGAGGTCATGCACTGAGTAGGATGATCCAACCAACACTTGTATGGGCAGGTACAGTCCTCATGATTCAAATTAGGGATGCTAACACTTCAAGTCATTGGTACACTTGAAGGGTTTTCACTGCATTGCCTTATTTGCATAACCACTGTACTATGTGACTTGTGCTAGAGGCTTTACAAGATGTGGTCACCATTGTGGTGATGACTGTGTTACAGCAAGTAATTCTAAACCACAGAATTCTCAAACAGAGCAGCATTATACTGACATATAGGCACCTGAACTACAGGCAGGAGTTATAATAAGGGACCGCAGCCATTCAATACTCATGCACTGGCCAGAAACAAACAAGGACATGAGCTAGTTGGTGATTTGCTACATCAGTAGGAAGACTTGGTTGGAATTACAGGTGCACTTGTCAGTGACTGCTGTACAGTCTGTGTGGTGCAGTGCCACAAAATGGGGTTAAGGGAAGAAACAGGGTATACTGCAGAAGGCAGACTAACAACTACATGGATGGGAGGGAAGGGTTAGGGCTAAGTTACTGGCAAAGGCTGCAGAGGTGTATAGGTGTGGATTGTCTGCTGCGGCATCCATCTGGCCACAGTCTACAGTATATGTCTCAAGGGCTATGTGGCCTGCAGTCCACAGGTTAAATCCAGAGCTGGATATATGGTGCTACTGCCTAGCATGCTGGTGTGTCCTGGCATGAATTAACACTACATATCAGCAATGCAGTGTATCACATGAACAGGTGCAGCATGGCCAGTGATCACTGATCAGGTACAGGCATTGTGTCTGCAAATGTGCTGTCATCACTCCTATATCCACTAGTGCCAACATGGGAGCTAAGGAATGGAAAATGCTGTAGTTCACACAGCAGACAAGTGGCATTACATACCCATGGCAAATAGAATTTGAGCAATGACACATAGGGCAAAGCCTTCTCGGATCAGGTGTCCCTGGGCCATGACAATGTCAGAGGTGCCCATAAGAGGAAAGTACAGGAAGTCCAACATACACTGACTGACATAATCCTCCATGCACAGAACAAGGTGCATGCCATTGCCAGGGACAGAATGGCTTTGGGGTAGAACCACCTACACAGAGAAGTTTTTATGCACTAAAGGACACCCTCCCTCTCTAGTACTTTAGTGCCACCCAGACTGTCCAGTCAAAATGTCTCCTCTGTAAATCCAATCACTTCCCTATATAGTGTGGTACCTGAACACCCAACAAAACCAGCCATTTGCCTGGCTACCACATCTACCAGCCATAACCTGCCCACCCTTCCACATGTGCTAGCATTGCTATATCTTTGGGCACATGCACAAATGACGATGATGATGACATTGCCCTCCTCACCCTTCAAATGTGCATGGCCAGACAATATACTGCATTGGCTGGGTGTAGTGTTTCATGTATCAGGTTTATTCTGTGTTGTCACTGTCTTGGTCCACAGTGGTAGATCACACACTACCTGTTTGCCCATGCAGCTGTGTATTTTACCTTCCTCAGTGCTGCAATAGATTCCTTTACAGCCATCTCCTCTGATGACTCTTCACCCACCTCCTCTTCCTCTGCAGCTGGCTCAGGTCTGCCTGCCCAGATAGTAGTGTAACTGTTCAATAGTTGTTTATGTAGAATGATATTTTGCAGCATGGGTGCTAAATATCTTGCTGTAGATCTCCATAGCATAGTGGACTGCAGTATCAGATGTATCTATCCAAAGGAAGCAAGCCTTCAGCACTCCAAATAAACAGTCGGTTATGCAACATGTCTCTAGCAGTGCAGTACTGAATGCAATCTCCACCATGGTCTGATGGCTGCAGACAGGTTTCATGAGCCATGGCTCCAAGACATATCCTACATCATCTGTAATGCATGATAGTGGACAGCATGATGAGAGGACTGCAGCCTACAGATCTCTGCATATGTTTTCTCAGACTCATGATGGGGAGACAAGTGTTTACTTACCGATTAGTTGGCTCTGTGAGAAGTCAAACCAAGAAAAAGAGGGAAGCTGATATACACAAGTAAAACAAACAAAGCACAGCTTCAGGGATAAAGCCAATAAATATCCGATGAATCAAGTGGTATATAAACACTGAGATGTAAACCTTCTTTATTAACGCGTACAATTCCAACAAGTAAGCACGTTTTCGTTGCTGAATGCAACTTCTTCAGATAATACAAGCAACTGAATACTTGATTTAAATACATAGTTAATTGATCACATGTATTTCCAATTAACTTAATAAAAGAGACAAACCTTAAAAATACTATGTACTAAATATTGTGACATTTTTACTCTTGTAAAATGGAAAATTTTTTTATCTGCATTTATTGACCAATATAATAATAAGCATTTACTAAACCACAGTTAAAACCACAGTCCATAAAATCAGTTTTCTTTGCATTCATCATAAAAACAATAAGAAAACATCATACAAAATAAAAAAATATATATATCTATACTATACTGGCTTTAAGTTTTAATATAGGCTTGATAGAGATGTAATCATTTAAGCCAGGTTTCTTATTTGAGTCCAAGGAGATCTGCCAATGTGTCTCCCTTTGTTCCAACCTGGCCTTCCATGGTCCCCCCCTAGGGTCCTTGTAAATACTTTCCAAGACAAAAAATTTATATCTGGCTGTGGGACATGTCAATGTATGTTTGTACAAAGCATTGTTGATATTAGTTTTTTGCACATCGTACATATGTTCTTAAATCCTGCGCTTGAGGGTGCGCTCTGTTTTGCCCACATAATATGCCGGACATTGTGTGCATATAGCCAGATATACCACCCTTTGACTATTACAGTTGTAGTATTCCCTTGCTTTGATGACTCTATTCAAGGCTGTAATAGTAACTTGTTCGTCCTGTATGATATAAGAACATTGTGGACAAGTGCCACATTTGTACGTGCCCTTACGTGTACGTGCAGTTTTGTTCTGAATGGGGGCATGCTCTAACAAGCTTTTAATGTTTTTGCCTTTGCTAAAAACAGTCCTCATTTCTTGGTGCTGCAGGTTGGACAGATCAGTAAATGCCTTAAATGCTTCCCACTCCTGTAGGATAACATCTCTAATATCACTGGAGTTGGTACTATACTGTGTGATAAAGGCATGATGAAAATCATTGTTATTTTCGTGTGTGTTCTGACTCAATGGAATGATCCCTGTACCCAAAACGGGGGTGTACTTGTCTTTTCTACCTGTAACGACTTGTTCCTGGATTTGATTAATAAGCCCTACCAGGTAACCCCTATCCTGGAACATAGAACTCAATTTGTGACATTCCTTTAAAAAATCTTCATCATCTGAGGTCATACGTGAAATTCTAACGTACTGTCCCTTGACAATGCCTCTTTTCTGATACAACGGATGTAAACTTTTAAAGTGAATATAGCTGTTAGAGTAAGTGGGTTTTCTGTGTACATTGGATTTGAAACCCCCTTGTGTGTTCTTACTAAGCAAGACATCCAAGTATTCTACCCTGTTGTCGTATATTTGATGTGTAAAGGTGAGAAAATCCGTTGTAGAGGCTAGATAATCCATAAATTCCTGGATGCCCCTATCAGACCCTGTCCAAAAAATACAGATGTCATCCAGAAACCTATAGTAGGCTACCCAATGTTGTTTGAAAGAACTATTAAATACAAATTTACTTTCCCAAATGGAGATAATAATGTCAGCGTATGTCGGGGCGCAATTTGCCCCCATAGCAACACCTGAAGTTTGCTTATAGTATTCTCCCCCAAAATAGATGAAGTTGTAATGTAATACAAGTTTCATTAAATTCATTATCAAAAAATTGTCTCGAAGTTCTGCTTTCGGACAAGATGTAATAGCCTCATCTAACCATTGCAGACCTGTTTCGTGTGGAATCACTGAAAACAGGTCCACAACATCTATGGTAAGAAATTTAAGGTTCGGTACCATAAGGTCTGGAGTTATCTGTTTCAAAAATTCCCAAGAATCTTTGAGAAGATGAGTGGATCTAGGCCATAATTTTTTAAACTTGTAATCCAGGAATTTTGAAATAGTAGAAATCTTGGAGCCCTTGGCCGCTACTATGGGTCGCAAGGGAGGGTCATGTAGGTTTTTGTGGACCTTAGGTACCCCGAACATAGAAGGTATCTTGGGTTCTGCATTGTATAAAAAGGTATAAGTACCCTGATCAATCACTGCAGTATCCAATAATTGTTTAATAGCTAGATCAATTTTTTTATAAGCTATGTTAATCTCGTTTAATGATACCGTAGTGTATCTAGAAGAATTGTTGAGTATATTGAACATTTTACCTTCATATAGAACCTGGTCCATAACTACCATCCCCCCTCCCTTGTCTGGTTCCATGATTCTAACAGTAGGGTCCTGCCTCAAAGATTCCAAAAGTTGTCTCTCAGATAGTGTTAAATTGGTCACATATTTTTTCTGTGTACCATAGTTCCTGATCCTCTGTTCCATTCTCATTTCCAAATTCTTAAGTTGCGGGTGGAGTGGCGGGTTGTAGGTACTAGTTCTATGCGGGGTATCATCCCTGGTGAAATCTGTGTGACCCATAAGGTTCTCCAGGTTGAGCTTCCGAATGAAGAGTTTTAAATCTATTATCACCTGAGTAACGTCACTATACCTACTGGGGACATATTTCAGTCCCTTGGTAAATAGTTGAAAAAAGTGTCTGTAATCTCTAGGTGACTATAATTATAAATGGAAAAGCCCCCTGATTTACATATAGTAGAAGAAAGTTCAACCTCATGGGGTACATTACACTCCAACTCATTAGAACTAGTGGCAACCTGTGTTGTATCCCTTAATGTCTGTTCATGTAATTCCTCATGTTCCCCCTGTGTGGGGGACTTGGGGGCAAAAAAGACTGGGGTGTGTTCCTTTGGTTGCGGATCCTTTCAAATCTCCTAGGTAATGGGTCAACTGCCCATTCATCCAGCCTATCCAATCCCTGTGCTTGCTCCTCTGGTAACTGTTCAGAAGAGGAAGTTGCTCTTGCATGTTTAAAATAATAATTAGTATGAAGAGAAGGTGGCATAGGATATTGGTGACCCTCACTGTATTCCCTTATATCTCTCTGCAACTTTCTATATTTCCTTTTTGCGATAACTTCACATTTACCATCTATGTCATGCCTTATTTTATAATACTTGTTCTTAGTTTCCTGTACTTGAAATAAAAGATCAGATGTTACTGCTTCATTGTATCTTAAAATATCTTTATCAAGAACAGAAATTTCTTTTTCGTTGTTTCTTGTTATTGCTTGTACAATAGCCAACCCACAATTGTCAAAAGCAGTAACTAGTTCTTTATGAAATTCACTATCTTTGATAACATTATTAGGATACTTGTGTATCCTAAGACCTTTAGGTACCAAACGTTTATTTAGACACTCATTTAAGTACTTATTGTCTAAATTCAGTTTACGGTACCTATATAAGGAAGTTTCAAGAGCCGTCATAGAGTCCTGAAAAGTTGAAGTCCTTTGGTTCGCTTGTATCGGGCTCCGTGGTGTGGTAAAGGAAGGTATGTCTTTGTACCATTCTTGGAAAGAAGAGACCGGCATACGTTGAAAATCCGTTTCTCTTGAGGTCCTCGGACCTGTTTCATTGTTTTGCTGTAATAACATTGGCGTTCTTTGAAAGTCCGTCGTATTGATGTTACTTCCGGTTTCCGGAGGTACAGTTCCGTTACCTTGTCTGTGCCCCACATAGACCTGTTCCTCTTGACCGTCCGATGTAACAAATGGAGTAGGCTTTGATAAAACCTGCTGCAAACCCTTACCTATGGGCACCAAGATATCTATTAGTTCGCTTAGTTGACCAGAAAGCTTTCGGATTTCGCCCACTTCGGCGCGAAATGTAGAAGCACGGATATGGCAGTGCAGTACTGAATGCAATCTCCACCATGGTCTGATGGCTGCAGACAGGTTTCATGAGCCATGGCTCCAAGACATATCCTACATCATCTGTAATGCATGATAGTGGACAGCATGATGAGAGGACTGCAGCCTACAGATCTCTGCATATGTTTTCTCAGACTCATGATGGGGAGACAAGTGTTTACTTACCGATTAGTTGGCTCTGTGAGAAGTCACCCAGTACAAACTCGGTACAGGTGACATGTGTGTCAGATGTCTGAATCAAGGAAACTGCAGACATAGCACACAGACACATTGTACATAATTGGTACACTGCACACTGCATGGCAGTTGGAGTGGAAGCCCTTCCTGTTGATGCATCAGATGCCATGTGAGGCAGATGGGGCCTTGCTGGCAGTGTGGGTTTGGCAAATGGCTCCCAGAACGTCATGGAAATTAGCTTTGTTATAGGATGCTCACATTGTGGTGTTTCTGTCCTCTGTTGCCAATGGGAAGTATACATACTCCTCCACAAGTTGCTCATCAAGTCAAGAATGTGGTGCAGGGTTTGTGACTCCAAGTCCTGCAGAACTGCTACTGTGTCCCCTGTCTGATGCCACAAAATTTCCATAGTGAAGATGGTTAGTGTTACACAGACATTACTGTTCATTGGGAAGGCATTTCATGCATCCCAACTGACTCCATCTGATGACAGTACATGTCTGCAAATTTCCATGTTATCTTTGTCCATGATAGCAATCATCTATGTCCCTGTCATGGAAGTGATGGTAGGACATCCACTGCCAGACCTGTTACAGACACTGGCTGTGAGAACACCCACAACAAATGCTGTCGACTAAGTACAGACCCTGCACCTACATCTTAACATAGAAAATGATGCTGTTCACTGAGAAGTCATGGTTTTCAAAGTAGTTGATTACCATGGCTCATTGCTCTAATTTTATTTGTTTCTGACTATCATCATTTGCATAAGTGATAACCCATAATTCATCTCATTTGCATGTCATTATACAGTTATTTTCATAAGATACCTGCTGCACTATTTCATAGGGTCATAGGTCCATTGGTATGAACTAGGCAATCAGTCTGCAGACCATTACAAGCCTAGCCAAAAAACTTTATTTAAAAGTTATCTCAAGCTTTGAGGAGGGAAGACAAGATAGACTGTGGGAGAGTCTGCCCATCCAACTATCTATATTGACTTTGAAGGTGACAAGGGTACTACTCTGCTTGACATGTAGTGGAAGTTTGTTCCTGAACTGAGGAATATGTTGGAATATGAATCCATCATGGCAACTTGCTTTATTTATCTGCTGATGAAGGTTTAGTTCCTTTAACCAAGTATTTCGGATAGCATTTGATCTGTGAAGGAACAGGAAATCAAATAGGGTTGGATCTTTCATGGCTCGAAAGGCAAGGGACAGATCTCTATGAAGGAGTCTGTAAAAGACTGAGTACATAGTAAAGGGTGACAATCTCTCTTGATAACTAAGATTTTTGAAGACAGTGATGTCTTTACTTATGAATCTCTGAGGTCTCTCAAGGTGTGATATGTTTAGACAAATGCATGCCAAAAGTTGCAATGTTCATTAATGGGTCTGATATATTACAAGTAAATGGAAATTAAGACATCTTTGGGTCTAGTAGAGATGCCTTTTGAAATTAGATGAACCAGATAAAAGTCTTTCTGAACTACTGTGGAGACATGCTGATCAAATGATGAGGGATTATCAACAAGAGTGCCTAAATCCCTTACAACAGTGTCTGATTTCAGGGGCGTATCACCTGTATGGTAAGTTAAACAATTTTGTTTACCAAACTGAACAATGCTACATTTTATTTAATTTATTTATTTGACTTTTGTTAACCAGGATAGTCTGACTGGGTCATATAACCTGTTTTCAGTGGAGGCCCGGGGAGAAAAGCTCCACATTTAGACGTTTAGGTACAAATATGCTGATAGAGTACAATTTTTACATCAAAATTGTTTGTTAAGCTTTACATAATACACTGTAGACAGGTTAAGGTTCAGAAAAAAGGTGCACAGTTGCTTGGTGTTTTGGTTAACTTCTAGAGCATTACTATGTATAAACAGTAGATCATCTGAGAAGAAACTAGTTAATGTACTTAGAAGCATATTAATCATGAGAATAAGCTTACACTAGAGTAGATAAGATCATATAAAGAGCTTTACTTAGGGAAGGGGAGAAGTACCATCAGGATTTGAGAGTTGTAATATTACAGGGGTTTAGAGATATAGAAGAGTGCAGACAAAGGTTGGGGTGAGAGGAGAGCTCTTGGTAGGCTTCAAAGATGTATAGGGGATAAAATAAGACTGAAGAGAATATAGGGGGTTGGGCAGAGGAAGCAGCGGTAGACAGAGATTAGCCTGGAGTTAAACATGTGCAGTGCCAAGGCTTCTTTAGGTGTGCTTTTAAAGTTTTAAAGAGACAGGCTTGGGGTTGATCTGGTGTTTGAAGGGAGAGAATTCCATTGTTTAGAGACTGAGTATGACTGTAGACATTGACCTGGTCATTTAGAAGGTTTGGATATTTCTAGTAGGTTTTTGTCTTCTGATATGAGTGATCTGCTTGGTATGTAGTGTTTGACAAGTATCTAGGGCAGGACAGGTAGTGGGTTTGTAGATAAGGTTGTGTATAGTAGTTAGTTGTGTATATGTTAGTTGGTTGGATAGTTCAAGCCAATTTAGTTGCCATAGTGATTTACAGTGATGTGTATGGTATTTGCAGTTTGTGGCAAACTTTGCTACTTTGTTATAGCTTTGTTCCATTTTTGTCTTGGTGGAGTTTTGCAGGTTGGTGAGTAAACAAGAAACATAAAATAGGGAGGGGAGAAAGAAGGTCTTTGCTAGGGTAGTCTTGGTTAATGTGTTGAAGAATTGCCTATTTCTATAGAAGAGTCCTAGTTTTTTGGGGACTTTCTTTATGTTTTGCTGGATATGAAGGTCGAATGTGAGCTTGATATTGATAACTACACCTAGTAATTTTGTTTCTTGCACTCTTTTGATGATAGTGTTGTCAGCTGAGTGGATGTTACATTGGTCAGAGCTAAGGGTGATATTTTTGGGGTGAAAGACTATAAGTTTGTTTTTTGGGGGGATGCAGAAAAAGTTGGGCATCTGTGAGACATGATTCAATAGCAGTGAATGATTTTTCAGTATTGTTGAGTAGTTCTGGGAGAGTACGAGAGGTGCAGATTATGGTGGAATTGTCTGCATACTGAATCAGTGTTCCAGGGGAAGAGGATGTATGTAAATTATTGGTGAATATATTAAACAGTAGGGGTCCTAAGATGGAGCCTTGGGGGAACTCCTGTAGGGTTATGAAGAAAGGAGGAGAGTTGGTAAGACCATTTAATGGCTTGCTTCTGGTCATGTAGATAGTTTTTAAACCATTGCACTGTGGTAGGGGAGCAATCTAGGTTGGACAGTGTATCAAGGAGTAAGGGGTGCAAGACCATGTCAAAGGTTTTAGAGAGGTCCAGAAACACTGAGGATACCAGGTATCCTTCATCTCCGCCCTATTTATGGTGTCTGTAAAGGACAGTAGAGCTGTGGATGTGCCGGAAGCCATGCTGAGTTTGAGTAAGCAAGTTGTTCTGTAGCAGGTACTTCATTAATTATCGGTGGATACACCTTTCAAGAATTTTGGATATAGGAGATAATATAGATATGGGGCGAAAGTTGGATATTTTGGTGGAGTTCCCTCCTTTATGTATTGGTATTATATGTGATAGTTTCCAAACAGTAGGGACTAAAGATTCAGAGAGAGATCTATTTATGAGGATGCTGATTGGATAAGCGATTAAGAGGCAAGTTTTAGGTATTGTAGTTGGAGATTATTGGTGGATGTGGACTAGGGATTTAATTTGAGCAGTAATTTTTTTATTGTCGAAATGTCTATAGGCTGAAACGAGAAAGGTCTGGTTATCTTTGCATTGGTTATGTGTATTGTTATTGGTGCAGTCTGAATTAGACAGTTAAGAGTTATTACTGTTAGAGATAAAGACTGAATGGGGGGGTCTTTTGTTAGTGTTAGTAGTCAGTAGGTCAGCTATGGATTTTATGAAGTGTTTATTAAGTTCTTCTGCTATTAGTGATGGGGGATATTGGGTGAAAGGGGGTGCTTTTTGTTTGCACCTGGATTGAGTAGAGTTGATATTGAGTGCCAACATTTTTGGGGGGTTGCATTTATGTTACAGCTGAAGGTGTGAGTAGTAGGATGTTTTGCTTTGTATACTAGTTTGGTTACACTATTGTGGAGCATTTTGAAAGTGAGAAGATTTTGTTGAGTTTTATTTTGCTTCCATGTGATCCAGGCTAGGTCTCTTTGTTTCATCATGTTAATACAGTCTTTGGTTATCCATAGGGTATTATTTTTTTTACCCTTTTTGGTTGTACAGGGGCTACACTATCAAGTATTTTAGAGAAGATAGCACTGGAATATTGGACAGCATCACTGAGAGGTAGTAACTTTAGGGGTGCCCAGTTTATTTTAAAGAGTAAATCATTAAGTATTTGTTGACTAAGTTTAGTTGTGCTTCTTACCAATTTCAGGGAGTGTGTTTTTTGATGGTAAGTACTGGCTCTGATAGCATATATGTGAAGATGGTCACTAAGTGAGACTGAATGTGCCTGTTTAGGTGAAGTTTGTTGGGTGAGACACTAGAATCCAATCTAAAGTAGAATGACAATTGAAGTCTTTATTATACCGTGTTGAGCTTGTGATTAATTGTGTAAAGCCAGGGAGAGTCAGTTGTGATAGAATGCCAATTGATGTTCATGTCAGCTAGAATGACTGTTTCTTGATTGATGTTTTGTGATGTCCAAAGACAGTATATCTTCCAGGCTAGGCATGTTGTTTCTGGGTGCGATGTAATTTAATTTAAGACCATTATCCTTGCAAAAGTTATTAATATTTTATAACAGATGTTGCATCAATTGTGAGTTAGTTCAAGATCAAATAACAACATGCAATGTACAGTCATCTGCAAACTTAGTTAACTATATGCCAGGAATGCTGGCCTCAAGGTCAGAGAAATAAATGTGAAATAGGAGAGGGCCCAAAACTGAGAACTGCTGTACACCACTGGTAACATTTTTTGGTTTCAGTAGTGGCATGTCTGACTCTAACCACATGAGTTCTGTCAGGCAACCAGTTAATTATCCACACCACAACATAAGGATATACAGATTTACAAGTCTGGGGTTGTATGGCATAGTTGCCATAATGGTTAAGGTCTTCATCTCCCAAACACAAGGTACAAAGTTCGATCCTGATGTTTGACTAATGTCTGTTTGGAGATTGCATGTTCTCCCTGTGTCTCTGTGTGGTTTCTCCAACCTCGGAAAAACATGCAGAGTGTTTCCATCTCAAACTCACCTAGAATGCAACTGTGGACAGCACCACAAACTGTAGATTGTGCCCTTTGGGGGAAGCGTTGTATAGACCAACAATTTGGGGCATCAATTGTGGTGCACAGTATCATCAAGACATTAGAACACAGATCGCAGACTGCACACTGTGGCAGGGCTAGCCACTTGACAGTTTAAATATATGACTGTAGGTGATCTGTTCATGTTGACTAATGTCAACAAAATGGGAATGGATATTTGCCAGTGATAAGTCGGTTGAAGACTTGATCTATGCCAGAGACTCATGATAATGGTGGGAGGGGTATATATGTCCCTGTTTGGTGGCAGCCCTGAATCAATTAGCTACTGGTATCCTGGGATAGCTCTACTGAGCAAAAGCTGGATGTAAAATCAATCAACCTGCCAAACATGAACTAAGATTTGCCACACTTAATATAGGTTCACTGGATGAAGCTTGGAAGTGAATGACATGATGGCTAGGTTGAAGCTGGACATGTTGAGTATCCAGGAGACAGAGTGGAACGGCAGTGCAGCAAACCCACTTGGCTTGGGATCCAGAGTCTACTACTCAGGAGGAGGACAGGCTAGAAATGGTGGGGGATTTTTGGTGAGAGAAGGCTTTAGAAGACATTGAGGGATGTCACCAGAATTAGTGCCAGACTCATGGCAATCAGACTCCAGTAATAATAGACAAGTATTCATAATCCCAGTTTACTAAGTATAAACTCTGAGCCTAACACTTTAACCTAGGAAGTGATACTGTTCAGTGGTGTTCAAAGCAGCTGATCATCACAGCTTGTTGGACTCATTTTATTCAGTCACAGGATTAACTAAAGAAAAGGGCAGTCAATTACAGCTGGAATGTAAAGAAATCAAATAACACAGAAAAACATCCTGGTATATTGATGCAAAAACCAAGAACAAGAAGACTCTTTAATACAAGAATAAAAATCACACAGTGACAAATGGCTAAAACAGGTGTAAAAAGATCTTTCACGTCACAGGTAACAAAAAGATGGGTATCATGAATGGTAAT
The DNA here is from genome assembly GCF_019279795.1 of Protopterus annectens. Taxonomy (NCBI): domain Eukaryota; kingdom Metazoa; phylum Chordata; order Ceratodontiformes; family Protopteridae; genus Protopterus; species Protopterus annectens. The sequence goes on along the minus strand of NC_056737.1, from coordinate 173,558,521 downwards.
ATTCCTCATCTTATTTTAAAAATCCCATGAATCCTTGATCACATGAACCAATATGTAAAAAGGGATTTCAACTTGCAGTCAACAAATGTGGTGAGAGGTTCAGTAATAGAACCTCCAACATCCACAATAGGACACAGTGGAGGGTCATTGATGTTAGCATGGATCTTCAGTATTCCAAAGATTTTTGGAATAACAGCACGTTTTACTTTCAAAAAATTATGCAGGCTGGGCAGAATGGTATCAAATAGTAATGACTCATCCAAATAAGTGCTGATAACTCAGTATGCAATGTTATTCTCATTTAGGGAGACTGTCATATAGGTCAAATCATCTCCCAGTAAGTTGTTCATTCTACTAGTGTAATATAGTGAATCCATAATGACCAATCCATCCCTCTTATCAGGTTTCATGAAACAGATATTGGTCTCACAAGTGATTCATGATAATATGTTATGTTCTTTGAGTGATAAATTGTAGTAATGATTTTTACATTTAGTATTTAACAAATTCCTGATGTCATGTTCGCATGTTTTTTCAAAAGCATTGATGACAGGATGAAGAGGGGGATTTGCCAAACTTCTATGCTTGAAATGGTATTCACATGTGAATCCTTACCAAATAAAAACTGAAAGCTCAATTTTCTGGTAAAGATATTAAGATTAAGGAGTGTTTGTTCAATCTTGGCTCTACCAGCAGGAATAAAAGTGAACCCCTTCGAGAATAATTGATGATGTTCTGGACTAATAAGGTGTTCAGTGAAATTATAGATGTTAAAATTAAAAAAGAAGTTATTGACACATTGTCTACACCAGAAAACATTAACCCTAAACTGTCATCAGTATTGGGAATTAGCATTGATTGTTCCAGTTTGTTTGTTCCAGTTCTGTCCCTTCCTCATACTGGATTATGATCTCCTGTCGTTCCTTGTATAAAAAGTATTGTTTGTTTTGTTTACTAGATGTTGTGAATGTTTACGGATCTGCTGGTCTAAAGGGAGATCACACACCTGCTCCTGATTTAAACCATCCACTCATGTGTTGCACTGCTCAATTGGTGTATCTGAGTGAGTGGACTTAGGAGGTTTTGGATAAACAGTATAATTTAAATAATCCTTATCATCCTGAATATGTTTTTTGTCCTTTCTAGATTTTATATTCAACAGGCATTGTTCTACCTCTTTGAAAGTTTTATTGAAGGCTTGGTTGTACTTAAAAAAAGTTAAGATCAGCTGATATAGAATTGACCAATCTTATTGTCTCTTCCTTAGGAACAAGCATACGTCTGTGATTCTCTTTGATAACCAAATGAGTAATATTCAAACTGGTCCTGTCAAACAATTCTAATAATTCAGAATGGAATAGGGAGTTCTCTTCAACCCCTTGTGGAACCTTTCACAGTCTAAGCCCTTTTGGGACATGTTCATGTTTAAGACTCTCTTCCAAAAATAATTGTCCAATTGTAAAGATTTGTATTTGAATACTGTTTTATCGAGAAGGTGAATTTGTTCACCCAAAGTCAAAAATTCACCATCTGGAAAATGTATCTACTGTCTTTCCTCATGAAGGTAAAATTTATCAAGCCATTGATTAAGAGTACAAACCACACTAAAATCACAGGTGGTAGAAAGTTGTTCATTCAGAGTATCATCACTTTGGTGAGTAGCTCGACCTGAACTACCTAAACTACCATTGTGGATCCCCATTGATACTCAAAGAACACCAATTTCCAAATCCTGTGACTACAAAAGGTGTTGCAAAAGTTACTGGATCAGTATAGTCAAGTTACCAACCAAACCAAACAGGTTAACTTGTGTTGGAAAATGTCATGGGAACCTCTCACCAAATTTGTTGACTGCAAGTTGAAATCCCTTTTTACCCATTGACCTCACATGATCAATGATTCATGGGATTTTTTTAAATAAGATGAGGAATATTACCATTCATGATACCCATCTTCTTGTCACCTGTGATGTGAAAGATCTTTTCAAACCTCTTTTAGCCATTTGTTACTGTATCATTTTTATCCTCATATTAAAGAGTCTTCTTTGTTCTTCGTTCTTGGTTTTTGAGTTATATACCTGGATGCTTTTCTGTGTTAATCAAAGGATTCTGATGGTGAGAAAAAGAGTGAAATCAGACAGCAGTTCCAAAAACTTCTAGATACAGCAGAAGAACAGGAATTAGTGCTGATATTAGGTGACCTGAATGCACATATCAAGGCAGATAGAGACTGCCTCATACCACATGGGTAGGGCAACAGGAATAAAAAAAGAGAGGCCATTATAGATTTCTGTCTGGCAAATACTTTGATGGTAGCTAACACATGACTCAGAAAGAGAGTCAGTCACAAGATCGTATAGAAAAGTGGCCAACTTGCAACTCAAGTATACTTTCTGCTGGTAAGAAAAGGGCAGTGGGGTAGAATCAGCAATTGCAAAGCCATCCCCAGTGAAACAATTGGCCCACAGCATAAACCACTGGTTACCACAATCAGTGGCAAGCAGTGGTCAGAGAAGGTTCTAAAGTCAACACAAACCAGCTGAAGACCTGGAAGCTGACTGGAGACAAGGCAAAACAGTTCAATGAATTACTCTGGGCTCTAGCACCCCAAGAAGAGGAAGAAATAGGTGTAGTTGAAGAAGAATGCAGCACCTCAAAACAGCATGTGTGAGGACTACGGGACAGGTATGTGGCTGAGCCAGGTACGGAAATAATGTATATAAGGAAAGCTGGTGGTGGAATGCAGAAGCCCAGGAAGTCATCAAAAGAAACAAGGGGTGCAGGAAAAAGTGGGTGATATAAAAGACAGATCAGGCTAGGAAGGAATACAGGTTGGATAACAAAGAGGCTAAGAGGAGTTGTAATAGCAAAGAACAAGACATCAGAAACACTCTACCAACATGTAAAAAGTAACAGTAGATGGCACAAAGAAATTATACCAGGTTGCAAGGCAAAGACAGAAAGATAAAGAAGATAGTCAGACACCCTTCCTAAGGGATGCCCGCAACAACCTGCTCACCAGTTCACAGGACATCAAGAACAGATGGACTGAGTACTACCAGCAACTTCAGAATGAAGAAAACTTCACAGAAGCTCTACTGCCTCAAACACAGCCTACAGTGAGAGAAGAGGAAAAGCCCACCCTAGAAGAAGTAAGAACAGCACTAAGGGATATGAAGTTAGGGGAACAGCACTAAGGAAAATGGAGTTAGGGAAAGCAACAAGTTCAGATGAGGGCATAGCAGATATGATCAAGATGTTGGGTGGGATATGGGAGAAATGGCTCCTGAGGGTACTCATAGCAGTCTGGGGAGAAAGACATTATCTCAACTGAATGGAGAATAAGCATACTAGTGCCAGTGTTCAAGAACAAAGGGGACATTCACAACTATGGGCAGTATAGAGATATCAAACTCCTATCACATGGCATGAAAGTTTTGGAGAGAGTGATTGATAAACAAATATGCAGAGTAGTAGAAAGTTAAGATGGGAAATGAGCACTTCAGATTCTGATCAGGATGCAGCACAACCAACCTGATGTTTTCAATGAGACAGATAATTGAGAAGAAGCTAGAAATGAAGAAAGAGTCGGACCAGGTGTTACTAGACTTGAAAAAAGCATATGACAAGGTCTCAAGAAAGCTGATTTGGATAGTCTTGTGGTGGTTCAAAATCCCAGAAACATTGGTAGAATTAGTGCAAGTTATGTACAAGGACCCAGTTCAGTCTTACAGGGAGGGGTTCCCAGTGGGAGTGGTTGTGTTTCGTCATTCAGCTCTGAGCCCACTATTGTTTATACTAGTGATGAACTACATTAGTAAGCAGGTCAGAGGGACAGATCAACAAAGCTGCTGTAGGCAGGTGATGTGGCATTACAGGTAGACACTGAGGAAGAACTTCAGCAAATTGTAGGGGAATGGAATGCAAAACTGAAGGTACATGGGATGAAACTGAGTGCAGACAAGATGGTTGTAATGGCAACAAATGGGAAAATCAGAAGAAACTGAAAACTGAGACAGAAGGAAAAATAGTGGAACAGCTTAACAGCTTTGAGTATCTGGGAGACGTGGTTGAGGAGAAGGGAAGTCTGAATGAGGAGGCCAAAGCTAGAATCAGAGGGGCTGCAGTCAAATGGCACAGAGTGTCAAGGGTAGCGTATGGTAGAAGAGTGCCAAAGAAGTTGAAAAGTAAGGTGTACAAAACAGTGGTGCGACCAATACTACTATATGGTACAGAAACCTGAGCAGTAAAAACAGGGAAGTTGAGGAAGCTAGAGGTGATGGAGTTGAACTGCCTACAGGTGCTAGGATGCATACTTTGGGACAGATGAAGAAATGAGGAAATAAGAGCAGAAGACAAAATAGCTCCAGTTGCAGAAAAGGTCAAAGAGAACATATTACGGTGGTTTGGGTACATGTGCAGGAGAGCAGAAGACAATCTGGTTAGAAAGATTTGGGACAGACAGGAAGAAGGCAAAAGGAAACAAGGGCATCCATCAAAGAGGTGCATGGATTGTGTGAGAGAAGACCTGTGACAATCAAGCATGAGTTTCAAAGAAGGTAGGAGACTGGCTTTGAATAAGGAGAAATGGTAACTTGTAAGACGACACCCTGACCCCATGTAGAAAAATGAATAAATGAATAAATAAATTAAATAAAAAAATGGGAAAAGGGGGTTGAGGATGATGATGATTAAGAAGTCTAGCAATAATTCCTGCTTATAGCATTATTCCACAGTGTATATCTCTGAATCATCCTGCTTGCTTACTGTCACTCATTGAGCTGTTTCTCCTAGCACAATGTATTGTTTGTTTCTAAATATCCCTTTTCATCTAAAAATGGAATAATTCTCCATATGAAGGCAAATGTGTCATCCATAGTGAGACAAGTGATGGATACTGCCAGAAATATAAACACAGCACAGCCTATGATCTGAAGAGTTTTGAATTACTGAGTAAAAACTCACTGAAACAAAATAGAACATGTTGCTGCAAGATGGACTACAGAAATCAAAACAGTCTATAACAACAGTAAAAGAGAGAGCCAGAAACTGTAGCAAACAATAGTGGGTGATATTCATAGACACAAAACTGATTGCATAGTATTACTTCACAGAGGAATGCAAGTAACAGGCCAACTCCCAGTAAATAAACAATTGCACAAAGACTGCAAACATGAATAAAACACTTTACACTGCTCAGACTGATATTTTATTTTTATCTGTCCCTTATTGGCTAGTTTGTCCCAGTAGGGTAGTGGCCACTTTTCAAGGGAGACCTGAGGTGGTAGTTACACTACTAGGGGGAAATTTAGCCAGGGCATATGGGAACTTGCACTTCTCTTTTGATAGGTGCCATGGGATCTTTTACATCTACCTGAATTACCACCAACTCAAGCAGATGGGACCTCAGTTCATCAGTAGGATGACACACTCATACACCAAATGTCTGAACCTGTGGTTCCTCTCATACTGAGCAGGATTACTATCACAGCAACACATCATCAGTAGGGTAAAACAAACCTCTCATGACAGTCTAAACCCAGCTCACATTCCCTATGAGAGTCAGCATCAGGTGCCTTAACCCAGTGTTCAGTTCTGCTCACATTCCACACCTGGCTCCAAGCCAGCATGTCAGACTTCTTACCTATTTAAAGTTTGAGAATAGGTTGAGATCCTTTTGGCTCCTGCAGTGGCAATAATCCATCTACCTGGTATACAAATAGAACCCCCAGCCTTCTGCAACAAAGGTGAGTGCGCTATTTGTTGAGTCAGTGACACTGCAAAAGATAGTGGTTACCACCACACAAATGTGGTGCACACCATTAAACGAGTGCTACAACATTACTGCCACACCAATAGTGTATAAGACACTTGTCTGCAGAAATTGTTGTACACTGCAATAACAGAAGTTCGGTAGTGAAGGGACCACTGTACACAGAATTCAATTACAACCAATCCAAACAGTTCAATGAATGTTTTTGAAAGTAATATTAACATTCATGCACTTCCAAGAAGTCCACAGAGATTGATTGCTATAAAAAACAGTGCCCACTAACAGGTCATTCAACAGCTCTTCCTGTTCAATCAGAAATGTAAGAACTAGCACAATATTTCATTTCACTGATCACTTCAAGTGTTTTCCCAATCATCTAATATGCAGTGGAAGAAATACAGGGAACAGGAAGAAAGTTTACATAGGCCGAGGCAAATGGTGGTAAGTACCATGAAAGTCGAGTATTTACAATTTGTATGATTTTCAAGTTTATAAAGTAGAACTTCATGTATTAGAAAAAGGGGTTCTATTTTTTTTCCTTTATGTAGGGATTCCATACAAAATACTGAACTCAAGTGATATACAAGAAGATTAAATCCGAAACATATTCTAAATGATATCTGGCATAACACCATTGAAAGTAGCTTATACAATAAAGTACTTTCAACCGCCACCTATTTCATCTCTTCCCTGGAAAATATATAAAGTACCGAGGTCAGGATATTACTTACAAATCCAACAAAATACATTATAACATTTCTGATGCTGAAAGAAATGCATTAAAAATACACAGACAAAATGTCAATTTCAGATTTATGAAGACAGATAAAGGAGAGGGATAATTATGAACAAGTCAAATTATGTTTCTGCCACAAACTGACATATATTTTGTCTGATACATTAAATATAATAAATCTCAAAAATACATTAATTGTATGAAAACTATTATTTCTGTTTATCTCTGTGTCTCTTTGAATGCTACAAACCCCAAAGCGAGTATTTTGCCTTGAACCCCCTGAAAACATAAAAACAGTTTCAGCCCCCCTCTGTCCTATTATCAATGTATCAGGATGTAAAACTTAAACAATGCCAATGTGTGTGGACAGTAGCTGAAATCATATGACTTCAGCTAAATACATTAACGATTCCTGCCACCTTTCACATAAAATGTCTGAATTCTATAAAGGTACTTTTAATGAGATCATGCATTTAGCTACCGTTGACATTGTCCAAATGCAAGTATTCCTCTACATCATGTGAGGGTGTAGAAAGGATTAGGAAGCATTTAAAAAAATACAGCTGCCATACTAATTTGGCTGTCAACACAATTTGTAAAATATTGGAAATCATTCTTACAAGCAGCTTTTTTTTTTCAAGAAGCTTATTTCCAGAAAGTTTAAGGTGCGGCAGTCAGAATTGTCATTAACTAAAAATTTATTTTTTTGTATAAATTGGATACTATTCAACTGTCAGGTTTTATTTTCACCATATCGGCAATGAATTTTAATTTGGGAAGGTACAAATATCATTTAAAACAGTTGTATTAATTTTATAACAAAGTATTAATTTTTTTGGATTGCTTTCACCGTATCTAAGAAAATCGTAAATTGATTGGATGTGACAGTGAAACATGTTAAAGAAAATGGATTCTATTCCACCATTTTAGATACCCTCCTTTGTAAGCAATTATTTACCCTTTGGGTACTAATATCTGCTATAAGAAGTCAAGTAACTAGATTATCCAGATTGACTAATAATGATACAGATTTCTGGGAAGAAACACACAAATGAAAATGCATGATTATGAAAAGAGGTTGCAAGAGTGATTTTTATAGTAATACCAGAGACATTATTGCATCTAGATGAACCAAAGTTGCACCTGTTTTATGCAGCTGTAGTTCTGATGGCCTTTTACACTGAGTAATTCTGATATTAATGGCATAACAAAAAAATAACTGGAATATTCTGATGGCAAATAGTGAATTGTATCAAGCAGGAGGTAATATTCATATAGCTATAAATAAGAGGGCTATATTTCAGAGCATAACATTAAAGGGTACTTATTTTTTGATCTGTGCTCATATTGCCGATATAACAAAGAAGGACCTTGTGATTTTTTCTGATCACGATTAAAAAAAAAAAAACAGATTTGCTCTTACATTGTTTGTTGTAGCATTGTTAAATGCTCTGTTGGCATTGCTTTCATAAAGCAGAACTAATCAGAAACTGTCATTTTACATGTATTTATATGGTATTAAAACAGATAACACAAGTAAAGCTTTGTATAGTCATTGATTTTTATGTAAGAGTTTTGAAAAGTTCCTTTTTCTGGTTATTATAAGTTTCTGTTTCAACCAAAGTTGTAGGAGAGGGATTTATACTCTAAGTTAACATATTTAGAACTAAAACAGCAATTAATCCTACATCTTAGCCTCCAACTGGGGCTTAAACATCAGTCGATTGAAATGGTACGGTGGTACAGTGTGTTTATTACTACCTTTGTTGTGCAGATGCTGATATATTTACATCATGGATAAATCTCCAGTATTAGCCTAATTTTTGTAATTCCCAATGACTGAACATTATGGCAATCAAAGTTGCATACCTAATACTGTTATTTACGGAGTGTTCTGGTTATTATTTCTGCCTTATAAATGAAAGGCTCTTTGTTTTAATAGCATTAGAGTTTATTTAATTATATTTATTTATCTATTTATTTACATTTGTTTACCGGGAAAGTCCAGCTGAGCCAGAAGCCCATTTTCAGTGGAGGCCCGCGGAGAAAAGCTCCACAGAGATATAAGGAAAATACAATAATTAGATAGTACAATAGTATACATATAGTAACATGCAGAATACACATCAACTAGTTAATCTATACAAGGAAGTATTCAATATGGTTTTCTAGTAGATACAGGTTCAAAAAGAAAAACGCACAAGCATTTCAGTAAAGATCACTGCGAGAAAAATAAAATTAGTATTGTGTAATTGTTTGAAATTGGTGGATTCAGGTGTGCTTCGGAGGGTGTGAGGTACAGAATTCCATAATTTGGCTATTTGATTTGAGAATAGGGCTTCACCGTGAGTGTTGTTAGCTTTGTTTACTGTGAGAAAATTTCTGTCTGCAGATCTCAGGCTTCATGGGTATGAGTAGGGCACAACAAGATCACTGAGGGATGGGCAATTTTAAGGATGGAAGATGATATTGTGTGTGAATTTAAGTTGGTAGAGATGGCGAAGGACAGTTAGCTCGAGCCAATTTAATTTATGTAGAGCAATACAGTGGTGGGTTTGGTAGGGGAGGTTGGATGCGAAGCAGGCTATTTTGTTCTAGCAAGTTTCCAATTTGGTTAAGTCTGATTTTTTTAAGTTGGTAAAGAGAGGAAAAGCATAAAGGAGTGTAGAGAGGAGGAAGGTTCTGGATATGGCTAGTTTGGTATTGTAAATGAGGAATGGCTTGCTTCTGTACAGTGAATCAAGTCTGATAGGAACTTTCTTAATCGTGATGGCTATGTGTTGCTCAAATCTAAGTTTATTGTCGATAGTCATGCTGAGGAGTTTTGTATGCTCAACTGGTTGGATGACTGTGTTGTTTGCTGAGAGAATGGTGAAAGGAGGGGTGGTAGGTGATTGCTTGCTACTGGTAAATAATATTAATTGTGTCTTTTGGGGGTTGAGGATTAGTTGTGATTTACTTAGATAAGTTTTGATATCATTAAAAGCTTGTTGGGCTACTATTTGGAGGTCTGGTAAGGTATCTGCTGAGCAGATTAAAGTTGAATCATCAGCATACTGAACTACTTTTACATGTGTTGTGAATGAGGCTAGATCATTAGAAAAGATGGTGAAAAGAAGGAGCCCTAGTATGGATCCTTGGCGGACTCCAACTGAGACAGGCAGAAGTGGTAAGAGTTCGGATTTCCATCGTACTGCTTGTTGTCTGTCAGAAAGATAGCTTAGGAACTAGGAGAGGGAAGTTTTTGATATGTTTAGTGAGGCAAGAGTATGAAGGAGTTTCTGATGGGAGACAGTGCTGAGCACTGTTGACATGTCTAGGAAGATCAATGCTACTTGCTGGTTTTAATTTCTGAGTTGGTTGATGGTATTAGAGAAATTAATTAGGGCTGTGGTGGTGCTGTGTTTTGCTCTGAAACTGTGTTGGGAGAGAGAGAGAAGGTTGTGAGATAGCAGGTATTATAATAATTGAGTGTGTCTACATTTTTCCAGAATTTTGACGCAGGAGGAAAGGATGGCTATGGGTCTGTAATTGTTCAGTTCTGTTGATATTCCTCCTTCATGTAGAGGGGTGATATAGGAAATATTTCATAATTTTGAGACATATTGTTCTGCTATAGACCTATTTACCAGAATGGCAATAGCCAGAGCTATAGCATCAGCTGAAAGTTAGAGGTACTCATTGGGGAGTTGGTCAGCAGCTAAGAAAGAAGGTTTCAGTTTTTTCAGCATCATTCTTATGGTGTTATTTGGGACAGGTTTGAGGTCAAAAGAGTTGTTGTTAGTTTCCACATTAGGTGGAAGAGACGATGTGGTGGAATTGTTCCCTGTAACTAAGCAGAGGATGGTGTTTATAAAGTAGTTGTTGATTTGTGAGGTGATACTCATGCTTTGGTTATTGGTTGTTGGTTTTGGGGTTGTGGCTTTACTTGGGTGGAGTAGCGAGTTAATTGCCTGCTAGAATTTTTTGAAATTGTTTTCGTATTTGTTTTGCATAGATGCATAATATGTGTTTTTGTGTAGTTTTGAGTTGTTTTTTTGTTTGTTTGTTTGTTTGTTTGTTTGATTGCAGAGCTGCTGATATGCCTACAGAGTTTTATTGTCTTTTGTTTTCTGGTATTGAAACCAGGTTTTGTCCCTTGGTTTTTGAAGTCTAATGGTTTCTTTTGATATCCAGGGCAATCTCTTATTTTTAACACATGTATGAGTTGGTGTTAAGCTATTTAGAATAGCTAGAAATGTGTCATTGAAGTATGTTAGAACCTGGTTGAGTTGGAGATGGAGTAGTGTCTAGTTACATTTATTGAACATGTCTAAGAATGCTTCTTTGGAGACGTTTTTGGCATTTCATATGACTTTGTAAACTATGGTTCTAAGTGGGTTGAGTTGATGACAGATTAAGTAGGTAGGTCTATGGTCACTTAAAGTATTTGGAAGGCATCCAGAGAGATAGTTGTGGGTGGTACTGTTAATAAGTGACCAGTCTAAGATAGATTCTCTTTTCCTATGTGTATCTGTTTGAGTGGGAAACTAGATAGTTTGAGAGTTGGTTAGCTGGATCTTTATGTGACTTTTTCAATAATTTTTGTTGTAGTTTTTAATTTGAAGAAGTCTCATTTTATCAGTACAAGGGTTAAAGTAAATCTGAGTGACCCTGTTGTAGTTTTATTTTTTTTTGAAGATGTGGATTACACATTTTGACTGCTCATGCCAGCTTTTTGATTCTCTTGTTTTATTATTTGATGACTATGTACATATAAAATGGTATGGTTCCAGAGGGTTATTTCTCAATCTCTGTACCTGGCATAACAACTCCTTCTTTCACTGCATCTGATGTTTTGTGCATAGTTCAGTCAGCAGTACAAAGAAGGGAAATTTAACTGGTAGCATCTTCCAGTGGAAGGTTACCATATACTGAAGGCTGAGACAGAAAAAACAAATCAGCAGACTCACACTTGCAACATGATAGTTACCATAAAAGATCTTCAAACTTGTGTTGTACACCCAAAGCATACTGCAGTCTGTAGTGATAATATTGCAGACTATGTAGTTGTACATTCGACATTATATATATATATATATATATATATATATATATATATATATGTGTGTGTGTGTGTGTGTGTGTGTGTGTGTGTGTGTGTCTAGTTGGCTTTAGGAGTTTTATTATGAAATTTAGTCCATCTAAGTGTTGTATCTGGCACTTAGACACACTTTCCACCCTTCCCCCTTTGCCCCTGATAAAAGCCTGTTGCTTTACACAGAAACACTCATTCAAGAAGTTCATTACACCTGTCTTCTACTCCTAATGTGAAGTACTTAGTCATGTTCCAACTAAACCTGGATCCCTGCAGTTACTAGTTATCCTGCTCTTCTCTGCCAAGTTCTTTCTTTTTCAAGCATATTCATTTCCTGTTTTCCTTTGTTTTGTGCATCTATATGATTTTGCCTTCTCCTCATTCTGTTAGCACAACACAGTCTGAATCCTTGAAATTGTTCTTCAAGCATCTCCCTTTTTTGCACTCCGATCCTACTATTCCCTCCTTTCTAAACCTCGCTCTCCCATCAATGAACCCCTCCAGACATGATCAAATCATTGCAGATGAGATCTTGGCATGACTTTTTAATGGAGAAGAATCCCCTTCTTGTTGTTGACTGCCTCTCCCTTTCCACATGGAGCATTTTGTTTCCCTAACTGCTTGTCTGGTACATGGTCCTACCATTCTTGAACCACTCCTTCCAGCTCCATGCTGGACATGTCAAACCTGACATGTCACTCTTTTGTTGTCCTAACTGCTTATTGGATACATGGTCCTACCACTGTTGTAACTACTGCTCCCAGCTCCATGCTAGACATGTCAAACCTGACATGTCACTCTTTTGTTGCCCTAACTACTTGTCTAGTGCATGGTCCTACCTCTTATGTAGCTACTGCTCCCAGCTCCATGCTGGACATGTCAAACTTGACATGTCACTCTTTTGTTATCCTAACTGCTTGCCTGGTGCATGGTCCTACCACTGTTGTAACTGCTGCTCCCAACTTCATGTTGGACATGTCAAACCTGACATATCACCTTTAATACTTTTGGTACTTCAAAAATGAATGTTGGATTCTTAAAATCTAATTCCAAACCTCACCCTTACATTTTAAAAGTGTTTGTGCAAGGCATCATACCCTCCATTCCCCTGCTAAGCATATTAACTAACTCCAAGAGTAAATAACACAAGGATATAATAGTGTTCTCAGAATTGGTATACATTCTCCTTCTTTGTAGCAAAACTAGAATAAAAATACTTTAAATAATTCTTTAAAAAGTTATAAAAAAACAAATATTCAAGACTGATCAAAAATATTTAAAAAAAATCACTATCTGTGCAACGATCTCCTTTTTAGAGATTACTTAATACTGATAACATTATTCAGACCCGGTGGCACACATGCATTTAAAAATATCTGCCACCACAGCTCCCTCTCGTCTAACATTAGGGACCAAGGGCCATCCCTGGGGGCTGGTCTCACCTGCTCCAAGACCCAAAAGTGAAATTTATGTTCTGGAAATAATGTGATATGTCTATAAAGGGCATTGGTTTCCTTATGTTTCTTGATGTCATAAAAGTGCTCATAAATACATTGTTTTTAGCTTTCTGTCATTCTTGCCAACATAAAAAGCAGGGCAAGACTGACATCTTGCAATGTAAACCACACCACTGGACTGGCAATTAAGTTTCCCTTTGATAAATAAAGTTTTATCATTGATCTGAATGCAGTCACTGACTAGGTGGGAGGATGGCATAATGGTTAAGGTGTTTACCTTGCAGACACAAGGTGCAGGATTTGATTCTCACATGGGGTAGTTGGCTAGGCTTAAAATGGCCCTCAAGGGCAGTTAGGCTAGTACTAACCTATCAACCAATATGTGGCCACATTTAAACATATTGCCAGACATAAACTTATGCCTGTTGATACTGGAACTCTCAAGATAGTTTTTAAAAGTACATCCTCTCTTGTATACAATCTTCAGCTGGGCCCCCAATTTCTCCAGCAGTTTCCAATCCTGTGTAATATAGGAACTGTTTTTTTATAAACAATGAACTCAATATATTTACTATCACTGCTGAAAGTGGTGACCAAAGGATAGCTGAATTCAAACATATTATCTT
>NC_056737.1:173456170-173539353 GCF_019279795.1 Protopterus annectens | reverse complement strand
TTGACAGACCTCAATGCTTTGCCAGAAATGGCCTGCATCTGTCACCTCTGGGCTTCCAGATACTGGCCAAGGCTCTTGCCACTCCTATAGTGCCTTTTTTAGGCGGTGTTCCATTACCACCACAACAGCTACAAACAAATGCAATCTGAGGGCCATGCTGCTCAATGCTAGAAGTCTAAATCTCAAAATGCACTCGCTCGAAGCAGTCCTTAAAATGGAGAACATCGACATTTGTGCTGTAACAGAGACCTGGCTCAAGGCAGCAGAAAGCACCCCTACACTACCAGGCTATAACTCATTCCACATCTTTCGGCCCCAGAACTTGAACCGAAGCTCCAAAGGCAGTGGTGTTTCCATCCATATTCATAAAGGATGTGCACAACTCCAGACTGGTAGCCCAACATAACACATCAGAGATACTTCAGGTGCAGCTAACATTGGGTAAAACAGTGATTCGGGTCGTAGCCTGCTATAGGCCCCCAACCATGTCCCAAGACTCACACTCCACATTCCTAAGCACCCTGGAGAATATTAGGGTCAAACCTAACACTCTCTTACTAGGTGACTTCAACTACCCTTCCATTAACTAGGAAAACTACTCATGTACCAATACACTTGCCCAACGTTTCCTGGAGTTCATTAATTCCAATGCCCTGGACCAGCTCTTTCTTATCCCCACTAGAGGTAGCAACATCCTTGACCTGATCATTATTAACATGGGTGACCGCTGCTCTACACCAATAGTCAGCTACTTCCTGGTTAGATCTGACCACAAACTAATCACCTTGGAAATCCACATCCCTCTCACCCCCCCCCCCCCACAAAGGTAACCACCATGAAAAACGTCTCCAAAGCTAACTTTGGGCTCCTAAAACAGAGGTGGCTAACTTCACAGCACCCATGCAAATGGAGAATAGTTGCATGACTGCCGAATCATACACCAATGCACTGTATGAACATGTACACAAATGCATGGATCTCGCCATACCAAGTAGAACCAAGATGCTCTCCTCTAAAAAAAGGAAGCCAATCTGGTGGTCCCCTCCCATAAACAAACTCTATAACAGAAGGAGGAAACGGTGTGCAAGACTGGAAAAACTCTCTTATCAGCCTCAACAAAAAGTTGAGATCCATTATCAAATTCTCTAAAGCTAGCTATGAAAACAGAATTGCAGCAGATAGTAAAGACAGCCACAAGGCCTTCTATAGTTATATAAAAAATCTCCACAGAATTACCCAGATTTGCTCTGAGATACTGCACAATGGTACCTCCTATACTGAGCCAACAGATATTGCCAGTATACTGGCCGACAGATTCAGTGCCAACTTTACCCCTCTCTCCCCTACCAAAGGACCAATCACAATACCAGTAGATTAACAGGCACCCAGTATTACTGCTGCACAGGTTAAAACAGCACTGTCCAAGGCCAAGAATACAGCTTCTATGGGACCTGACAATATCTCTGGCTGTGTTCTACATGAACTACAGAGTGAACTGGCACTTCACCTGCATGCCCTGTTCAATCACAGCCTCACCTCAGGCTTTGTCCCTACTGAATGGTGCACTGCTACAGTCATCCATCTCCACAAAGGAGGAGCAACTCCAGACCCTGGGAATTATCGCCCCATTAGCCTGACGAGTCTGATATGCAAAGCTATGGAACACATCATCATGGACCTAATAAACAATATATATAAATATATATATATATATATATATATATATATATATATATATATATATATATATATATATATATATATATATATATATATATATATATATACGCCATAAACATCAACAGCCCTGGGTCAGTAAGCTACTAGATGATCAGTGTTCAGTTGTCCAGAATGGATTACCTGAGATAGCTTTGTTGAATGAAAGTTGGACATAAAACCAATCAACCTGCCAAAATTGAATTAAGAATTGCTACACTTAATATAGGTTCACTGATAGGATACAGTAGTAGTCACCTGCTCAGTGGCATGAAAAAACTAGAAATGAAGTGGGAACTGTGGTGAGGGAGAGTCTTCAGAAGACAATAGGGATAACATTAGAATTAATGATAGATTCATGCCAGACATACTTTAGTGTAAAGACAGAGCAGTATTCATAATCTCAAAAAAGAGTGCATTCAGGTAACATTTGCAGGGTCTACTAGATAAAGCAGGACAACGTGAGTTGGTGTTGATAACTGGAGACCTGAATACTCATATCAGGAGAGACAAAACAAGATATGAAGATTGCCAACGTTCACATGGGTGGGCAAAAGGAATAAAGAAGGAAAGGTCATTCTAGACTTCCATGTGGCCAACACGTGGTTCAGCAAGAGAGAGAGAGAGAGAGAGAGAGAGAGTCACAGGATCATATACAAGAGTTGGCTACATACAGCTCAGGTAAACTTCCATCTACTGTAGTAAGTAAAGGGTGCATTAGTAAAATTAGTGCAGGCTATGTACAAAGGCCCAGTGACAGAAGTACGATTTGTATTCAGTCACAGAGGAGGCTTCTAGTGGAAGTGGTGGGTCTACCTATCAATCTTTTAGGTAAGAATTCTCCATCAGTAGGGGCGGGAGCAAAGCCCCCAAATTAGGGACAGATTTTAAAAATTGCTCTTACAAACATAAAAAAATGCCAGAATAACAGCTTTTGTAGTAGCAACCATTTTCAGAACGATATGAAGTCTGAAACTCAGTGCCTGACATCATTTAATTACGTCAATCTTCAATGATTTTCTTGAAAACCACATACTTTATTAGGAACACACCAAAAATTTGAGGCAAAAATCTGGACATTGTGTATAATTATGGATAGTTTAGAGGTATGATTTGAGTTCATCAGGGTTCATCTCTGCACCCACTGCTATTTATTCTAGTGATGGACTACATTAACAAGTTTGTGGGAACAAAGCTGCTGTTTGCAGATGATGTGGCATTACAAGCAGTGTCTGAACAGGAACTTCAACAAATGATAGAGGAATGGAATAGAGTGCAAAACTGAAGGCACTCAGGATGAAACTGAGTACAGACAAGACAGCTGTCAAGATATCAAGAGAAGAAATAAGTAGAAGCTGAATGTTGATATACAACTTGCATTAGGAAAGAGTGTTTAAAGAGAAAGGAACTCTGAATGATGAGGTCAAAGCTGGAATCAGATTGTTTGCAGCCAACTATCACAGAGCGTCAGGAGTAGAGCATGGCAGAAGAATGTCAAAGAAGCTGAAAAATAAGGTGCACAAAGCAGTGGTGTGACCAGTTCTGTTGTCCGGTATAGAAGCCTGGGCAGTGAAAGCAGAACAGTCGAGGAAACGAGAGGTAATGGAGATGAAGTACCTTCACACACACTATGGGACAGATCTAGAGATGCTGAAATTAGAGCAGAAGCCAAAGTAGCCTCATTTACAGACAAGGTCAAAGAGAACATAAGATAGCAAATCTAGCACATGTTCTGGAAAGTAGAAAACAGTTTGGTGAAGACAGTTTAGGAGAGGCAGGGAGAAGACAAAAGGAAATGTGGATGTCCAGCAAAGAGATGGATAGATTTTGTAAGAGAAGACCTGTGAAAGTTAAGCATGACTGTAAAAGAAAGTAGGAAACTGGTACTGAATCAAGAGAGGAGGTTACAGTTGGTGCAACACCCTGACCCCATGAAGAAAATAAGAAAAGGGGGGTGTTGATGATGGTGGTATGTATTTATGCATGCAGGTATGCATGTGTCTATATATACATATC
The DNA here is from genome assembly GCF_019279795.1 of Protopterus annectens. Lineage (NCBI taxonomy): Eukaryota > Metazoa > Chordata > Ceratodontiformes > Protopteridae > Protopterus > Protopterus annectens. The sequence goes on along the minus strand of NC_056737.1, from coordinate 173,535,621 downwards.
TATTCATCTATCTGTGTGTGTGTGTGTGTGTGTGTGTGTGTGTGTGTGTGTGTGTGTGTGTGTGTGTGTGTGTGTGTGTGCATGTGTGTGTATGCCCATGTTCTGCCATATGCCCAAATGACTATATGCATGCATTCTAACTACCAATCTGCTTCAAACAAGCTATACAAGGTTTTAACAAGCCATGCAGCAGGCATTCTGTTCATAATCATCAAAGGACTGATGTTAACAAGGAGAAGACAAAACATTACTTGCAATGTAGTGCTGTGAACCTAGAAGCATGGATTTGAATCCCATGAGCTCCAATTGACAGAATATTTGTCTATGAATATGTCTCTTAACTTCCTTGCATGCATAAGAAACCTGAATGATTCTTTAGGGAGCACCTGGTTACCAATATAGGCTTAATAAAAGCCATCAGAACTGAACAGATGCTACATTTAATGGGAACACTGATGAAGATGCCAACAAAAATCTTTGTTTTAATTTAGTTCAAAGGACTTTAAAACTAATTAAAACTAATTTTCACATTTAATGGACGTCTTGGTTTAGCATCTTTGAAGTGTAGCAAATAACGTTACTGTATTTATCACCAAAAGAAAGCACAACCTGCTATGCACTATGCAGCAGTGTATTTAAACCCACTGTTCAGGTCAAATTTGAAACAGAAGGAATTAAAAGGAAGCCTGTAACTGTAGCAATGATCATGCTTAGCTAATGAAAGAGCATCCAAATTTATCTGTAAAGAGAGCACCTGCATATCCATAAGAAATGACAATTATGCATTGCTGATCCAAAAGCTAAATAACACATACAAAAGTACATTAAAAAAGGTGTTGACTGTTTTGTTTTTTTTCAGTTTGCTTCAAATAGCCTAAGAATACTGAAGTATTACAATTATGAAATACTTCTTTGTATAGTTGTATAGGAATTCTATCAGACAGTCCATCACAGGGCAGAAGTACACTGAAATTCTATCTGATCTCTGACAAAAAGTGCTTTGGAGAATTACTTTTAGTCTGTTCTTCAGCAGTAGATAATAAGAATTGTATTACAGATATATTAATATGTTTCTGTTCCTTTATTAGATTCTACAGAGTGCTCCAAATGTTTTGAGACTGAGTGGCCAAATGACAGACAAGAACGATGTACTGCAAAAATTGTAGAGTTTCTTTCCTACGAAGACCCACTGGGATCAGCCTTGACTGCCATTTCTGTAACTTCTACACTGGCTTCCCTTTCCATTTTTGTTGTCTTTTATAAACATCATGACACCCCAATCGTTCATGCAAACAACAGGGCTCTCAGTTATCTACTTCTCATATCCTTGATGGTGTGCTCTAGCTGTTCTTTGATTTTCATTGGGCAACCCAACCAAGCAACTTGCTTTCTTCGTCAGACTATCTTTGGCATTAGTTTTTCACTCTGTGTTTCCTGCATTTTAGCAAAAACTATAATGGTTGTAATTGCTTTCAAGTCAACAAAGCCAAACAGTAACTTAACCAAGTGGTTGGGGTCAGTGTTACCAAGTGCTGTTGTGTCTGTCTGCACATTAATTCAAACCACACTTTGTGTCGTATGGTTGGCAAGTTCTCCTCCATTCCCAGAAGAGAATATGAAATCACAAATGGGGAAAATAATACTGGAATGCAATGAGGGGTCAGCAGTTGCATTCTGGTGCATGCTGGGATACCTTGGATTTCTGGCCCTTGTGAGCTTTATTGTAGCTTTTTTGTCTCGTAATTTGCCAGACAGCTTTAATGAGGCTCAATACATAACTTTCAGTATGCTATTGTTTCTTAGTGTCTGGCTATGTTTTATTCCAACATATCTAAGCACAAAAGGGAAGTTCATGGTTGCTGTAGAGATTTTTGCAATCTTGAGTTCCAGTATGGGTTTGCTGATGTGTATTTTTATTCCAAAATGTTTCATCATTCTGCTACACCCGGAAATGAACACAAAACAAAGCATCATGAGGAAAGTAGTTGTACAAGAAAAATGACTCTAATATTTCCAGTTTATTTATAAAAATAAAATAATAATAATAATAATAATAATAATAATAATAATAAATTCTACAAAAGACATAAAGTAGCAGTTGGTTGTTTATAAAAAAACAGTTCTCAATTAACTCCCATCTCCTGAGTAAACTTTGATCTTATTTATATATTTTTTCGTAAGCTCTGTGCTCTGAAATGCTAATGACAATATTTCTTGTTGCCAAAGATTTGCCATATGAAATGTATCCAGATGGCTCTGGCCATTATGAGACAGCATCAGATTCCAGAAAGCAAAATATTATCATATTGTGGAAAACATTCTTACTTAATGGTTTAAATGTATAACTACAGAGTAGTACATTTCTTGCATGTATGTACAATCAATTTTAAAGACTGATGAACATGGTGAAATATACACAGGATGCCTGTTGATGCTCTAACTTTATTAATTAAAGTTTACTAATTAATACATCTGCTTAATAATTTATTTAATTAATGATATCCTCTCATGGAGTCTATATTACAATGTTGAAACGCCGTAACATCGAAAACCTCAACGCCGACAAGTATTCAGCAAAATTCACTTCCGCAATTCACTGAATACTTGTTGGGCAAATAAATACTTGCCCTGCAACTCAACAAAACTAAATCTACCTAATCCAAACCCTCCCATGCGGGGTCTGCACCCCCCCACCCCTTAACTAAATATACCAACTCCGAGATTGCATTACAGTGGAGAAAAGGGCAACATTGTGTAGTTGGCCAACTGCATCTTTGCCCTTGAAGTATTCAGGGAATTGCGGAAGTGATTTTCACTGAATACTTGTTGGCGTTGAGGTGTTCAATGCTACGACATTTCAGTGCCATAATATAGACCCCCCCCGACATGCTTTTTATTTACAGTTAACAATTATTGTAGCAATTTCAAAAGCAATGTGATAGCAGCTTACTGTTGTCTTGTATTGTATTTTAAAATGATTTCAAGTGGTAAGCAGTGACAACATATTTAATGGCTCAGATTAAAGAACAATATTTTATCCTGATCATTTTTTTCATGGTTACAGTCTGTGTGGAAAAAAAGACCATTATGTACTGAGAGCATGCTGATTTCATATAGTCTCAGTTGTTTTATGTAAATTGTTTTACATATACCCTTTTATATAGCCTTCCTTGTAACACACACACACACGCATGCACACACACACACACACACACACACACACACACACACACACACACACACACACACACACACACACACACACACACACACACACACACTCACTCTGGAGAAGGAGTAGCAAACACTTGTGATGATCCAGCTGTACATGTAAGCCATCAGGGACATGGTTAGACTATAAAGTAATCACCCACCATGCTACATTGTTAATGACTTGGTTCAGAGAAGCAGGGATACTAGGCAGTTTTCTAATCTGGAGACTGTTAAGGGTCTTCCTTAAACCTTGGAGGCTTCAGTATGGGTGGAAGATACCAGACTCTTGGCAAATAAGATGATATAGTGCCATGACATATCGCCCTGTAGAAGGGTAGACACAGGTTAGTGAATCAAACAGCTTCCATGGCTACTTAAAGATGACTTCCTCCACTCATCATTAAGCCTCCCATGGCAGCTTCTGAGAGGATGCTATAATGGTGGTGGTGGGAGTGTAATGAATACACTGAAGCCTTATGGTGAGGCTAATGACTGGCAGATGAAGAGTTAAAAGAATACTGAAAAAACGCCACACTGTTTGACAAAGTAACTTTTAGTTATGTACTCACCATAACTTCAGATGTTTGGGATCCATCTCGCCTACATTCTGACTGATGGGTTCGGAGCCGATCCCTCGGCTCCGACTCGGCACGCTTATGCCAAAGAGCGAAGTCTCTTATTGGCTGAGCTTACTATATCCCAGGATGCACCACTACCAGTCCCCCAGATCTAGTTTGTCCGCATACATGCACACATGCACGCCTTGCTTATATAACATCGTCAGATGAAACAAGATAAACAGTAGAACTCAAAACCGTTCAATCTCTTCTGATCTCCAAGGCAGGGGGAAGGAGGGTGGGTTTTAGGAATGCAGGCGAGATGGATCCCAAACATCTGAAGTTATGGTGAGTACATAACTAAAAGATGTTATGTGATCCTATCTCGCCTACATTCTGACTGATGGGACAGCGTCCCTAGCACCTGAATCCTGGGTGGCTCACTGGAAAACACTCCTGAGTACCGTGGAACCAAATGAAGCTCGTCCTCTAGATGCCACATCCAATTTGTAGTGGGAAATGAAAGTGTGCGGATTGGACCAAGTAGCCACAGCACAAATTTCCGATATAGCGAGCTTGGAATGAAAAGCTATAGAAGTAGCCATAGCCCTGGTAGAATGAGCTTTGATGGATGTTGTAAGTTGCTTATTCGAAGAAGAATAAGCCTGAGTTATACAATCTCTGATCCATTTGGAGATAGTAGCTTTTGTGATGGTTTGGCCCAATTTATTATCTGAGAAGGACACAAACAACTGGTCTGACTTACGAAGTTGCTGAGTCCTGTCTAAATAGAAGCGTAATTGCCTGTGAACATCCAATTTATGGAGAGTGTATTCTGCTTCACTGGAGAATTTTGGGAAGAAAACTGGTAGCTCTAGAGATTGTTGGAGACAGAAACTAGAACAGACCTTTGGGACAAAGGATGGATTAGGCCTAAGTGATACTCTATCCTTGTGGAAAATCAAGTACGGTGGCTTAATAGACAGGGCTTGAAGCTCTGAAACTCTTCTTGCAGAAGTAATTGCAACTAAGAAGGCAGTTTTCCAAGACAGATATTTTAACTCACATGTAGCAGCCGGTTCGAAAGGGGAAGATGTTAATGCGCGAAGCACCAAATCAAGATCCCATGGAGGTGCAGGATGAAAAATTGGGGGTCTTAATAGGCTCGCACCTTTAATGAAAGTTTTGCATAGTCTGTTGCTCATCAAAGGAGGATCCATGGATTCGTGGAATTTAGAGATAGCCGCTAGTTGGACTTTAATAGTTGAGACAGAAGATCCTTGATTAAACAGGGATGTTAAGAATTTCAAAACCTCTGGGACAGGAGCAGAGATAGGGTCTAAGCCCTTGAGTTGAGCTCCAGATAGCAAACCTCTTCCACTTACTGAGGTACAATTTGTTAGTGGTGGGTTTGTGGGCCGAAGATAAAATGTGAACAACTTCCGGGTCTAATGTGTGCTTTCTAACTAAAGTCGGAAGTGGAGGAGCCAAGCTGTCAATTTCAAAGATTGAAGGGACTGATGCCGATGTCCCAACTGATGGATTAGCAAGTCCGGAATTTGGTCTAAAGTCCACGGATCGTCCACCGCATGCTTCTTCAGGTAAGGAAACCATACCTGACGAGGCCAGTATGGGGCAATCAGTATCATTGAGGACCCCAATTGAGAAGCTTTTTGAATAACTTTGGGGAGAAGTGGAATTGGAGGAAAGGCATAAAGTAGCCCTGTTGGTCAAGGTTGTGCTAGAGCATCCATAGCTGGTACCCCCTGATGTGGGATCAAGGAGAAGAACCTTTGGCACTTGGTGTTTAGTGGAGTTGCAAATAGGTCGCAGCACGGCGTCCCCCATCTCCTGAAAACCTGAGCTGCTACTGTGTGGTTTAGAGACCACTCGTGAGGAGAGAGAATTGTCCTGCTCAATTTGTCTGCCAATATATTTGACCTTCCTGGGATGTGGGTCGCTACCAAGAAGCGGTTGGTAGCTACAGCCCATTCCCACACTCTCATGGCCTCTCTGCAAAGGGGGTACGATCTGGTCCCTCCTTGTTTGTTCAGATACCAGACCACCGACATGTTGTCTGTGTGGATGGCGATGATGCCCTGAGGAAGAAACTCGTGTAAGGCCTGTAGGGATAGAAGTACAGCCCTCATCTCCAACACGTTGATGTGGAGAAGAGCTTCGTCTGGAAGCCAGGAGCCCTGAACTAGCCTGCCCAGACAATGCCCCCCCCACCCTATCTGGGAGGCATCTGTCGTCAGGGTAACCACTGGAGAGGGAAGAACAAAGGGGTTTCCTTGATCCAAATTGGATGTCTGAAGCCACCAGCGAAGGTCCCTTTTGCATATTTCCGTAATCATGATGTGATGATTGAGGGGAAGATCCTGAAAGGACCATTGCGTTGACAATAGCCACTGAAGAATCCTCATGTGCAATCTTGCCAGAGGAACTAAAAGAACCGTGGCAGACATTGAGCCTAGAACTTGTAGAACCATCCTGGCTGGGGCTTTGGATCTCGAGATTAGAGCTTGAACTTGGCCCTGTAAAGTTTGGATCCTTTCGGCAGGAAGAAAGACGCACATCAATCTTGAGTCTATCTCTGCTCCTATGAACCTTATGCGTTGAGAGGGCAGCAAGACAGACTTTGACCAATTGAATGTAATCCCCAGGGTAACACCCAGGGAGATGGTGGCTTTGAGGTTGTCCATTAGTAGATGCCTGGTGGTTGCAGTCAGGAGCCAGTCGTCCAGATAGGGAAACACTTGGAATCCAAGACTTCTCAGGTGAGCCGTCACTACTGCCAAACACTTGGTGAACACCCTGGGGGCTGTGGTGAGACCAAAGGGCAGAGCGCAAAATTGGTAATGACTGACTCCCAGGCTGAAGCGCAGATACCTCCTGGACGCCTGATGTATCGGTATGTGATAATAGGCGTCCTTGAGGTCTATGGAGCACATCCAAACATCCTTCTCCAACAGTGGGAGAATGGATTGTAACGTGACCATTCGGAATTTGGATTTCGTGACGGATTGGTTCAGTCTGCTGAGCTCCAATATTGGTCTCAGGTCCCCTGTCTTTTTTGGCACTAAAAGAACCTGGAGTAATTTCCTGATCCGATCTGGTCTGTGGGGACCGGTTGGATGACTCCTTTTTCTAGCAGCTTTAAAGCTTCTGCGGCTGCCATTTCCCTTTGACTGGGTGGTGGGTCCGGGATTCTTTTGGACGGTGGGGGCGAGTATGTGAATGGGATGGTGTAACCTCCGGCAATGATCCGAAGCACCCATTTGTCCTGAGTGATTGACTCCCAGGCTTTTAGGTGCTTGGCAAAACGACACCCGACTGGCTCCGGAGCAGCACAGCCGGGCAATCCCTCATGACGTGTGGGAGGCTGAAGAGCCATGAAAGGACTCGCGGTCTCCAGAATTGCGGGGCCCTCTGCCGCCTCTGGGACGGCGTCTCCCTGAAAAATTTCCCTGTCCTCTGCCTCTGGAAGGGGAATCTTCCTGCTGTTGAGAGAAAAACTTTCGAGATTTGCGGAACCACATTTTCCCCCCTCCTTTAGCCTTGGGGTAAGGCCAAAAGGGAGTGGAATAGCGGGCACCTACGGCAGATAAAGTTTTTCCCTCTTGCTCACAGCGGGTAAGGGTGTCTTTAACCTTGGGTCCAAACAAGGAGGACCCATCAAAGGGAGCGTCGGCGAAGGAAGACTTGAAGGCCTCCGCAAACTGACACAAGCGGAGCCAGGCTTGTCTCCGTAGAGCCACGCCTGTGCCTGCCGCTCTACCCGCCCCTTCGGCCGCATAGGAAATGAGCCTCATGGACGAGTTAGAAATTGACGTAAGGATAGCCAACTGAGAGCTAACCGACTGGGCTAGCTGCTCAGGTAGGTTACCCGAGAGGGAATCTGACAACTCCTTGACCAGATCCCTCTGAAGCCTGGTAAAATGTGCCAAATAATTCAGAGACCTTAACGTAAAGGCCGCTGAAGTCAGGGTGCGCTTCCCGTACCTGTCCATACTCCTAGACTCCTTATTAGGAGGATGGACGGACGTTGAAGCCTCTGCCACGTCCTGTTGTGTAGCAGATGCCACCACCATGGCATCTACAGCCACGCCTTTAGTAAGGAACTCCTTCTCGGGGGGAGCAGACAAAAATTTATTTGGATGAGAAGGGACTGGTTCCACGGTATCTGGATGTTCCCACGCCCTTCGACAAACTAAATCCAGAAGCTCGTCGAAGGGCGGAGACACCCAGGAGGCGGAGGGCTGAGCCCCAAAGGCCTTGAGGAGCACTGACTCGTCAGCAGAGGGGGGTTTGGATATCCAGCCGCCTCGTTGTTTGAGGATCTCTAAGATGTCTGCAAATGAGACATCATCCGAGGACGACTTCGGGGACCCCTCTGCATCATCCAGATCAGTGTCTGAAGTAATAGACTCGGGGGAGTCCACGTGCTTCCTCTTGCACGATCTCTTCCTTGGGGGTTCCTCCGAAGACAGCTCAGAAGAACCCTCAGGAGGAGGGGAACCCCCACTGGGGGTAACCTCAGGCCCCGGGGCTCCGCTGACTACGGACAGGGGAACTGCCAAAGACCCAGTCTCCACACCTAGGGAAGGTGCCGGTAAAGCCGGGGAGATGGCCGAAGAGGACTTGGCCAAGGCACTCCTCATGGCTCTGAAAGCCGGACCCCCAGAATCCTGGGAGTGTCCGGTCCCCGGAGCCGTGATAGCCGATGGAAGTCCCGCAGCCGAAGCACCGAGGGGAGGCTCGGAACCGAAAGCATAGGTCCCAAACATCACCCCGGGTCCAGCTGAAGACGTCCGCGTACCAAACTCGGACCCGAAGGCCCGGGTTGGAGTAAGGGTCGGAGCCGACCCTGAGATCTCCACCGGCTCCAACAGCACCTGCTCCGACGGAGCCGAAGCAGTCGGAGGAGGAATGGCAATGGGGTGGGCCAAGGTCATCGGCTCCGAAGCCAACTGGGTCGGAACCGAAACAAATTTTGGAAGACTGGGGACTGGAACAGTCTTTGGAGCACCCTGTCTATATCAGAATCTGACATCCTCGAAGACTGAGAGGAAACAGAACGGGTCCGAGACGGCCTCTCCAACGGCCCCAAAGGGCTAGGGGACCGGCTCCGAGGCGACTCGATGAGTATCGGCGCCGAGGGAATACACACACCAGATTCCATCGGTGCCGAGGTGGACTTCGGCGCCGAGGAGGAAGTGTCTGAGCGGGCGACCCTTGTCGGCTCCGAGAGCAGTGGAGCCGACGAAGGTGACCCGCCTCTCGATGCCCCAGCCATCGGCTCCGAAGCCAGAGGAGTCGACACTGGTGGCATCGAGGCAGACCGTTCCGACCTCGGCTCCGAAGTCTTTGGAGCCGAAGGAGAGGCCTGCCTATGTCTCTTAGCGGTCGGATCCGACGGACTGGTCGGAACCGACGCCCTTTTCTTTTTGGCCGGAGAAGGAGAGGATGCCAAGGCTTCTTCAAATGAAGGCTTAATTAATCCCTTAAGAATTAATTTATTTTTCCTCTCCTGGAGGACCCTTGAGGAAAAAGCGTGACATACGCTACATGATTCCTGTAAATGTTTTGCCCCTAAGCAATACACACAGAGCGAGTGATCGTCCGTGATGGACATTTTGAAACTACATTTTACACATTTTTTAAAGCCCGAAGGCCTTGGATTCTGAGACATTATAGGGAGAATTTCAGTAATCTCACTGGAAAAAATACAATTACTGGTGAAACCCCTAAGTATAGGCTTACAGTTATCACTCACAAATGACAAGGGACTTTGAAGACCCTGTAAGAACAAACAGCTACCAAAAACTTAAAGCCTTTTTACTATATGTAGAAGTAGGAGGGTTGATTAACCGGGAAGGCCCTAGATGAAGGGGGCCTGTCAAACTCAACCCAATCACACAACAAAAATTCACAACAAATCCAATCCAATCACACAACAATGTAAGAATAGCTGTTAAAACAGCTTTTTGAGAGAAAACAGCAAAAACTGACAGAAAAAGTTAGTCAAAAATAACTACTCAGCTCAGCCAGCTCGAGACCACGTCTTCGCAGGTTAGCGGCAAACGAGATCTGGGGGACTGGTAGTGGTGCATCCTGGGATATAGTAAGCTCAGCCAATAAGAGACTTCGCTCTTTGGCATAAGCGTGCTGAGTCGGAGCCGAGGGATCGGCTCCGAACCCATCAGTCAGAATGTAGGCGAGATAGGATCACATAACATCTTATATTAGCTTACATGACACGGGAAAGATTCTGTCATTTTTACTCTTAGACATTACCCGAAGTTTTATATTCTGAGATTGTGTCTTGCTGAGGTCATCAAAGTACTCAAAAGCATGTATAACAGATAAGGTGAAATTCCAAAGCATTAGTTGTTGAAGAAATATTTATATCAAGAACAGGGTTCAGTTGAACTGCAGTGCTATGTAAGAAGATAAAAAAATTTTTGACCAGTGAAGTGTTACTGTTATCCTTTTTAACAGTAGAAAATTCAGAATCTTAAGGAATACTTCAAGCTGCCTGAACCTCCTTCATCAAGTCATAGAAGTGTTAACTTCTAAGTCATAGATAACTGAACAAAGCTGGCATTCCTGACACCCAGTTAAGAAAACACAATGAACGGTATGCAAGCTTTCTAGAACTACAACTCTGAATACTGAACAAAAACATGAGTTGCTTGGTTTGTAATAAGATTTAAAAGTACCACAAAAAGCTTTTTTAGAAGCATACAATTGGCATACAGCAAAGCAGTTTAGTGCAAAAAGAAGCATTAATATGCTTTCCAAAGAAAGACTAAGAATTCAGTGATTCAGTGCTGTAAGTACATGCAGAATCAAACTTCTTGGTTTATTATCTTGGCTGTGTCATATTATGGAGCACAAGCAGCATTTGGGGAGAAAAGGAGAGTGAAAAAACACAGCCAGTGTATGGAGGCTCACAAAAGCCCCTTTGGGGTTATAACAAATTACAAGATGATTGGAATGATATTGAAGCCTGTGCAACAGATCAAGATAGGAAGGAAGATAATTTTAGGAACAAAGAAACAATACTTCACAAATGATGATAGGGTTCTTTGCCTTAAGAGAAATTAATGCTATATTTTCCTGAAATAAATATTTTTATATATGAATACTTCATAAAAGGTCATTTAATTACAGGATGCTGTGCAGTTTAACAGACCATCTATAAACTGAAAGAGACAGGCATAGGGAAAAGAGGTAGTGGAGCAGTGCACAGATGGCACAGATCAGAACAAGGATTCTGCCGTCACCAGCACTTAGTCAAACAACACGTGTCAGTGTTCCCAACTAGACTATACTGTGGCAGTTATACAACCTTGTTGTGTGGGGGCTGCCAGCCCCCAGAAGTTCTGAAGGTTTGGGTATTCTGTGATGCATTTACCTCTTATTTTTGAGAGATGACTATTAAACATAACAAGGTCAATTACTTTCATAGAGACAACCCCCATCAAGCAGTTATAGCCACCTCTATGTACAGTGCAGAAGTCTGATTTTGATAACAGAGGATGACCGTGTAACGTATTTCACCTTTGCTCTAAACAATTGCCACAGATTAAAATACTGCACATTGCTTCACATAATCGCATTAGTCCTACAAAGACAACATAATACGCAAACAGCAGCAGGCAGCAAGTCAATTTCTTCCACAGAAGACACTGGAATTATACCTACACTGCTGTGGATATCAAGCGTCCAGTAAAGCAGTCCATCTTACCTCTCAGAAAAGCACACAAAGATTTTGACATTTATTCTAGCAGATAGATTAAATCAATTTTTACCAAAAATAATAAAAGATGATCAAACCGGGTTTATTTCACACAGGAAGGTCCAAGACAATTTAATCAGACTATTAACATTAATGGACTATGCAAACAAAAAAAGAGATAGAATTAACAATTATTAGTCTGGACTTGGACAAAGCGTTTGATTCTTTGAGTTGGCCCTATTTATTTAAAGTTCTAGAAATGTATAACTTTTCCTCAGACTTTTTAAAATTGCTGAAGAAATTATACACTACTTCTATATCATACATTAACATTGGAGCTTTCTTGTCAGGACCACTTAAAAATAATGAAAGGCACCAAGCAAGGGTGCCCTCTATCACCCTTATTATTTGCTCTGTCAGTGGAGCCATTAGCTAATTACATAAGAACTAATGATAAAATACGCAGCTTCTATGTCAATGCAAAGTACAATTCCAAAATACAGCTTTTCACTGATGATATCTTATTAACAATTGGGAACATAGATACCTCAATTGAACATCTTATAGAATCTCTTCAAAACTTTGGGGGAGACAAAGATGGCCACCATTCTATAAGCACTGCAGTACTTCAGCTCTCCAAAGACCAGAAACAAAAATCACCTCTGCGGATGTACATTTGGAGTTAATCAACTAATTGACAGCAATTAATAATCTACTAGAAGTCAGCGATCTTATCGAGAAAAAAAAATTGAAAAAAAATACTTGGTGACAACAGGATTGGAACTGATTGCTTGGTTGATTCTGAACAGAGCAACAAACAAAGGACTGAATTACCACATTACTGAAACTCTTACTTGGTAATCATCTCTATCTGCAGCATTTCAAAATGTCAAAAGAAGATAAAAATATGGACACTACAACTACTAAAACTAAACTGTCAGCATTACAGTCTCCAGAGAAGGAATCCATATTTAAGAGACAGAAAACATTCAGACAGCAAGAAACTGCAAAAACAGGGGCATCAGAAATCTGATCAACAGGTTATGATGGAAGAAATTAAGTCTGCATTGTTGCCTATACAAGATGCATTACAAGACCTAACATCCCAAACACAAACATTTAGTGAGACATGTAATCGGATTCTAACAAGAATGGAGAAAGCAGAAACCAGAATAGCAGCAAATGAAGACAATATAGCATTGCTCACTAAAAGATCTGAATCACAAGAGGCTGATATACAAATGATGCAAAACAAAATTCTGGACCTGGAAGCAAGATCAAGACGTAACAACATAATCATCAGAGGGATCCCAGAATCAATCCAATATAATGAGCTGAACACTTCTATCATACAAATATTTGAAACATTACTTAAGGACTCTGTGGATGTTCAGCAAATTGTCATAGAAAGAGCACATAGAGCTTACAGGAATTCCCAAGCTTCAAATACACCAAGACCTGTGTATGTCAAAATATTAAATTTCCAGGATGTGAATAAAATACTTCTAACCATAAAAAATCTGGAGGATCTATAATGTGGCAAAGTTATAAAGTTTCTATAACACAGGATTTACCAGCACAAATAAGACAGTCTAGACAAATGCTGGCTCCATACTGTAAGTTTCTAATTGACAAAACATTAGATTTCAAATGAAATATCCTAACAGTTTAATCTTTACTCTTGATGGCATTAAATACACTGTAAATACAAAAAAAGAAGCCAGACCTACCTTTTTGAAGCTGTTTAAGGCTTTGCCACCGTCTGAAAATTGAACAGTACATCCTGGCTTTTTCCTGCATTAGAGTGAATGGGAGACTTCATTTACGAGAATCCGAGGCTTCAAAATCCTTTGTGTGTTCTTCTTTCTTCAGCAGGCCTGGTAATTCTACGTTTTATCTTTTAATCTCGTCTTCCTAGCTGAAACACGAAGATTCCACGAAATTTTATGGCTTCTACGAGCGCTCCTGACCCACGAGGAAGCAGGAAACAAGGTAAAGGAAGCAGGTGGACCGTTTTGAGTGTGGTACAGCTGAGAGGTCCATTCGCAAATTGGTTCTCCCGTCGTGAGCGCAAAAATTCGAAAATTGAACTGCCTGGACTGCTGCAACTGCTGGGAAGCAAGAAGAGCTGCTGTAAATCGAAACAAAGCTTTTTGGGACTTTTTTGATGCTAAAATGACTGAGAAACGATCAATGAGGCAAAATGTGTCTTGTATGGACAAAAATGTATGGTTTGGCTGTTGCTGTATAAGAGTCTATGGCTTAGTGGTAAATCCAGGTAATGCAGTCTATTTTTTGTGTTATTTTTTTCTCTTTTTTTTTTTTCTCTCCTTTGCAGGCTTGTTTTGTAACTTACTGTGTTTTATTTAGTGAGTAAATAAGTGAATAAATAAGTATCTTTTAACTGTGTTCAGTTTGGGGAAGGGGGAGAACAGAAAAAAGAAAAAAAATATATATATACATATAGTATAATTAGCAAACAGTAGTAGTAGTTGTGTAATATAGGTGATGTCTAACTGTAATGATCTATAAAAATTAAATGCAATATTGTAGGAATGTTTTGAAGATAAATAGCTGACCTAAATAATGGCTTGTTTTAAACAAATGTATAATAACTGTGTGCTTATTAGGTGAACTGTTAGTTAAAAGGTTTTGGAACAAGTAATTATAATGCTAACATATTATTGCTGTATTTAAAGTTTGTTAAAAGTGAATTATTTGACATGTCAGGTACAATTAGTTTGCATGAATATTAGGGAAATGTTCAGAGCTGTAGTTACTTGAGTGCGGTGTTTAGTAGGGAATGTCTGGGTTAGACTTTGTAGACGTAAATATAGTTGGTGTAGGTTTTTTGCATGCTATTTTATTGTTAGTTAATAGAATTAGTAGTTTAGCTACTTGGGGAATGTTATCCAATGTGAAAAACCTATGTTCATCCTGGTCCGGAGGAATAGTGGATAGGCACTGGATAGGGATGGGATGGCTGTTTTGCTTCCAAAAAATTCACGTAATACCAACACTTGTCAATTTAAGGTGGAAAACAAAAAATAGATACCATTATTCATCAATTCATAGTTTAGAATGTGGATAATAGATTCCTGGAATGTTAAAGGACTCCAGAACATGAAAAAGAAAGCTGTGTCAGCATTTGTTGTTTAAATCAAAAGCAGGTTTTATTCTATTACAAGAAACACATTTGACTAATGACCAGTGGGAAACAATGAAGGACAAGAAATGGATTAGGAAGGTTGTAAAGGCGGAAGGGACTACGAATAGTGCTGGGGTGGCAATTATAATCAAGAATCAGTTTCAAGGAGAAATTTTGGAGGACAAAATAGATAAAGAAGGCAGATGGTGTTTGGTGGTTCTCAAAACTGAAAGTTTGGATAAGCCGATAGTACTTTTATGTGTTTATGCCCCAAATGTGAACCAACATCATTATATAGCTTCAATTTACTCTATTCTACAGTCATATAACAACTGTTACATAGTGATGGGGGGGATTGGAATGCTTACCAAGATTCTAAAACTGATAAGTTGGGAGCTTGACTGCTTTTAATAAGCAGGCAATGGTAGCGTTGAAAGAACTGAGAACGGATTTCAAACTATATGACCCTTTTAAACACAAACACATACAAGCAAAGGCAGAAAACTTTACTTTCTATTCTAGCTGCCATAAAATGTGGTCAAGAATTGATTTTTTTTAATTCCAGAAGTGTTCATTTCACTTGACCCTAGGGTTTCTAATCAAGCTAGACAGCTCTCAGATCATTCTAAAATAACTTTAACTTTAAAGACCGATATTTTGAATACTAAAAATCATGGTGGATATAATTGGTCCTTAAACCCATACCTATTAACCAAAGAAGATATAGTACAGGAAGTTAAGGAGATACTTAAACAATTAGTATACAATATACCCTGTAATGAACATCCATTAGATATAGAATGGGCTACAACTAAAACTTTGTTAAGAGGATTATTTATTCAGAAAGCCACTTATTATAAAAAACTCCAAAATAAAGAACAACTGGATCTGGAAACTAAAGTACAATTATTGGACCAGGAGCTGATGAGTAACTACACTGAGCAAACAGAAACTGAGTTGTTAAGATGTCAGAAAGAGCTGTTTCTTATGCATAACAGAAAATTGACACTGTACGAACAAAGAAGTTTAGTTAAATATGCAAATCACATTCAAACTCCCTCGAAAGCATTAGCCCGTATTATTAATCAGATGAAATTGACACGATTAATTACCGAAATAAATCATAATAATACGTTATATACTGATAAGTCAGATGTCATGAAGATTTTTGAATTAATTTTTAATCAGATATATGGTGAGCAACAAACTCATGGGCATGATGAAGAGAGAAAAGAGTTCTTACAGAAAATTAATTTTCCCAAGATTGACGAGGATTCTCAGGGAGAATTGACTGCATTGATTACAGTTGATGAAGTTCTAGAGGCAATTAAGAAACTAAAGCCACATAAAGCCCCAGGACCAGATGGTATGACCTCTGAATTTTATAAATCTTTTAGTGGGATTCTGAGCACCATACTTTCACAGACCTTTAATTATATCATTTCGAATGGCAGCAATGATCTTCATTTTAATGCCTCAAGAACAATTCTGTTATTGAAAGAGAATAGTGATCCCAAAAATCCAGACAATTATAGGCCCATATCATTGTTGAATATTGATATGAAAATCATGACATCTATTCTAGCTAGTAGATTAAAAAAATAATAAACTTGATAATATCAGAAGAACAGGCGGGTTTATAGATGGGAGACAGACTACAGACAATACATTAACTCTTCATACTTTAATATCTTATGCAAAGTATAAAAATATGAACATATATGCTTTAATAATTGATGCTCAAAAAGCATTCGATAGAGTTAATTTGGCTTATTTATTTGAAACATTATCATATTTCAATATACCTCAGCTTTTTATTTCTATGTTAAGAAATTTATACAAGAATGCATACACTAGTTTATATATAAATCATGAATGTTCCAAAAGGATTCAAATTAAAAATGGAACTCAACAGGGGTGCCCATTGTCTCCCATACTGTTTAATCTGTATTTGGAACCTTTATTTCTTCATATGAAACAAAAGTTTTTTTATAATTCTCCTGTACTTCTTGGGATAAAGGTTAGGATGGCTGCTTTTGCAGATGATTTAAATATATACAGTACCACACAGGTGTCAGATACGGAAAAAATACTAACAGCAATACAAACCTTTGAGGAAATGGCTAATTACAAACTAAATTTTAAAAAAAACAAAATATTCCCTCTAAAGACACCTACACCTTTTTCAATGCTACCATTGATAGGACGAATAAGGACAGAAGAAAGAATAAAATATTTGGGGATTGACTTTTCAACTGAAAATAGAGAATTTTTTATCAACAATATTAAGGCAACTGGAGACCGAATAACAATGGATTTGAAAAGATGGAGTAAGTTGAAGCTACCGATGATGGCAAGAGCAGCGATAATAAAATGAATGTTCTCCCAGAATGCTATATATTTTTAGAGCAGCACAACTTAAAATCACGAAATCCTTTTCAAGCAATTTCAGATAGGACTGGGGAAATTTCTGTGGGAACCCAGAAAAACGAGACTATCCTATGAAAAACTGATGGCTCCTAAAACGAGGGGGGGGGGTTGGATTTACCAGATTTTGAGATGTATTATACAGTGATTCAGGCCAATAGGATTTTAAGGGTGTCTTACTTGGATAGTGAAAATAGAAAATGGATACCCAAATGGGTACTGCTAAATTATAAACATATAAAAGGGAAGAGAATTAATGTTAAAGCTGTACCATTTTTGAATATAAAAACATTGAGTAAATATGAGTTAATGGAACACATCAAGGTATGGGCAGTGGCAACTCAAACTCTGTTTGCCTCCTTGAACCTTTTAAAATATATGATGATGTTTCAACCGTTTGATGGAAATCCTAATATAACTATTGGTAATCAATTGATAGACTTAAAGAAATATCCATTTATTAAGGAATTAACTGTAAGGGATTTATACCCCTTCCTAGGAGTAGCGGTACATGATATCTTAAAAGAGATGAATCTTCCCATCTCTTATTTAATTATAATGAGGCAGTTAAAAGATTTGGCCATAAATTATTTTACCAGTTCTGAAATAAAAAAAGAGGAACTAATTATTTCAGGTCATCTGTGGGAAGCATTGCAACAAGATAGAAAATATATATCCTCAGCGTATAAAATGGCAAAAGAGAGAAAATATAATAATCATATTCTGTTATCCAAATACTGGAGAGAGAAATTGCCATCCCTAGACGACAGTAAAATAGTAGAGGCGTTTAACTTAACATTAAAATCCGTATCACTTCAAAAACTGGTCTTTGCTCAATTGATGATATTTAACAATGCATATTATACCCATCTTACACTTCATAAATTTGATTCAAAAAAGTCACCTAAATGTCCACAGTGTGTAGATCAGACAGCAGACCTGTTACACATGTTCTGGAGTTGCAAGTGCATTTATAAATTATGGAATTCTTTAAAGTTACAACTACAAAAAATGGGTTACCAAAACTCAACACTCTCCTGGGAATTTCTGATTTTACATATTCCACTGGAGAATTTGGACAAAATAAAAAAGATTGTAATTATGAATATTAGTTTACTAATTAAATTATATATAGCCACAAATTGGTTGAACCCAGCACAGGTGTCGTGGCAAAATTTCAGGCTGTTAGCGATTAAGCATATATTAGCGCACAAATTGTTAATTAGAAATAATAAGAAAAGTATAAACAGCATAAAAATTTGGGAACAAATCTTTAATATTATTTTGGCGTAGCGGTTCCTATCCACTTTCCGTCAGGACATTCTGTATGTGTACCAACACATTCTTGGATTAGATAGAAAATGTAGAAATAATACAAATTATTGGCTTGAGTTGGTTTATAATTGTCTATTGTAGATGCTTTTATGTTTAATTTTTTGTGATTTTAATTTCCTGTACTTGGTTAAAATGATATTTATTCTTAATGTATTATAGGGAAATTCAAAATGGAACTAAAACATTGGAAACAATATTGTACATAATGTAAATAGTGTGTGAAATGTATAATGGTTTGGCAAAACAATAAAAATGATTATTGAAAAAAAAAGAATCTCTTCAAAACTTTGAAATGATATCTGGCCTAAGTTTCAATCAAAATAAAACTGAAACTATTTTGTTAAACAAAAAGATAAACCCCATTCTGGTCAGACACAGTGACTTTAACTGGGCTAACACTATGATTGAATAACTAGGTATAACCATTAAAGCAAGCTGGAGAGACACTAGGCAAACAAATTTCATAATGTTAATAGACACCGTTAAAGATTACTTAAACAAATGGAATAATATGTTATTCACCATGGAGGAAAGGCTATCATTACTTAAAATGATCATACTACCCAAAATTCTGTATGTCCTTCAAGCCATTAGCACCCCCTTCCAAAAAACTAATGAAGCAACTTAACTCTCTATTAATTAAATTTTTATGGTTTCCAAAAAAAAAAAAAAAAACATGGATTAGTCATGCATGGTGTTACAGAAGTTGGGGAGAGGGTGGAATCTCATTACCACGTCTAGAACTATATACTGAATCAGTTATTTTTAACATTATAAGTCATTGGCTAAACAGCAAATGTACTTCCAACTAAAAAATCTACATAAAGCAATATTACTAGACAATTGTGAGGAAACAATAAACAATGATATGTTTTTCTGAAGTGGAAAGCGTTTATCTTGTCATAAAAAACATTTGCTTTAATACAAGTAACAAAAAATATTCTCTCCATTTGTTAATTACATAGTAAACAATTTCAAACAGCTAATGTTCAAAGATTATAAGATGAGAAATCTTTTATTTATTATGTTTCCCATAGCTTTAACAAATAAATGCTTGGACTCTTATAACATGAAAAAAATAGAAGAAACGAAAGGAAATGGGCTAGTTTTCTGATATTAGATTCTTGATCACAATTATATACAGGACACAACCTCTCTCATAACAAGATATAACATAAATCAAAACAACTGGCTAAACATATACACTTTTAGAGCACATATAGTTAATGAGTTTAAAATAAATCAAATAGTGAAATCCACACCTAGACCCAAAATTCTAACACTTTTTTGTGAAATCAATACACTATGCATAAATGATGGGCTATCAGTGTCAAGGTTATATAGAGCATTGCAAATGGATTTATCAGTTCCAGATGAGTCCCTATGAAGCTATGCAGAAAAAAATAATAAATCTAACTTTTCAGAAAAAGAGAACTCAGTAATACTTAAATCAGTCAGTAAAACTACATCATCTCCCTTTTGGACAATTTACACATGGAAATTTATTCACAGACATTTTTTCACACCCCAGAAAACAGCATTAATATCAGGTAATGAGGCATCATTATGTTGGAGATGTGAAGAAGCAGAATATGCAGACTGGGTACATATGTTTATAAAATGTAATACTGTAATTCCCTTTTGGTCGGAATTCAAATCCTTTATTAAAGCGTTGTGGTTGGATAAATGTGAAGTCACTGACTCAATATTATTATTTAATGCTCCGATTCCAGTGTATGTTCCAAGTACACAAGTGTACCTCCTCTGGTCCCTCCTTGCAGTAGCAAGAAAAACCATTACCTCAAACTTGAAAAGTAAGAAAATTACACCTTTTGTGGAATTTATATCACTGACTAAAATAGTTTGTAATAGAGAATTAATGACTATGAATTTAAGAACTACAAGAATGACGCATAAAAAACTAGCTTGGTTAAAACTTAAAAAATTGTTAGATAAAATGTGAATGTATTGAAAAAGTTGCTTCTATTATGGACATTGTAGATAGTTAAGATTTGTTTATATTGTTTAACATTTTTGATGCATTTATATTTATGAAAACTCAATAAAAATTATGTGAAAAAAAGAAGAAAAGCACACAAGTCTTTCAAAACCAGATAGGGACTATTTAAACTAAGCAAAGACAACTCCAACTCAGCGGTTATAGCCATGATGTGTGATGGCTATGTAATATTATTTCACCTCTATAATCCACATAAATAAGTTGCCACACATTGAAGTATTCCAATCCAGGTTGCTCCACTCAAAACACAAAGCCAGAAAAATGCTTCCCAAACTACCTTTTTGATCACTGCCGGCATGACTGTAAAACAGTAGTAACACTTACCTCATTGTACCATTCCCCTCATCCTGACTACCCACACAACCCACATAACCAGAAATATTGCCCAAAATATCCAGTTGCTCACTGCCAGCATGATTATAAAAAAAGTAATGACACTTCTCACCACTCCATTCTCCATATGCCATCTGCCCAAATAAATCTGCCCAAATAAATCACAAAGCCAGACATATTGCCCAAAATATCTGACTGATCCCTACAAGAATTACTGTAACAAAAAAACAGAAATAACACTTCTTGTTGAGCCATTCCTCTCATCCCAATTGCCCATACAAAATACAGAGCCAGAAATATTGCACAAAATATCTGGTAGCTCACTGCCAGCATTATTGTAAAAAACAGTAATAACACTTCTCACTCTGCCATTCTCCTCATCCAGCCACTCACACAAATAAAAAAAAACAGAAATATTGGACAAAATATATGAGGGATCACTGCCAGCATTGTAAAAACAGTGATCACACTTATTCCTGCATTTGATTTTGAATTTAAATTTTTCATTTAAGGTTTGATTACTTTTACATTTTATATTTTTCTTATACTGCGTTTATTTTATTTTAAGTTTTTTTGTTCTTTTGGAGTTTTAAGAGTTCTTGTCTGTGGTCATTTAAAAAAGTTAGAGAATAATTCCTTTGCAGACAATGAATAATATGCAGCTAATTAGTGGGAGGAGCTGAGAAATAGTATTCCTCATTTAACTAGCAATATTCAGAGGCACATGTATTTAGCTACTTGTTTGACTTGCTTGCTGTTCTCTGCCAGACAATTGCTGATTTCTGTCTGCATTTGATTTTGAATTGAAGTTTTTCATTTAAGGTTTGGTGATTCCTATTTTTTATCTTTCTCTGTATTTTTCAGCTTGGTGGCTTTTGAGTTGCCTGCCCCTACTATAAATCTGATTTTGGACACTCCTCCCAGTCCCATCTCATCAACACATTCTGCTGAACACAGAGAGACTAGTTGGGAAGGCCCACCTCCTTAGTCTCTTAAGCTTGAATTATCTTCTGCTTCCTCCATTCCCACATACTTAACAAAAAGTGCACTTTATCCAGCTGATTTTACTGTATCTGTGCTTCTTCCTACTTTATTAATTTATTTTGCTTTTTGCTGCTTGTTCTTAAAGTGCTAAGTTCAATTTATTCTGCTTTATTTATTACTGCTTGTTAGTAGCCTGATTACATTGTAACTGTTATTTTAAGCCTCTTAGTTTTGATTTAAGTACTTGGACTTCAAACCAGTTATCTTATATAAGGAAGGTTTGTGGTCTAACCTCTTGTGGAAGCAGAGGAAGCTTACATCCTTCTAAGTTGGAAATTGATGGTTGAAGGCATATTGCATCAGTTATTCTAAAAGTATATTTGTTCTGGTTGAAGTGTGTGGGCCTCAGGCCAGTTGTTTTACATTAAGAAAGTTTGTGGTCTAAACTCTTGTGGCAATAGAGGATATCCCACACCATTCTCAGCTGGGAATTGCTGGTTGAAGGCTTATTGTGCCTTTTATTCTAAGTGCCTTTGTTCTGATTTAAGCAATTGGGTTCTGTCAAAGGAAAAATATACTTTAAAAATGATCAATACATGGTAGGTTCAGGTTAAGGCACTTTAATCTTGCAGCACTTGTCTAACTAGAATCAGGAAATGCAGGCATTTTTATACATTTTCTAATAAGACATTGCCTACCAAGCTGACGTAGTAAATCACAAGTTTTAACATCATTATTTTGTAGTGCTTGTTTATATGATTTTCTGCTTGTACTATCATTTTTTGTGAGAAACTTCCTAAGAAAAACAACGTGGCCTTGGCTACCACCGGTTAGATATATGCAATGTTACCATTCAAGGTACTATGGCTAATTTGAGCACAAAGCAAGTATAGATTGCAGTTAATTTCTCCAACAGTCCTTTGTCTGTGTTATCTCTTCCTCCTGCATGTTCTCATACTTCGAACAGAGCTAATTGTTCAAAATCATTACATTACAGAATATAGCATTGTTCATTCTTTGCTTACTGACCTAGCAGATAATCACCTGCTTCTCAAGTACATTTCCAAAAGGCATAAACATGAATATTGCTGTGCTAGCAATTACTAGGTCAGAGGGCATCTTGCAAGTTTCAGAAAGCACACTGCAGTTTCAAAACCATCTTTTAGTCTCATATGAAACTCAGCTGTATATAAAATAGTGCATATAAAATAGAATGAAAAACGTGTTAACTTATTTACTTTCTAATTAGCATTAAGCACACACATTAATACATATTTTTCTGACATTTCCCCCGTTAATACTTTTTAATTCTATTTTCGAAAGAATAAACAGTTTGCTTCTTCTCCTAACCTCTTCCATTCAGGATTTGCAGTTAAGAGAGTCATTCAGTTTAAACTTATGAAAGTGTTTCACATTTCAACAATTCTTCAATTTCAGTACTTTGATACAAAGTCTCAGAAACTGATATATCTATAAATTCTTTGATTAACTTTTTCATGCAGGGAATACCACAACAAATGCATGCTCCTAATAGGAGTAATCCCACACAGATGGCAATCAGGATGTTCATTAGGATGGAACCCCACCCCCCCAAACAAATTCTGGAAAAAGTCCATCAGAGGGTTTGGGCCTGGTTTGGTCATGGTCGACACTTGCTGGATCACCTCAAGATGGTCGTTTATTTTGTGCTGGTTGTCAGGAATGTACGAACAGCATTCTTCTTCGATTAAAGCGCACGTACCACCTCTCACCGGTAGGGTGAAGTCGAGAGCCATGCGGTTCTGAAGCACCACAGTTCTCATAGCATTCAGTTCATCAGTCACTAATTCGAGAGCAGAAAAAGTTGCATTGCTCATAACTTCGAGAAGTTTAGACAGTTTTCTCAGCTCCCAAATCAATTTCACTGTGCCATATGCAGGGGCTATGCCTGCCCATCATATAATGGCGTCACTCAAGTCCATGTGTGTCAGTTTATCTTTGTTTTTTATGGAGTTATGGTTTCTCCATCCTGCTTCGATTCATCCTACTGGATTCTCGGGTCTCTTAATCGGACTTCTAGGTTTACTGCTGACCTCTCTGACATTTTGAATTTTTCCCTGAGGCAAAGCTGCAGTGTGTCGTATGGCCAGAACCAGGTAACCCAAAAAACAACTGCCGGACCAATTCTCAGGTAGCCATTTATATGCTTTTTTCCCACAAACAAAATAACAATTCTCTAATTTAGTATTGATATAAGCTTGCCCTGCATGAAACATTTTCTTGTCAATAATAGAAAGCTGCTTTAAAAGAACAGGATTATGTTGTATCTCATCAACACTCTTATGCATCTTAGCAAAATATTCATCATAGTTTGTATCACAAATAGTTTTAGTCTAATGGGTTTAATATAACATTTATAAGAAGCAGTCACATTGCAATTGCTCCAACCCATCTGAATAGTGTAATTCTTGTAAAAACATACAATCCCTTTTTGTGTAACAGGTAGGCACAATGCTATTTTGTCTTGTGATTTCACAGGTGTAGTATCAAAAATCAAGTTTTCCCAGGTGTCATTGACCCCTAGGGGGACAGCAGTCATTAATAATCCCCCGTATGCTGTTGGTATAGCTGTGCAAATCCAGCAGTTCGAAACATTGAAAGTCTCAGCATACTCATATTTAATTGCTTGGTAAGTGTTAAAGTTTGGATGCCAGTCTATGAGTAATGCATCACGTTTGATCAGTTCAACTTTTGTGACTGGGAAAAGGAAAGGCCACAACAAAAAGATCAATGTTATCAGTATGGCTATCAGAATAATCATGCAAATTTTCTGAGGTTGTTCTGCATCTCTGTTTACTCTATACCTGGTCATTTTGTTCTCGTTGTACAACAGTAACAAGGTTTTTGTCCAGTTCAAAGTTCTTAACCAGTTTACAATGTGTCAAATGAATCCAGGACTCTCCCTCTGCGATCTTGACTGCAGTGGGTGTTGACAGAAGTACCTGGTACGGCCCTTCCCACTTCGGAGAACTCCAGTTCTTTTTCTTCATGACCTTCACCCAGACCCATGCGCCTGGGGCTACTGCTGCTTCCGATGGTCTGGTTTGCTCTTTATCTGAAACAGAATTTAACTGCAAAAGTTTGTTATTCAAAAATCGCCTCATATACCCTGCAAGTGAACTGTCAGCCTCCTGCTCTGTAGGCATGAGAGGTTTCCATTGAGGTGTATAATATGCCCTCCCAAACAGAACTTCAAAAGGAGTTAACCCTTTTGCATTTGGAACAGTTCTCATGCTCAACAGTGCCAGAGGTAAACAGTGCACCCAGTTCTTTTGTGTCTCACTAATCAATTTCCTAAGCTTATTTTTCAAAACCCCATTATGCCTCTCTACTAATCCTGCAGACTGGGGGTGGTATGCGCAATGATTTTTCAGAGAAATCCCAAAATAACGGCTGAGTTGTTGTATAGTTTGATTTACAAAGTGTGTGCCATTGTCACTATAAATCTTTTCCGGTATGCCAAATCTAGGAATAATTTCTTTAATGAGGACTTTTGCAACAGTAGCTGCATCTGGATTTTTAGTTGGAAAAGCTTCCACCCATTTGGAAAACATATCTATAATGACAAGGCAGTACTTTTTATTTTCGCATTTTTTTCAGCTCTATAAAATCCATACAAATAGTATGGAACAGATACGGTGGTGTAGGGAAACTCCCTTGCTTAGGTTTCAATGCCCCTTGTGCATGATACTTGTTACAAACATGGCATGCTGCACAAACATTTTTTGTGTAGTTTGTAAATCCATACGTTGTAAACACTTGATTCACTAACTGCACCATCCCCCCTGTTGAGACATGGCACTGCCCATGGCTCAACAAAGCTGCATATCTAAACAAGTTAGATGGCAAAATCGGTTTCTTCTCTTTGGAGATGTACAGTCCCTTCTCAAGGATTGCTCCTCGTTTTATCCACTTTTGTTTTTCTACATTTGTAGTAAGTGTCTGCATTGTTTTTAACATTTCTAAGTCTAAAATCTCAGATGGTTGTAATTCTTCACTCAAAAGAAATGCTTCTGAAGCTGAAGCTGCTTGTTTTGCAGCTGTATCAGCCCTCGCATTACCTTTTGAAATTCTATCCTGTTGCTTGGTATGAGCTACGTATTTGCAAATAGCTACTTTCTGAGGTAACTGAATAGAGTCTAACAAATCTAAAATAAATTGCGCATGGTTAATTGGTTTACCAGTAGATGTTTTCATTCCTCTATTTTTCCACTACTGCGCAAAAACATGTACAGTAGAAAAATCATACTGACTGTCAGTAAAAATGTTCACTCTCTTACCTTTTGCCAAGGTACATGCCCTTGTCAAAGCAATCAATTCTGCTGCTTGTGCAGATAAGTTGTGTGGTAAAGACTTTGCTTCTAAAATCTCAGTATCAGAAACTACTGCATACCCCAGTAGATTCTGTCCTGTAGGACCCCTCCTGCACGAGCCATCCACATAGTATGTCACCTCGGCATCATCCAAGGGAACATCTGTAAGATCTTTTCTAGGTAGTGTCTTTTGCTCAATCTCCTGCAGGCAGCAGTGTGGTTTGCCATCTGCAGGGGGTTGGGAGCAAGGTTGACGGATTCAAAGTTGTGCATCGTTCAATTGTCATATGAGGTTGGCTCAACAGTATAGTCATACAGGAAAGATGTCTAGCAGGAGAAAGATATGCTACTTTTTCTTGCAGTAAAATAATCGCAACTGCATGGGGCACTCTCAATGTGAGAGGGTGGAACAATACTACTGAGGCTGAAGCCTGCACTGCCATTGCAGCTGCGACTACTGCTTGTACACAGTGGGGCAAGGATCGCGCCACTGGGTCTAGCTGTGATGAATAGTAAGCTATGGGGCATTGTTTGTCCCCATGCTGTTGTGTTAACACTGATGTCATATAACCTTGCTTACACTCTACAGTTTGGAAAAATCGTTTATGATAGTTTGGTAATCCTAAAACTAATGAAGAAGCTATCAGTTGTTTCAATTTGCAGAAAGCTGATTCTGCTTCTGGTGTCCACTGTAATAAATCTTTTGCTGCCATCGGCTTTTTGAATATCAAGTTGGTCAGCGGAGCAGATTCCAAGGCATAGTTTGGAATCCAACTCCGACAAAAGTTAGTAGTACCCAGGAAGGACATCATTTCCTTCTTGGTAGTTGGTTTCGGTGCTTGTAATATTGCTGTTTTTCTGTCTTCATCTAATATTCTGCCTTCTTTGGATATTAACATATCCCAGGTATTTAATCTGTTTTTTCCAAAGTTGCAGTTTGTTTTTGTTTACCTTGTGTCCTTGAGTGGCTAAAAATTGTAGTAATGCTATGGTATCCTCTCTGCATTCTTGCTGGGTGGGGGCTGCCAGCAGAATGATGTTTACATAAAGTAAAATCTGACTGCCTTTCGGTGGGATAAATCCCACCAGGTTACTTGCCATTTCTTGTGCGAATATTGTTGGACTTTCACAATATCCCTGTGGTAGTCTCGTATATGCATACCTTTTCCCCTGAAATGTAAATGCAAACCAATGTTGGCTGTCAGGGTGTATCGGTATTGAGAAAAATGCATTGCTAATATCTACCACAGAAAAATACTTTTGTTGAGGTTTCAAATCATTTAACAAAGTGTGTGGATCTGGCACCGTAGGTGCCCTGGGTATAACTGCGTCATTTACAGCTTGTAAATCTTGGACCATATGCCATTCTCCATTTGCTTTCCTAACAGGAAATAAGGATGTATTACATGGTGAATCAGGAGATTCTATCAAGACTCCTTCCTTAAGTAAGGCTGCTATTATAGGTTTGATTCCTATTTCTGCATCCTTTCTCAAGGGATATTGTCTCTTCTGAGGTCTAAATGCTGATTTTGGCGTGATAGTAACTGGTCCTGCTGTATGAATAAGTCCTACATCTGATTTCCCTGTTGACCAGTGAGTCTTTGGTATACCTCGTAAGGCTTTTTCCTCTTCCTCTAGTAAGAGTGCTACTCAGCTATCCTCTCTTGCTTGTGAGTGTACAGCTGGGTGTGTCTGTGTTATCCAGTTTAATTACTGCTTTTGTACTCCCTGTTCAGAAAGTTCTAACTCTGTCTGCTTTTCCCACCTTGTGACTTTTTCTCCTAGATCTGCCCACTTCAAATTTCTGTTTTTAGTTAAACTCACATGTGGTAATCGATTAGATCTGTAAAGTGCTAGGAATTCCTGGGGCAATGAACAGCTTACTACACTGTTTCCTTCTGTGTCCCAGTACAAATTTCGTAATACTAATCTGTTAGCATGGTTTCTAAACAGTTGCTCATATTCTTTATCAGGTCCTGGTCTGTTACAGTAATATAGAGTGCAATGCAACAAATGCTGTTTATCAGTGTCAAGGGAGGGGGATTTACTGATGGCTACGTTCATCAGTTCTTCGGTTACTGCCCCTGGACCAGTCGTAACTAAGTCCTGGCTGTACCAATAAAATGTTTCATCCTCCGGTCGCACTACAAAAGTATCCATTTGTTGCTGTGCTTCCATACCCTGCATAGTTGGAACTACGGCTATGCCAAATATCTGCATTAGGTCTCTGCCCAAGAGATTCACTGGGCATTTTGCAGAAACAACAATTTTGCTTTTCTGGGTCATCCCTGAAAGTGGGTCAGTTATCGCTATGTTGTGGGAGAGTGGCTCCCAATACAGCTGTCCATTAGCTGCTTTCACTGATATGTAGTCAAGTGAATCTGAATTCTCTGGTAGTTTGGAAGGATGTATCAGGGTCCGTGAAGCCCCTGAGTCACACAGGAATTTAACTTCCCTCCCCTCTACCAGAAGTGTAACTTCCGGTTTTGTGTCTGCTAAGTAGAGCTCTGGGCTCAATAATGCTAAGTCCAAAATTTCATTTTCTTCATTATCTGTGATTTCATGCACATTCTCTACCTCTTCTGTCACATCCTCTACCCCTTCTATCACATTTGCGCTTGTCTTTTCTTGTTTATTCTTATCCAGTGATTCTTGACTACCATATAGTCAGTCCTCACCCTCCTTGTCTTCTGTGGTTACCTTTTTATTTTGCCTGCAATCCCTTGCTAAATGTCCCTTTTTTCCGCATTTAAAACATTCACCCCTTTTCTTTCTCTCTTCAAAGTCCTCTGATTGTTTATCAGATTGTTTGTTTCCCTGGGTATTTTTCTTACCCTTCTTCCCAGTTTGTACTACAAAGACTTCTGATCTGTCTTCTACTGCAAATACTTGAGTTTTCTTTTTGCTATTAAAATGCCTTTCGGCATGTCTTGCATATTCAACTAATGACTGTAATCTACTTGTACGATGATCTACCATGTGCTTTGTAATAAAGCTGCTAATGGGTGCAATACTGCCTTTTAAAAATGCATTCTTTAGCTGCTGCTCATATGGGGAATAATGTGTTTGGTCTTCAGGTACCTGCATTCCACAATGGTTATTAAAACATTCTAATAATTTGGCATAATATCTATCAACAGTTTCACCTTCTTGTTGTATGCATTGATTAATGCAAGTCCAATCAGCCCTAGGCTTCCATTTCTCAGAGATTCGGTCTGTCAGACCTTTCACTCTGTTGTCCAGTTCTGCGTTACTATGTGGGAGTGGTCTAAGCTCTGCGTTACAGGGATTCCAGTTGCCACTGATCATGTGCCAATCTGGACCTACGATTTGTCTAACTACTTTCTCTACTTCCTCTCCATTCAAATGGTAACTAAACCTCATGCCCTGTAAGTCTTCTAAGAATTTTCTAAACTTAACTTTTGGATGGGGAATTCCCTCTGTGGCTTTCCAGATGTCTTCCGGTGTCCACGGTCTATATACTAGAAGAGTTGGGTCTTATCCTGCCTGTGGATTTGATAGTTCTATGAGTGGACATATCGCTTCTTCACTCATAGCTTGTGAATTTTTATTCATTTCATATAATTCAATATCCCTTCTTAAGTTGCGTGCTCGAGACCTGGTCTTGATAGGAACTCTGACAAACGGTTTTGGTTTTGCAGGAACAGCTGGGTATAGCGAAGGTGGATCAGCTTGTCCACTCGCTTCATATTTTGGTAAGGGAAGTGGAGGGGGTGGAGGAGCTGTTGCTATTACCAAGTTATTGTCTTCTTTATCTAAGAACATTGCTTTTGAGTTTTTAATCTTTTGTTCCCTGCGGTTTGCTTCCTCAAGCCACCTGTGTGCCTGAGGGACTGCTAATTGTCGTTGCTTTTTAGCTGACCTTTTGCATCTGTTTTAAGTTGCCTAACAAGTTTAATAAATGAAGGTTTATCTAGATTACTGTCAAATTTGTATTTATTAACCCATTTTGTATAATACCTAACATTATCGGCACGCTGTAATTGCATATAGTTCGCGTCATCGGTTAGGGGCGGGTCTCGGGAACTTTTTGTGCACTGATTTCCCATGTTGCCTTAGCTAAGTTAGAAATTGTTACATAACCCTTTTATCACGTGGTACCATGATTTACACCTTTTCACAGTTTATCTAGAATAACTGCCTACCTATTCTATTTCCCTGATCTATGACAAGACAGCAATCTTTTTTGTCCCTGATCTGAACATGCAAATCTCCCTGACAAAACAATAATACTGTAACAAGTCCCTGATCTAAAATAGAAAAAAGGTAAATTCCTCCTTACCTGACCCTCCGTGTGTTGATCCCACCAGAACGTTGACTTGTCCTCCAATCCCAGATCAGAAACAGTGGCTGGCCTCTTTCGAACAACAATTCAGTCGGAGATCTTTCAAAGCAGAAGAGCCGATGTGGCCACTTCTCCGTACGGGTGCATGCCACCAGGCCCAATTCTGACCTGAGCCAGAGTGAGAGATATGTTTCCGGTCCGAAGGACCAAACTGTCAAAGGAAAAATATACTTTAAAAATGATCAATACACGGTAGGTTCAGGTTAAGGCACTTTAATCTTGCAGCAAGGAGACAAAAACGTGCAAATACAGAGTTTGTCTAACTAGAATCAGGAAATGCAGGCATTTTTATACATTTTCTAATAAGACATTGCCTACCAAGCTGACGTAGTATTTCGTAGTGCTTGTTTATATGATTTTCTGCTTGTACTATCAATTTTTGTGAGAAACTTCCTAAGAACAACAACGTGGCCTTGGCTACCACCGGTTAGATATATGTAATGTTACCATTCAAGGTACTATGGTTAATTTGAGCACAAAGCAAGTATAGATTGCAGTTCATTTCTCCAACAGTCCTTTGTCTGTGTTATCTCTTCGAACAGAGCTAATTGTTCAAAATCATTACATTACAGAATATAGCATTGTTCATTCTTTGCTTCCTGACCTAGCAGATAATCACCTGCTTCTCAAGTACATTTCCAAAAGGCATAAACAGGAATATTGCTGTGCTAGCAATTACTAGGTCAGAGGGCATCTTGCAAGTTTCAGAAAGCACACTGCAGTTTCAAAAGCATCTTTTAGTCTCATATGAAACTCAGCTGTATATAAAATAGTGCATATAAAATAGAATGAAAAACGTGTTAACTTATTTAGTTTCTAATTAGCATTAAGCACACACATTAATACATATTTTTCTGACAGGTTCCAAACCTGTTATTTTACATTACAAAGTGTGGTCTACACCGTTGGGGGTGGAGAGGGTAGCCTCCACCCTTCTGAGAAGGGAATTGCTGGTGAAGGCTATTGTGCATATTATTCTAAATGCCTTTATTCTGGTTTAAGCACTTGAGTTCCAAACCAGTTATTTTACATTAGGAAGGTTTATATTCTACACTCTTGTGGTCGGAGATGGTAGGCTTCACCCTTCTGAGCTGGGAGTTGCTGGTGATGACTTATTGTGCCTGTCATTCTAAGTCTCTTTGTTCTGGTCTGTACTCTTGTGGCATTACTGTCTAGACAGATTTCTTAACTACTAGAGCATCTAGTTTGGTCATAGCTGAACATTACTGATCAAGTTGCTTGTCTTGTTGGCTTGTTCAATGTTTGTTTTTCTCACTCCTCCCTAGTCGATCAGCTGCCATGGATAAGCACTTCCAGATTCTCTCTGTGGCCAGTCTTTTTGAGATGGGTATTTTGAGGCACTGTAGCAATCAATGTACACTGACAACCCACTTATTATTATTAAAACAGATAGTGAATGTGAGAGGTGTAAATACAATTTCATGCTGGAGACAAAACTCTTCTCCTACAACCAAAACTAATCCTATGAGGTTGTCAGTGACACTTACACCACATCTACCGCACAGGGTAAAGATCCTACCCATGAAACTATTTATGCTGAGGCATTTAGAAATACCCTTCCTAAAATACAAGACCTCCTGCACAGTATAATCAAAGAAAGGTTCTTCAGACATCGCATAAATACTCCTTTAGAACACCACCCACAGCTACACATAGTAACATTGTATCCAATGCCTCCAGTGCGAAGCCCTTAAGGCAAACTGGCACACAGCCAAATTTCCTGATCAGTGGTGATTCTATAGTGAAGCACATCAATGTCCCCTTCACCAGACTGAGTAAGGACAGAGTCACAGTTAGCTGCCTTTCTGCGGCTAGGATCCATCAAGTCACACAGGCACTCAGGTCATTGAACCACAGGTACCAGTATGACTCTATCATAGTCCATGTAGATGTTAATGTCCTGAGATGTACCTCCCTTGACTATAGGAAGTGAGACATGATCAAACTCATTGATTATGTGCCTCAGGCAGGTATGAGCCTAGGACTGAGCAGCATGCTACCTTTTCCAAGGATAATACCATGTTACCAACAGAAAATGATTGATTTTAACTATTGGCTTAGCTTTTGGTGTCAGTCCATAGGGGTACAATATTTGACAGCCTGGGAGGACATGGTTGACATACCACACTGCTTTGCTAAGGATGGTCTGCCGTTATCCCCTCTAGACTTCCAGATATTGGCAAATACATTTTCAACCCCCATAGTGCCTTTTATTGGCAATGCCAAACTGATAAACCTACTGATTTAACTGATTTTATGAAGGAATATCTGAAGGTGGTGCTGCTCAATTCTAGAAGTCTTAAAAAGAAACTCCACTCCCTGCAAGCCTTGCATCCTCTCCTTAGAGAGTATAGACTTCTATGTAGTAACAGAGACATGGTTTAAAGTCACAGAGACTACACCAGCAATGAAAGGTTATAAAGCCTTTCACACCTGTAGACAAGCTACTGCACAGGAGGGAACAAAATGTGGAGGTCTGTCGGACTATATTAAAACTAATCTCACATCCAGACTAGTTAAAGTGTATGACCCATTGGAAGTCATACATGTGCATCTCACCATAAACAGGGTGCCATACCTTATCCTTGCAACCTATACGTCCCCCTCCATGTCACAGGAGTCCCATACTATCTATGTCAATGTACTAGACTCCCTCACTGTTCAACCAAATATGATATTAATGGGGGATCTCAACTACCCCTCTATAGATTGGGAATCCTATACAACTTCTAATGCACAAGTCCGTTTATTCTTAAAATTTGTTAATAAAACAATGAGTGAGAAGTTCAATCAGTAAAAACAAAATGAAAACTCCAGCAAAGCTAGAACTTTCACTGAATAACCTCCCAAACCTCTTGTATGAAAGGGACATGGGATATATGCAAACGAGCCTTATGAACATCAAGTGTTTCAGCTCATTGGCGATTCTGAATGCCTATGACTTGTTTCATCATGTTAATGGACAATTTCAGGCCAATAAAGCCAAACTCCACTAGCTGTGCATATGCATATTTCAGCCTTGTTATGACCTCATCAGCACAGTACAAGCAGAGTGTTTGACTAAGCATTAACCATCCATTAACATGGGTACACTTTATTAATACCAACATCCTGGAACAGGTGGTCCATTCTTCTACCAGGGGGACAAACATCCTTGACCTTGTAATCATGAACATGGGGGACCCAGTGTTCCTTACCCAATGTAATATCTTAGCTTGTCAGATCTGACCAAAGCAGTATTACTTGAAATAAAAGTTAAATCTGGGGATCCAGCAAGACCAAAAACCTTTAGGAACTAATCCAAGGCTAACCTCTCTCTACTAAGCAACACTTTGGCTAAATTCCAAGTACCCCTAAACTCAGTAAACACCACAGAATACACTGAGCTCTTTACAAAATCTCTGTAAAGCCATTTGATAGCTGTATAGACAGAGCTGTGCCCACTCATATTAAGAATAAGACAAACTCAAAAGACAAACCACTCTGGTGGAATCACACTATCTATTGGTTATACAACAAAAGAAAAAAAATCTTGGCCATGCGTAGGAGGAACAAAGCCATATATACTAAAAGCCCCCTGACTAATCTAAACAGCCAGCTAAGAGGATTAAGTAATACTTTAAAGGCTAAACCTGAAGAACAAAATAGCTCCTCAGGCAAAGGACAACCACAAAGCTTTGTACAGCTATGTCCATAACCTCAGAAGGAATACACAACAATGTGCAGTACTTATTGTAAATGGCATCAACCACACTGAACCAGAGGCCATTGCCAACCTTTTGGCTGACAGGTCAGCTCACATTTCTCTCTCCACTCCCTGCCTGATAGTCAAAAGGAAATACCACATAACACAATCTCCCCAACCATTACTAG
Source organism: Protopterus annectens (assembly GCF_019279795.1). NCBI lineage: Eukaryota > Metazoa > Chordata > Ceratodontiformes > Protopteridae > Protopterus > Protopterus annectens. The sequence continues at coordinate 173,501,245 of NC_056737.1, read as the reverse complement.
AGGACAGGTCATTAATGCACTTTCCAAGGCCAAAAACCCTGCATTGATGAGCCCTGATAACATCCTGGGATGTTTAATAAATAGCATGAAACATGACCTCTTTGGTCCACTTAAATCACTTTAAAACAGGAGCCTTCAGTCAGCTTTTGTGCCCGAGGAATGGAAGATGGATGCAGTCATTCTCCTGCACAGAGGAAGTCCAACCACTGATCGGAGTAACTACAGGCCCATAAGGCTTACTAGCTTCATATGTAAGGCCATGGAAAGAATGATTATGAATATGACAAATGAGGATATGGGTAACCTGCAAACATTGGAGCCATCGCACTTCAGCTTTGTTAAAGGAAGGTCATGTCTATTAAACTTGGTGGGTTTTTTGAGGGGGTCACCAAAGCACTGGGTGAAGATAAGCCTGTGCACACAGCTTACCTTGACCTGCCAAGACGTTTGATACAATATCCCACTCAGGCATTATAGACAAGCTCACTAATTTAGGTGTAAGCCCTTTTATCCCTAGCTCACTGATAGGAACCAGGAGCTCAAAATAGGTGAGGCCACCTCCACCAAGAGGCCAATCACTAGCAGAGTCCCTCAGGTCTCTGTATTGGGTTCCCACTATTTTGGCATCTATTTTTCTGAAATGGAACCAAATGCTGAAGGTTTATGGCTGACTAAGTTTGCAGATAATTGCAAGCTGGGGGTTATCATCAACTCCCCTGCAGAAACTAGCATTCTTCAAGAAGAACTATCTCCAACTAATAAATGGTGTCACAGCCATAGTCTTAAACTAAATGCCAAGAAATGCATAATTGTACACTTAGGAAAGTCAACCATCCCAGCTAAGTATCATGTTGATAATACACCCCTAAGAATCGACCTAGTGGTCAAGGATTTGGGTACTCATATAGACAGTTGCCTTACCTTCGACCACCACATGGCCACGGTGGTGAGTAAATCCTTTTATGTTGCACAGCTTATAAGTACTTTACCTTTGTCAGACCAAATATTGAGTACAATGCTTCTTTTGGTATGTACCTGACCAGGCATATGCAGCAACTAGAGCGAACTCAAACATTCCTTACAAAAAGAATACAAGGCATAACAAACATGCCTTGTGTAAAATGCATTAAAGCCCTTTACCTCTAGTCAGACTCCTATAAATTGCTGAGAGGTTATCTGTTCCTGGCTTACAAGGCATCTGCAGTCCCCACTCTTATAAATCTCCTAAATATTTGTAAGTCAAAAAGTACCAGAAATATAAGGTCTAGGGACCTGAATTTTGTCTTTCACTTGAACAGAACATGCTGGAGAGACATATATGTGTCCCAGAGACTGCCTCACCTATGGAACAGGCTTCCTATCCTTGTGAAGCTGAGTTTGTCTATTACCCAGTTTAAGCACAACCTAGACAAGTGGATGTGGAATGGAAATTTACACCAAGCCTGGCACCCATGTCTCTTATGGGTAGAAGTAGCTTATAAGTGCCTGGCCCTCAATGTCCTATTTGGATGCAGCAGATCATTATTCTTTTGAGAAAACTTAGCTATCCTTATAAAGTCCCCTTGGGTCAGTAGCCTAGTAATATCTATGAATCTGTAAAGACAGAAAATGTGCAAAAAGTATCTGTTTGATCAGTGCCAGCAACAATATTGTAAACATTGAAATAATGCATATCTCACCGATACCTAATTATCTCTCTCCACTCCTCTCTGGCCAGTCAAAAATGTGCATAGCCCTAATTTTAATCCTTTATTTACAACTCCTTGAGGCATCTTTTTGTGTGTTGTGAGGTCTATACTCAAATGGGCTTACAACGTGTAAGCTAATGTAATGAGGTGACTTGAATAGCAAGTTAGTTGGAGCCCCACCCCACCCCCATCCCCAGAGTGCCGGATGTACCATGGCACATTTTCCTTTATGTTACTAGTAATGCTTTATGTATTTATTTATTTTTTTAGAGCAACAAAACATTACTCTAAAAAATAAATTCATAAATAGGGAAAAAAGTGCCCCTACAAGGATTGCATCCTAGGTGGTTGCCTAGTTAATCTCTGCATTAAGTTGGCCCTGGTTATAGCCAGAATGGAACGGTAACTCCCCCAGCTCAGATTGATACAGACCAATGCAGACTGGTAAAGTCAAATAAAGAGGGAAGTAGTGCTGCACACAGCAGGTGTAAAGAATGGCCATAACCATCAGAGAAGCTAGTCAGCAAAGCAGGAAAATGGCAAGCAGGAAGGTCAACATCAGAAATATTAGCCAACAGGAAAAAGGGAGAACCAGAGGTGCATATGAAGAAAAGCAAAGAGCGCAGACTAGGTAACAGAGCAGAGACTGGAGGAGAGTCAATTAGAGACATGCTTCAGTGTGCTGCTAGTAATAGGGTGATAGTGTGTTCAGGAACTAGGAGTCTTGAGGCTTGGGTGTTCTGAAGCTTGGAATTACTACAGAAAGATATCTGGGAGATTAGACACCTAACAGAGGAACATAAGAAACAAGATTAGTGGAGCTATAGGTTAAAGGAACAGTGAAGAATAGTGCAGACAGAAGGCAATGTAGTAAGGGCCAAGCAGCAAAAAAAAAAAAAAAAAGAACGGATTGGGAAGGTTCATAGGTTCATACGTGTGTACTAGGCTAATGGCCCTGGAACTTTTACAAGCCTAGCCCATAGGATTACCTTGGAATCGTGCCACCCGACCTTAGTTCCCAGTGCCTCTGTCGAGTAGAGCCACTGGAGTGATCCCCGGTGTGATAGGTTCATAAGACTTTTTATTTTACGTACCCCTCATGAGAGCTGAGTTGAGATCTAGTTTTAGAGAAATTTTGTAGGCTTGCATTTTCTGCTGTTTCATCGTAGGTTGGTTTTCAATCTAAGTGACATTTTCTTCTGTTTTATTTTGTTTTTAATATTGTTTTGTTGGAATTTATACATCAATGTGTGTGTGCGTGGGGGGGGGCAGAGAGAGAGAGAGAGATGTTCTGATGATTGCTTCTTGCAGCAACTGTCATTATTAAATTTACTCATACCTGTTCTTTGTTCAGTTTACTAATTTTTCATATACTGGAAGCATTAGTGATTTAGTTATGCCTGTTTCACCTAGTAAATTTTCCAGCAACTCTTGCACCTTTGGTTTATATGTATTAATGCTCTGGCAAAATCAGAAAGCAAACTTCTGAGTCCTAAGTTTCTGTAAAAGGAGGCTTAAAAGCTACTGGCCTCAGACTTCATTACTATAAATCTCAATTAATCAAACTTCACAGAATAACAGGATGTGTATCTTTTCTTTGAAATTATTCTCATGGCTGGGTGGCATCACTCTGACTGTGAAAGATTTAGGAGTTAACCATCCATCCTCAACTCCTTTTTCCCATTTTTGCACAAGGGGTCGGGGTGTCACTTCAACAGTGACAGTCATCTAAAGCCAAGGTTTACACCATCGGGTGACTAGCCCTGTCACAGTAGTTCTTCAACACCACATACTCACATATACACTCATGCCTATGGACAGCTTAGAGTGTCCAATCCACCTACTGCATGTCTTGGGAATGTGGGAGGAAACTGGAGCACCCGGAGGAAACCCATGCAAACAGTGGTGAGGAAATCCTTTTATGTTGCACAGCTTATAAGTAAGGAGGACATGCTGACTGTTCACAGAAGGCACCCCAGCCAATAAGTGAACCAGATAACCTCTTGCTGTGAGGCGACAACACTATCTGCTGTGCCACTGTGCTGCCCTTAGGAGTCAACCATTTACCTTTTACTGATAACTACCTTTTTATTGCCTAAACTGCCCAGGATAATCAGACATTTAATATTTAACTGTCAGATATTTGTTTACAATTTGATTTTTACATTGGCATGGAATACCAACCTTTATCTGGAAATCCTAACAGCACAATTTATAATCAACTAACTACAAGAGGCTTTCCTATATGCTATAAGAGAAATTGTTACTTCATGTTAGTAAAGATCAACTTCTCAACTTGCCAAAATCTGGAGGGTAAAACTTCAGTCCTGCTTAAAACTCAGCTGGATATGCATTGCCATAGCAAAACAAATTCCAGGAGTTTCCACTGATAGGGAAATTTTTAGACTGGATTGTGATTTCTTAATTATCATACTCTAAAGTAAAACACAGTTTATATTTTGTTTACAAATTCCAAAGCTGTAGCAAGGGTGGGGAGAAATGGCAAAGGGGACAGTTGCCCTTGATGCAAGCTAATGAAGGGGTGTAATTGGCAATGTAGATGTGGTGCTAAAGGGTCCAAGTAAGCAGTATCAGCAATCATTTAAGCAACTTAAATGACATTTAGTCAATGTTTGTGTATTAGTAACTGTAGCAAAGACATTGCTTTTGCTGTTGTTAAGAGGTTCCTTATTACCATCCATCTTCAGTAAATCCACTGAGACACAAAAGCAGTTTAAGGCAGCACATTTTTGTATCCATACAGATTAGCAGCATAAAATGAAGTGAAATCTAACATGATTTCAAATAATCCAAAACTGGACTTACTAACATGGCAGAACTACAGACAATAAGTACATGGAACGTGTATTCTGGAAAATTCCTTCCAGTCATAATTCATACCTTTAACTGAGACGAAATTGACAATAGAAATATGCAATTATTTTTCAGACACTGTCAATACTGCTACATCTTGCAGTTTTTCATACTCTGCACTTTCTCATGACTTCATCCATGCAATACACGAAGAATGCTGTATTAATATGGAACAAGTAATGAAACAAGGACACACTATAGCATTCCTTTGTTTCATATCAAAGCAGTAGCGTGAGCAGAATCTCTGATCTGAAATAAAGAAATCCCTTCATTTTTTTATATTTCAATATTACGGTCACCCATTATCAATGAAACAAGCCTTTCCCCCAGATTCACTAATCTTCCGTGCAGGACTAGCTTACTCCTGCATGGAAGCACCCATTTAGCAGCAGGCTGGCAGCGCACCACACATATTAATAAGGCACGCTGCCCGAGCTCCTAGGCTTACATAGAGCATGTACGAGTGCAGGGGGCATGTGTGAGAGCAGAGCTCTCAGAATAAACACACCTCTGCAATGTAGAACAGCAGAAAGTGGTTAGAAATGAGTGAGACCACTCACAGGTGTCCGCATATCCCCACCAACAGTCCCCCATGTGTACAACAGCAACAGTACATATAAATTAAATGAAGAAACCCTTTTATGTTTTTTTTTTAAATCCGAGTACAGCTAACCATAGGTGCATGGGTGTGCCCATCGCTTAGCTATGGTTAAAGCAGCTTAAAAGGCTGAAGAGGATAACAAGGAAGATATATTCCACTGAAGCAACACAGCCATAGTGTAGTAGGCAGAGCATTCACCTAATACGTAGGCATTTCCGGTTCAAGTCCCACTGTAGCACAGTTTGCTTTACATGGCAAAGCATGTTATAACCAATATTTTTGCTGCAAAACCCACTAAATAACATATATTTATGAACTGGAGTACTGCATGAAATGCACATGTGAAGTGTCAGTGTCATAATGAATAAGGCACTAGTAAGCAGGTTTAAGCACAAATAAGCAGTAGTAAGCATATATAAGCATTAGTAAGCGTGCTTAACTCTGTTTGCGTGGGGGTAAGCACTGCCTACACAGATTAAGCAATGTGGAAGCTAACTGAGTATAAGAAACTGTAACCGAAAGTTAGCAGTGCATACCGCCTCGCAAACACACGCACACCCGCTTACAACTGCTTTAAAGTGCCTTAATCACTCTGTATCCAATGGCCCATGTTCTGTCCAGCAACAAAATAAATAGCCTCTGCAAGGCTCGAACATAGGACCCTGCATACCATACACAAAGTGATTTACCACTAAGCCATGGCAGACATACCTCACTCTGATGTTTTCACAAACATATCATCCAGCACAATCATTCAACAGTACAGCAAATGTAGTAATATCATACCACACAACCTCTTAATGAAAGAATTCTGGACAAAGTGTGGCAAAACGTGGGTACAAATAGGGATATATGTCAAATATTGTTCTTATACACTTAAAACGTTGCTAGTTAAACAGTTATATGTATTAAAACACATATTTTGAAGGAGTTGAAGTCTGAAACACAAATGTGTCGTCATTAGTTACTGACTTCAATCCTGAGATCTTCTTCTTCTTCTTTCGGCTGCTCCCATTAGGGGTCGCCTCAGAAGATCAACTGTTTCCATTTCTTCCTGTCCTCTGCATCTTGCTCTGTCACACCAACCACCTGCATGTCCTCTCTCACCACATCCATAAACCTTATCTTAGGCCTTCCTCTTTTCCTGTTACCTGGCAGCTTCATCCTTAGCATCTTTTTCCCAATATACTCTGCATTCCTCCTCAGCACATGTCCAAACCAACATAATCTTGCCTCTCTGGCTTTGTCTCCAAACCTTCCAACCTGGGCTGACCCTCTAATATACTTATTCCTAATCATGTCCATCCTCGTCACATCTAGTGCAAATCTTAACATCTTCAACTCTGCCACGTCAAGCTCTGACTCCTGTTTTTTTGTCAATGCCACTGTCTCCAACCCATATAACATAGCTGGTCTCACTACCCTCTTTTAGATCTTCCCTTTCACTCTTAATGGTACTCGTCTGTCACAAATCACTCCTGACACTCTTCTCCACCCACTCCATCCTGCCTGCACTCTCTTCTTCACCTCTCTTCCACACTCACCATTACTCTGAACTGTTGATCTCAAGTATTTAAACTGCTCCACCTTCGCCACCTCTACTCCCTGCATCCTCACCATTCCTCTATCCTCCCTCTCATTCACACACATATATTCTGTCTTAGTCCTGCTGACCTTCATTCCTCTTCTCTCTAGAGCATATCCCTACCTCTCCAGGGTCTCCTCCACCTGTTCCCTACTCTCACTACAGATCACAATGTCATCTGCAAACATCATAGTCCACAGGGACTCCTGTCTGATCTCATCTGTCAACCTGTCCATCACCATTGCAAATAAGAAACTTCAATCCTGAGATCATCCATGTCAATTGCCAAGAGAATAAGGTACAGGCCAAAATTATGACCCAAACGTGCATGGACATATGGACAAATATATATCTGTAAATGTAGACAAATAGACAGCTCTCTCTCTCTCTCTCTATATATATATATATATATATATATATATATATATATATGACTCACAAATAATCATATAACATCAATTGTATATAGATAGGTAAATATGTTCATATATATATATGGAGGTTTTACATATATAATTATGTAGATATACATATATATTTATAGATAGAAATGTGTATAGCATTTCAACATGGGAACAACATCCTGAACCACTCACTACAACATAACTGACCATATGCACTGTTAATGGGGGTGGGGGCTCAAATGAGGGATACCTGGTTGTTGTGTCTTTCGGCTTATCCCGGTTAGGGGTCGCCACAGTGGAACTCCGGTCTGCTAATGATTGGCAGTTGATTTTTACGTGCTGAGTTGCCAGCCCTAACGCACAACCTTCAATGAAGATACACCCATTCACGCATGTCTCCACACAGAAGATGCTCTAACTGAGAATCGATCCGGTCAGCATCTTACTGTGAGGCGACAACGCTACCGGAGCACCACCATGCTATGTTACCCCCCTCCACACCCTAACAGATATGCTGTGCAATCCAATATCCAGCACATGCAGTTCTTCACTCCAGGACCCTCCACAACACAGCTACAATGGTTTAACAGTAAACCAATTCACCTGTGAAATGTCAGGGCAATATCTTTAACATATCACACAGAAAAGTCATTCTACCATATGGAATGTACAATGTGGAAGGAGTACACATTACAATGGTGTAGATATGCACACACATCTATACATTGACAAATATATTCTGGTGTATGTATATATATATATATATATATATATATATATATATATATATAGATATATAGATATATATATATATATATATATATATATATATATATATATATATATATATATATATATATATATATATATATATATATATATATATATATATATATATATATATATATATATATATATATATATATATATATATATATATATATATATATATGTATATATATATATATATATATATATATATATATATATATATATATGTATATACACATATACACAGACAAAAGGTATTAGTAGCCATACATATGTAGAACACTGATATCCATGACATGTTGTCACAGCCTAGGTTGATAGCATTGAATACCCCTCCCCCATAAAAGGTTGTACAAGGGCAAAGAACACTGTGTCCCACACACTGACCTCTGGAATGTACAAGGGCACATGTATGTTGTCCAACTGTTGCCCCCATATGTATGGACCTTGACCAACATATTTTGTGGGAGTCCACGATATGATTGGGATGATAGCAGGAATGCTAGCAGTAAATAATGATAGGCCATTACCTAACAACCCCTAATTGTATCACAGCTGGACAAAGCCTGCCATATATGTGGAGGACAGAGGCAGGAACACAGGGCCATATTTGCAATATTGCTGTTACACACCCTGGAAATTGTTGGTGTTACAGGATTTGTTGCAACATACCCTTATGCAGGAATAAGACATCAGAAACACAAATGGATGTAGCCATGTACTGATAGCATGCAACAGACAGACTGTCAGTGATATATCTGGGATAAGACCTGTGTGGTGCACAAACAAAACCTAACAGACAATCCACTGGCCATCATGTGGATAGGCCCACAGTTGAGAGCTATGCAGACAGACTGCATTCCATTCTAAACTACTATGTACACACAAACACTGTAAGACCAGCAATATAAAATGCACATAACAACACTACTCATGCTGTCTGTAGGTCTGGAACCTTATACATATGTGTAGTTGGCCTGTGTCTGCAAGTCCTGCTGTAAGAAGTATTGCTATCTGCTGTCTGTAACACTGCTGCCCACATACAGGAAGGATGTCCTCCATACTGGAAAGGTTAAGGGACAACACCCACATGAGCCAGTATTTTATAGTACTGGGTTGCCATGACAGTGGTTATCGAAAGTACTACACAGCAGGCTGCATGCAGTTAGCAACTGGTGTACACTGATTGGTGCAGAGCCCATCACCTGAGATAGAGAGAGAGAGAGAGAGAGAGAGAGAGAGACAAAAAAAACATAAACAACAGAAAGGTGTCACAGCTGTCAAAAAACATTAACAGGTATGTAAAACATATATGTATTTAATTGAATATAGTATGTTGTGTAGAATAATAGGATACATGATGTGGAATGATTTATATGTGCCATCAGTAGTTGTTCCTGTAATGATGTTCTGCTGAACAACTGCTCTGGAGAATACTGTCTGTCCCTGTAGGCAGTGGGACATACCTGTCAACTGAGCAGATCAGCAATAAATGACAAAGATTTAAGTCATAATATCTGTGTTTGGTATATTAGTGTGGGCAATAGCTGGTGGTGGAAGAACTGCCGTCATGATAGACACATGGGTGTCAGAGCACACCACTTGCAGGACAGTCATGTTAATGTGTAATATAGCATGCACAAATGCCATAGGTGTATAATAGGCTTACCTGCAATCTGTCACCATATATACCTCCCTAATGTTAGTCTGTGTTCACATGTGACACCTGTCTGTGTTGCAGCAAGGCAGAACAGTGCAGCTGTGAAGGAAAGAGAGTTACAGAGTGTGGACCAGATGTCTGTATGCACCCCACATATAGATAAATATATGTGTGATATATAATTAGACGTGTATGTCTACAGGTATACAGACACTCATATAGATATAGGTATATAAACAACCCACAATATATATCTACAGATATATGTATACACACACACACACACACACACACACACACACACACACACACACACACACACACACACACACATATATATATATATATATATATACACACACACACACACACACACACACACACACACACACACACACACACACACACACACACACACACACACACACACACACACACACACACACACACACACACACACAAACACACACATTTATTTATTTATTCCAGTTTGATGACTGGGGAGGTCCACTGGGCTCGGAGAGCCCATTTTCAGTGGAGGCCTGGGGAGAAAAGCTCCACAAATACAAAGTTTAGTTACATGTATACTTACAAAGGCACTTTGGAATACAAACAACAGTTAGCATTCAGAAAGAGAACAGATAATTACATTTAACAGACAATTACATTTACAATTTCATTTAGGCGAGAGAGACAGGCATGTAGCCTGGTGGCTGGATTTTACAGTTTAGTTAAGTATACAATCTATATATGTGAGAGAGGTTAGTTAGGTGAGAAGGTTAGCCAGGAGTAAAAGTGGAGGAGAGCTTGAGAGGTTTGGGGTGAAGAGTACAGTTGCACTTCCTATGTAGATAAAGGTGAGAATGAAGAAGAGTTTTAAAGTTTTCGAGGTTGTCACAGGACCTTAGTGAGGAGGGGAGAGCATTCCATTTGTTAGCCAAGGAGAAGGATAGGAGAAGCTGACCAGCTGGATTCTTGGGTTTTTGGATGGAGATAAGGTTTTGGTGGGAAGATCTGAGGGTTCTATTGGGGGTATATGGTTGTAGAATATTGGATAGTGCAGGGCACTTAGGTTGGAACAGTAATTTGTGGACTGTGGTGAGTTGGAGAAAGTCAAGTTTGTTGGGGAGCTTAAGCCAGTTTAATGAGTGAAGGGAGGTGCAATGATGAGAGGTCGATTTAGATTTGGTAGCAAATCTGGATATTTTGTTGTAACATGCTTCTAGTTTAGAGGAGAGTGTGGAGGATAAATTGGTAAGCAGAGGGGCGCCATACAGTAATGAGGGAAGGAGGTAGGATGTGGCGAGTGTTAGTCTGGTGGCAGGAGAGAGGAAGTGGATGTTTCTATAGAAAAGGCCGAGTTTTATGTGGGTTTTTTAATGTTTAGTTGGATGTGGGTGTTGAATTTTAGGTGTTCATCGATGGTGACACCAAGAAGTTTGGCAGAGGGAACGACTTCTATCAAGGAGTTGTTAAGGCTGGTAATTTGAAATGAATTCTTATCGAAAGGGGAGGATTTTGAAGGGGAAAATAGAAAGATTTTAGTTTTGGTGGCATTTAGGGAGAGGTGATTTTGGAGCATCCAGTTTTCTGTGGTAGAGAAGGCAGTTTGTGTCAGAGTTTGGAGATCTGTTAGGTTAGAAGCGCAGCAGATCAAGGAAGAATCATCAGCATATTGCACAATTTTGGTGTTAGGTATGGCTTTGTGAAAGTCATTAATAAAGATGTTGAATGGTACTGGGCCAAGTATGGAACCTTAGCGTACCCCAGTGGGGGTAGGAAGGAATATGGAAGTGTCCTGGCCCCATTTTACAGCTTGGGACCTGTCTGAAAGATAACTCGAGAACCATGAAAGAGTTTTGTGGGAGAAATTGAGATTAGACAGATGATGTAGTAGGTGAGTATGGGAGATGGTATCGAAGGCTTTAGATAAGTCCAGCAGGACTGAGGAAACTATTTTACCAGAGTCACGAGCTAGATTGACAGAATGTAAGAAAGAGAGGAGGGTGCAGTTAGTACTGTGTCTTGGGCGGAAGCCGTGTTGGGTGGGAGAAAATAGCTGGTGGTGGCTGTTAAGGAATGGCAAAAGTTGAAGGTGGATGCATTTTTCAAGAAGTTTGGAGATTGGGGAGAGGATGGCTATGTGGTGGAAATTAGAGACATTGCAGTTTTTGCCACCCTTGTGAAGTGGGAGACTATATGCAGTGAGCCATAGTTTGGGTACATAGGATACAAGTAGGGATCTATTGATCAGTATGCTGATAGGGAGAGCAATGTCCTTGGAGGTTATTTTTAAGAAGGAGGAAGAAATGTTATCGGGGGTGTTGGAGCAAGGCTTTAGTTTAGAGAGTAGTTTCTTTATTAGGTAGGTGGAGATGGGTTTGAGTTCAAAAGTAGTGGGGGGAGAGAATGATGAGGAAGATTAGGTGGGGTGAGGTAGAGGGTTATTGTTGGAAAATGTCTTGGTTAGCTCGGCAATAGAAGTGGTAAAGAAGGCGTTGAATAGTGAGGCAATTTCAAGGCTGGATTTGTTGCTGTCGGGACAAGGGTTGTTTTTGGTAGCTGGCCTAAGGAGTGAATTAATTGAGTTCAAAAAATTCTTGGGGTTTTTTGTATGATTTGCTTGTAATTTGATGTAGTAAGACTTTTTATCTTTAAGAAGTTGTTTTTTGGCTAGGTTTCTCAGCTGTTTATATTTTAGTAAGATCTCTGGCCGTTTATGTTGGAGGTATATTTTCCAGGTTTTATCTCTTTGTAGCATGATCTTTTTGGTATCTTTGGTAAGCCATGGGGTGGTTTTCATTCTTACTCTTTTAGTTCTTATTGGAGCAAGGGAGTTAAGGACCATTAAGAATGTTTTGTTGAAAAAGTCAACGGCAGCATCTAATGGAAGAGTTTTTAGGGGGTTCCAGTTAGTTTGTTTAAGGGACTCAGTAAAGGTAGTAGGATTAAAGTTAGAAAGGTTGTGAGTATGAATGAACTGGTGGGAGTGTGGGGAAGTGAGGGTAGTTTGATGGGTGAAGGCTGAGAACTGGTCTCCTAATGGGTCAGGAATGACACCTGATTGTATAATTTTATTTGGATGAGATACCAGAATCGTATGGAGCTAGGTGGGTTGGTTTTGTTTGGCCTAGTAAAGGAGTTAGTAAGTTGAGTGTAGGTGTATAGATTGATTGCAAAGATAGGATTGGGGTTATTGATTTTGTTCCAGTCTATATTTACATCTCCCAATATGTAGGTTTCTAGCTTAATGTTACTGGAGGCCCAGGAGAGGGTATTAGTGATGTTGCCAGGAGGAATATAGAGGGAAATGAAGCAGATGTTTTTAAGGTTGTTTATTTTTAGGAGTCCAATTACAAGTTCAGCGTTGTTAAACGAAGGGATGGGATTAGGATATGGAATGATGGTTAATTGGTTGGAGTAGATTAGTGCTACACCATCACCTCTCCTAGTTAGGTGGTCAGAACGAAGACATTGAAATCCAGGGGGAAGAAATTTGGAGTCAGTTATATGAGGCTTTAGCCAGGTTTCAGAGATGGCTGCAGTGTCTGGTGAGTTGTGGTTGAGCCAGGCATGGAAGTAGGTTAATTTATTTTTGAGGCTTTGGGCATTGATGGTGAGGAATTTGAGGTATTTACTGGTGGATTTATTATTGGTGTTAGGGGGGTTTGTTGGGGAGAAGTTAGGTCCAGGATTAGGATGAATGCCACTGGATAAGCAAAGGTAATTGAGAAAAGGAGTAAGTATTTTTGGTTTGTACTTAGATAGAAGTGCCTGGTAGAGAGTGGGTTTGGGTTTGTAGTATTTTGTAGTGATTGGTAAAAGTTTTACTTTTAAGAGGAGGAAAGGGTGAGAGGGAAATAAGGAGGCAGAGATGTTGTGGAAGTGTGTTGTAAGGAGGAGGTGGGAAGGAAGTGGTGGTGGGAGTAGATGGAAGTTGGTATAGGAGGTGGCATGGTATAGAGATCGTAGAAGAAGGACAAGGAAAGAAGTGGAAATATGGGTTTTTGGAGTGAGAGAGAGCATGATAGGAGGAGTCTGTCAGATATAATATAGAGGCGGGTAATGGGTATTAGGAGGGAGGGGGTGTGGTATTGAGAGTTTGGTAGGCTAGAGGAAGGGGTGGAGAGAAAGTAGTAGAGGATTGGCTGGTGGTGAGAGGGAGGGTTTTCAAAAGGAGAATAAATGTAGGAGCACTGGGGGTAGGTGGAATTTGGGGGTAGGGTAGGGGAGCGGAGTGAGCCTGCAGGACAAATGGAGCAGGATAGAGCCGCAGGGCAAGAGAAACCAGCTGAGAAAGTTATCAGCCACAGCAGTTCAAGGTAGAGGTAAGTGTTGAACAATGAAAGACTGTAGGAAAAGATAGAAGCACAGTTTATAAAAATATAAGGTGTGCTTTGCTCCTAGTTAGTTTACTGTAGGATGAGGGTGGACATTAACAGGTTTTTATAGAGTGTGGAGTGGGATTTGGTAAAGTCCGTTAGTATACAAGCATGTAGAGCAGACGTGTCCAACCTGCGGCCCATGGGCCGCATGCGGCCCTCAGAACTCTTCCATGCAACCCTCTACCTCTAACTGTAACATCGATATACGTATGCCCCAAAACACTTTGTTGTGTTTTTCACTCCAGTGACCTGTAACTCTAATGTCGGTGTGTGCATGTGCCAAAGCATCCTTCTAGTTTTGATTTTTTTGTGCCAAAGAAGGGTCTGTGTGTTTGTGCTATTATTTCATGCCAAAGAACCAGTGTGTGTGTGTGTTCTTGGTGAAGAGGGACTCGTGTATGGAATTGCCGCTATTACCTTTGAAAGGGACAGCACTTGACCTGTGTTAATAGGTAAGTACAGAGTAAGTGACAAGTGAGTGCATGCATGAAAGCAGAATATTTGTGTGCGTGAAAGTAGAAGAAGAGTGTGTGTGTGTGTGTGTGTGTGTGTGTGTGTGTGTGTGTGTGTGTGTGTGTGTGTGTGTGTGTGTGTGTGTGTGCATGACAGAGAGACAGAGAGAGACACATACACAAAGAGGCTAACGACGATCAGTCTACCTACTGAACACAAATAAGTTAGCTCACAAATATATCATTCATTAAAAGTACACTTTCATTAAATTGTGGCTTTCCTGACAGGGAGAGTGTTGTATTGAATATGAAATCATACCTCTCAAGTGTATGGATTTTTGAAGAATGTCTGGATTTTTGCCTCATCTTCCAATTTGTGTCTTTTGCTTAGGAAATAAAAGTAGTCATCCAAGGTAATGCAGTTCCAGGGAGTAAGAATGAGACGGCAGCGGGTCAGTAGTGGATTGACTAATGTGGGACTGTAGCATAAAAAGTTTGTTTTTTCTGACAAACAAAAAAACACCCAATACTGTTTTGTCATTGGTGGGTTCTAAGCAGTGGTAGATTGGACAACAGTAAGCATAGCTTTGGTAGATCATCAATACTGGCAAATAAGGTGGGCACAATGTCATTTTTTAAATGTTGGGGATTTTAGTGTGTATGTGTGTGTTTGTGTTGGGAGTGCTGCAACAGTAGATGATTATTAAACACAGAGACTTACGGACTGTGGAGCATATGTTTCTTTGTTTCAAAACCTGATACTTGGGTACTAGGCATGCCAAAAGTAGATTTTTTAAGACATGGCTTCTTGCCATTTACAGTGGATGGATATTTACATTTAATGGACAATGCTAGCAGTATGAGTGTGGCCCTGTAGGGATCTGGAGGATGCCATGTCTACCACTGCCAATGTCTTGTAAAGTGACTTGGAAATGGATATTGGGATGTTACTGAAAACTACAGCAAGTGGGCTTTGAAATATAGTTTAATTAAACAAAGTGCACTTGCAATTTACAGGCCATAATCTAATTTATTTCAGGTAGTCCAGATCCTGGTAGACTGTATACCATTAGACTTAATTAGGGAGAGCTGTCATTCTGGGGAAATAATGACAGTGAAAACTCTGTGATTGCAATTAGGAAGTTGCAGGATGTGGATGCAATGTGTTTTATTTATTATTTTTAATGCATTTGTCATTTCAAAGCATGGTTTTCTTTGCTGCAAAAGAAGAAGGCAGATTGAATGAGCCATATACTGCTTAATTGACAATGATGGGATAGAAACATTATACTTGATGTATAATGTTTACAGCTAAAGTTGTTTCAATGGTGTCTGTGATGCATAACTATTTTTGGGCCTGTGTCCCACTTTTATTTTTCACTTTGTCCAGATTTATTGCTCTAAGATTGAGAGGTATGGTTCCACACTAAATCAAAAGGATGTATTTACCTTGGAAGACTTTTCAGCATAATTATGAGAAACAGAGCTTTTTTAATATCTCTGCTTATTTCCAATATATACTGCCATGTAACCTTGCAAATAACATTCTTATTAAGCTACTTTAATTCTTTTGGAATTGACAGGTATGCTTCATCGGTTCTGACGTAAGCATAGAGTGCTAATGTGACTTTGATTTCTTGCAGCAGTCTGTGATTTACTTTCACAATAACTTTTCTGTGTTTCTGGGTATGTAATCAATTTAACAGTTTTAAAGATGTTTTCCAAAAATAAATAAATATATAATAAATAAAAAAAATAATCCTCTCTGCACTTTGAGCTATTGACAAAGTCTGGGAATTTGTTTTTTTTTTCAAAAGTGAAGGTCAGCATTACAGCTCAGTAAACTGTCAGTCTGTGAATAACATCTGCACAAATTAAAATGTCTGAATGTCAAATGGCTTTAGATTGGAGGGAAGTTATATGTTTACTCCAGTGTGTAGTATGATCTTAGAGAGTTTATGGATTTCTTATTGATTTACGTTTTGCTGAGCAGTTATTTGTTGATTTATTGATGGTTCTTTGATTTATTGATTGTTATTTTGGTGGTGGGAAATTGCATGGATAATTCCATCTCTATTATGATTTTTTTAAGATATTTTGATTTCCAGACAATTTCATTCAGTGTGTGTGTGTCATGTGATTACTGAGGTTGCCTATTTTACAAGTAGGGGCTCCTTTTGTGTGTGTGTATAAGAGAGAGAGATTTAATATGTATACTGAATATATTTTTGCAAATGGAATTCTTAGTTAAATAAGCCTCTCTTCTTGGGCAAGTACACTTGAGTAACCAATATTAGATCTTAGCCATCCAACTAGGAAAGTTTAGTATCAGGATTTTCCATCCGGTTTGATGAAGGCTATGCTACGTACTCAAGGAGTACATTTATGACTATCCATACAGTTGTCGTGTTGCTGAACTACATTGTTTGATAATGAGATGAGATTTTTACAGAAGGTGAAGGTTTTTGTGTCAAGAACCTGTCCATACAAAGTGGCTTTTTTAAGTTGCAGTGAAGGCTGTAGTCTTTGTAGTGAGCATTTTAAATATAACCAGTATTTCTGAGGTGGAGAAAGTCTCTTAAGACAGAATCTTTCTTAGCCTGGAAAGCAAGCCAATGATGACATTTATAGGGGACAGTGAGAGACAGAGGAAAGCAATTAGCTTTTTAGTCTGTTTGGATAACTAAGTGAACTTAGTCCTTTGACCTTTTTTTGTCAGAAATGGTTGTAGTCTTTCTTTTGTCAGGGTGTTTTGCTGAGGCACATGCCAAAAGGGGCATTGCACTCAATAATGACTCTTGTAAAGGAAGAATACAGGGATGTTCTGACCTCCTTCTTCCTGGATGAGATACCCTTACTAATGAGGTGGGCCGTGTAAAAAGCTTTCCATACAACGGAGACAACGTGATGGTCAAAAGTCAGGTTTGTGTCAACCTGGGTGCCCAAGCACCTCATGACTGATTGCATGCTTACAACATTGTCAGGTTTCTGTCACCTGGGTGCCCAAGCACCTCACGACTGATTGTGTGCTTGCAGCATGGTTATTAATTTGATAATTTCTGGGGATATCACTCTCCTCAAAGGGGATGATGATGATGCATTTTTTGGCATTTAGCTTGAGGCCATGTTTCTGGCATCAGTCATCTGTGTGGGTGAGACCCTCTTGTATCTTATTCAGAATTGTTTTATTGTCAGTAATGTGAATTCTTTACTTTATTGCTTATTTTTGTGGATTATAGTATTGTAGTACTGCTAATGTTGACATTTTATGTAGTTGGACTGCTGGAGTGGTTTTCCCAGTGAGAAATGCTAGTGCTGTAGTGAATATCTGTTTTATTTGTAAAAAAAAATATATATATATATATATATATATATATATATATATATATATATATATATATAGATATATATATTAACTAAGATGTTAGAGTTAACTTAGATTAGAGAATTAGAATTAGAATGAGAATTAGAATTTTAAGGCAAATATTAGGCATTTATTACATTTATTACATTTATTCATTGTTCAAATGCACCTACAGTACAGCCAGGAGGTCAACATTGGTCTCCCGTGGCAGTGAAAGAGTTAACTATATGATATATTTTATATGCGTCCCCAAGACAATTTCTATTCACTCAGTGTGGCCCCGGCAAGCCAAAAGGTTGGACACCTACTGTTGGGCATAAAGGGAGTTGATGTTATACAGGCTTTATGCTGGCAGGTGCTGCCACCTAGTGGGCAATAAGAAGAATAGCAGGCAGACAAAAAAGAAAAATGGGTAAATTTCGTATAGATTATACTAAATAGTATTCAGAGACTAGAAATCAAGTAATACAGGGGGACGGGGTGTTTAGTGGTCTGCAGTAGGCTGCTGATACGCACTCACGGAAGAGTAGGCTTAATAAAAATAGATGTAGACTTAGGTAGTTAAATCTAGTGTAGGCTACATACATTCACAGTTAGTAATGGGAGTCCTCACAGAAAGTCTTTTCTTATTTGGCCCAGGCTAACCAGCAGAAATATCAAGGGTTGAAACAACAGAGGTTTTGCAGGAGGACGTCCTTATATTCAAGAGGCTGGGAGGGACCTTCAGTAGTGGAGTACTGTAAAAACAGAAGAAAAAATATAGTAGGTTAGGTGTTGAAAAGGGTAAGTGAAGCAGTTAGAGAGGAGGGAGAATAGAGGAAGCAAAAGAGCATTAGTCAATAGAACAATCTATGTAAGTATTAGGCAAGGGGTAGAAAGATGCAGGGATAGATTTAGAGGAAGGGTGTAAATTGAGTGAGAGTTGGAGAAGAGGAAGAAATGGGGAGGACAGCAAAGGTACAGCTATAGGAGAGTGTAGGAGGAGGCAAGGTGAGACACAGTTTTCCAATCACAATTCACTTCTTTCAATTCATACAGGCCTATGCAAAAGCAGTAACCCAGCTCATTAGCTGAGCAGGGGATTGGACATCAGTAAATCACAATAGAACAATACTAGTTCAGGCAGACAGTACTTAAATACATAGAAAACGCTATAACTGTAGATATGTCTTGGCACAACTAAGTTTCTACAAAATATATAGTCTTTAACCATAGGCATAGCATTCAAGTACAGGATGGGAGGATGTAATCAATATGAGTTACAAGCACAGCTTTCATGTAATACAATTAACGTCTGCAGAATATCTGGAGATTGTCAGCATAAAAGATAGGGCTCTTAGGGGGCTAAAACCATGTAGGGATTATAAACAGAGATAACATGTAGTAATCTGATGCCCTACGGTTAATGTACTTATAATAGTCACAATTTACTAACCATTAGTGAATCTAATGTTAAACGCTGATCCCAATTAGGTCACAATATGTGGGGAAAGAGAAACAGGGTCTTATTTTATTTATATCAATGCCTAATAATTGGCGTTCTTATCAAGTCGAGTGCTGAAGCTGCGTTAAGCGCGGAGAAGTGGACATTACTCAACTCTCATCAGCAAGGCTGACCCCACAGGAAATATTAAAGCAGGCTTTGGTTTAGTTTTAACAATGCCTATCGGATGGCATTCTTTGAAAGTGCGAGTGCTGAGAGTGAATGTTAAGCACAGAGATAAGAGTCTCTCAGCGCTCACTGCTGACCCCACAGTTACTAGAAATTAATGGGAAACATAGGCTGCAGTTTGATTTTTATCAATGCCTGCTGGATGGCGTTCTTTAGTGAGGTGAGTGTTGGAACTGCATTAAGCACAGAGAGGTGTGAGTCCTACAGCACTCACCAGTTCGTCCCTAAGAGGCACTAGATAGCAACTGATTAGTTAGGGAAAACGTTGCTGTTAATGCACCAAGGAGAATGTAAACCCAGTGCTAGAGAGAGATTGAGTGGACCCACAAATAGTCGTTTATCACAGTATGATATTACAAAGGCTTAAAAGCACTCTACAACACTTTTAAAACACAAATGATATTACAAAGGCTTATAAGCACTCTACAACACTTTTAAACACATGCAGCAGATGTAAGATCTTTCTAAAACATACACAACAACATAGTTGTAGCAGTAGTAGTAATACATAGGACTGTTCTTGCAGCAAATATTGTACACCATTACATTGTTCAGAAACTTACCAGTGGGGTGAGTCAAGCAGCACTACTGCATAACCAGCTCGGGGTAATGAACATAGTGATCACTCCTAACTAGAATGTTTGAAAATGGCGCCAGTAATAGTGGCATCTAGAAGTAAACTCAGGGGAGGGGATATGCTGAGGGGGTGGGGATAACAACATAGGGGTGAGATGAGAGTAGAAAGGGGTGAAGTGGGGGGGAGGAGAGCCGCAGGGCAAGAGAAACCAGCTGAGAAAGTTATCAGCCACAGCAGTTCAAGGTAGAGCTAAGTGTTGAACAATGAAAGACTATAGGGAAAGATAGAAGCACAGTTTATAAAAATATAAGGGGTGCTTATACTAGTTAGTTTACTGTAGGATGAGGGTGGATATTAATAGGTTTTTATAGAGTGTGGAGTGGGATTTGATAAAGTCCGTTAGTATACAAGCATGCAGAAATGCACAATACCGACATGCAGAATTTGGTATTGTGCATTTCTGGGATTTTGTAACTTCTGTCTTGTGGTCTTGGTATATCGGGCGTCGGTATTTCGGCCGTTCGGTATATTGTAGTGATTCCACGTAGAGAAACTGTTGGGCATAAAGGGAGTTGATGTTATACAGGCTTTATGCTGGTAGGTGGTGAATAGCAGGCAGACAAAAAAGAAAAATGGGCAAGTTTCATATAGATTATACTAGATAGTGTTCAGAGACTAGAAATCAAGTAATACGGGGGAGGGAGTGTTTAGTGGTCTGTGGTAGGCTGCTGATAGGCACTCACGGAAGGGTAGGCTTAATAAAAATAGATGTAGACTTAGGTAGTTAAATCTAGTGTACGCTACATACATTCACAGTTAGTAATGGGAGTCCTCACAAAAAGTATTTTCTTAATTGGCCCAGGCTAACCAGCAGAAATATCCAGGGTTGAAACATCAGAGGTTTTGCAGGAGGACGTCCTTATATTCTAGAGACTGGGAGGGACCTTCAGGAGTAGAGTATTTCACAGTTAGTAATGGGAGTCCTCACAAAAAGTCTTTTCTTATTTGGCCCAGGCTAACCCCTCACAAAATGTCTTTTCTTATTTGGCCCAGGCTAACCTGCAGAAATATCCAGGGTTGAAACATCAAAGGTTTTGCAGGAGGGCGTCCTTATATTCTAGAGGCTGGGAGGGACCTTCAGGAGTGGAGTAATTCACATATAGTAATAGGAGTCCTCACAAAAAGTCTTTTCTTATTTGGCCCAGGCTAACCAGCAGAAATATCCAGGGTTGAAATGTCTGAGGTTTTGCAGGAGTACGTCCTTATATTCTAGAGGCTGGGAGAGACCTTCAGGAGTGGAGTGGGCCGAGTCAAGCAGCACTACCGCGTAACCGACTCAGGGTAACAAATGTAGTGGTCACTCCTAACTAAAATGTTTGAAATATATTTACGTGTATGTCTAGATATATATATATATATATATATATATATATATATATATATATATATATATATCTATATATATATATACAAATGCATACGCACACACACACACACATATAACATAATTCTTCAACATATGTATACACACACACACACACACATATATATATATATATATATATATATATATATATATATATACACACACACACACACACACACACACACACACACACACACACACACACACACACACATATATATGTAAATACATGTCCCCTTCCATGATATGTGTGAGAGAACATCACACATATCAATACCCAACATGTATATACAGCAGTGCATGGGTGCAAAATAGACTTTGATGTGTGGTGTGTAACCCATGTTGGGAACACATCACATTAATTTGTGAAGGTGAGATTTGTATGTTTGTGAAGGCTAGTAGGCAAATTGTGGTATGTAGGTTGGGTTTGAAGACAGAAAAGACAGCATACAGGGCTGGTATATGACACATGTGGTGTGTAAACATCGTGGATAGGGAGTGTTGTTTGGAATGTGTACACCATTGAGCCCCCATATGGAAGCAATGGGACCAAGCTCCCACCCATGGACAGTCACAACAGCATCTACATGGTCATAAAAGTGCCTGGGCTGTGGGCTGTGCAGGAGGAGCAAGCATGTCCACCCTGTGTATGTGTACTGCAGGGCTCCAGGTGATGTAGCACATCCCCCATGTCTCTGTGGCGCTCCCAATGTACCAGACCCTGGACTTGACTTTGGGTGACAGGGTTCTGTCTGTGTGTGTTCATTGGGGGGGGGCACCATCTCCTGAGGTGGTTGCACCTGAAGGTAGTGCAGGACCAGTAGATGATAAGGTCGCATGGTGGGTCCCAAATGCGATGTGGCCTGGTAACATGGCCAGATGAGGTGGGAGAGGTGGTTCTGCTGGCAACTAACCCCTACACATGCTATTGTGTCACTGTTATGGAACATATGTGAGCTGTAATAGTCCACACAATCCCAGAACATGTCCAACAGCATGCATAGATATCCCCAATAACACAGAATGGTAGATGTGCAGCAATCACATAGCATGCATACTACATGCACATGTGGAACCATAGTGGCACTGACAATGGCATGCAGGTAAAATAGTCTTTAACAGGCCAGCAAAGACAGTGTCCACACAGGAAACATGGCTACAAATGCATAGCACAAAGCGTGGTACAAACACATAGCACAAAGCGTGGTACAATACAACATATGTCCCAATGGTAGGTAAGCTGTTGACATACCATTTGCATTGTATGAACAGTTTGTTGTAGCTGATATGGTGGGGGGAGACAGAGAGGTGTATTAAGTACTATGGTAACCCTGCTGTATGAGTTGCTCAGAACTGTTTCCATCTTTATGTCTTTCAGGGAAGATGTCTCATGCCTGATTACCAGCTTTCAGTGCTGCAGAAACTGAGGTAATCATGACACACCTGATACAGCACTACCCGCTACTTTTCGGCAGGACAGCCCATGATCATCAGGGGAAGAGCGCCCTAAGGAACAATCTAGTCCACAGGCTCAATGATGTTAGCCTGCAGAACCGCAGTTATGAGCAGGTCTGGCATCATTGTAGTGACCCGCTTCGCCATGTACGTCGGCATGCAGCTGCTGTACAGGGGACCACCTCACACTGGGGGGGCATGCCGTCCATCCACCCCCGACTCGTGTGGAGGAGCTTCTCAGCAGCTTTGTGGCACCTGCCCGCTCGCAGAACCAACAACTGGCAGGGAGCATTATGGATGTGGGTGCCACCAACACACCGGCTGAAGAGTATGCAGGTAAGGCCCAAGGGCACATCATTGTTGTGTATGCATCTGCATCTGTACAGGTAGATCATGCATATCTGAGATGTCATATACATAGTCTGTTGCTGTGTAGTAGTAATAAACAGTTGTGCATAAGCTGTAGTATTGTGGACTTCTACTGTTGATGTACTGTAATGCTGCACCCACCCTTTATGAATGCCACAGCTGTGGCCACTGACATCAACTCTCTCACACTCTTATGTAGGTCCCTCCAGGATACCACCAAGGCAGCAGCTGTAGCCAGTGGGTATGGTTTATGTTCATGCTTGCCATTCCACCAGGCATGTAATAGCTATGGGATATTCCATGCACACATCTAACACACCTACCCATACTGCAGTGGAGACCATGATGGGGTATCAGAAGGGTACATTAGACACATGCAAGATAACTAACATCCTTTCATTGTGAAATGTGTCCACAGAGATGAGAAGAATGGAGGGACACACGGCCCACAGTAGTGACATGTGTGAAACAACACCCTCATATGGTGCTACAACAGTAAATATACCTGTATTACAACAGCAAGTGTTACAGATAGACACTATGACATAACATAGTACCATGGTCCACATAATTAGCTGGTAGTAGGCTATTGCACATACTGTCCCATTCTTGGGACACTGCAAACTGACACATGTGTAGGCCATAGTTGTCAAGCATCTGCAAAAAAACTGGAGGTGTGGAGGGTGTGTCATCATGCCACAGCAGTGCACTGCAGCAGGGATCCTACATATGCTAAGAATAGCTATATCTGCACACAATCAGGTTCAGTAACTGTGGCAGATGTAATCCTAACTCCACAGCAACAGTGATGGCAGTGTGTGAACTCCAAGGGAGGTGCACATGAGTAGACCTTGCAACCATGCAGAGTTGTGGGACATGTGTAGGGCACCCCCCATAGCCATGGTAAGGTCTGGTGGTTGTCAGTGTAATACTCTTGTATTGGTCATACATGCACCGCTGATGTTGTGGTCTGTAAACCAGACATCAGGCATTCACAAATTACATCTGTTCACATATCATCCCAGGTATGTGTTGCTCAAACACATAGGGGCTGTGAGCATTGGAGCTGACATAACTGACACAGTACTACAAATGCAGCAATGGTTTGTACACCTGTGAGGTATGGTGCACAGTACAAGGCAGGGTGCAGAGCAGGTCCACAGTAACACTGTGTACATGGGTGCAGTGTTATCAAGGGGAAGGGCCATCACCTACCAACACAGTCCATGCATCACACACATGTATACTGGTGCTAGCATGAAGCCACTATAGCTGCACTGCATGCTGTTGAGTACCATATGTAATGCATGCTGAAAGAAGGGTAATGGGAGGACTGTGTGTACAAAAGTTGTGCAATCTCACATGTAGTTGTGTGTGTGTGTGTGTGTGTGTGTGTGTGTGTGTGTGTGTGTGTGTGTGTGTGTGTGTGTTGTGTGGGGGGTGTTTATTGTGTCTGTAAGTGCTATCTGGTGGAGTGGAGTGTGGTCAATGCATGTCAGATGTGTGTGTACATGTGTGTCTGTTTGTGTGGGTGTCCATGGAGGCAGAGGTGATTGTGGGGTTGATCACATGGTAGTACTTCTCCTTGGGTACATGGACATGGAGTGACACATGAGACACCAGGAAAACTTGTCTGATATGTGGTCACAGGACAGCTGATAGTATAACAAGGTCTGTAGCATGGAACATGCATTGGGAGGGAAAGTACACTCCAGGTATACACATCATATTGCCATCAGCAGATAGATAACCAACTACCCACGTATGCAGCACTACTGATGCAATGGGGAATTACCAGAGCACACCAGTGAGTGTATACAGATATTACTGTTGTCCACATGATAGGTTGATTGTGCAGCAGATGTGGCATGGACTGAGCAAAACTGTTGTATGAGAATCCGGTCTGTGAAATATGTAGTGACTGTAGTAGCCCCTACCATATAGGGGCCATGTACACAATGACCAGACATACACAAGGTTAACACTGGATGACAGTAGTGAGGCCATGTACAATCTATTCCACTCAAGTCAGGGAGGTGATGGAGTAACTGGTCATGTGTTGTGAACACACGTGTAGGCATGGAGAGGAATGATATGTTAATGGGTAGTATTAATGAGTGTATGTTAGCAAGTGCCATGCGGGATGGGGAACATATGTAACTGAATGTGGGACTGTCTGTAAACCCAGGGACAGGGAGGTAGTAAGGTGGACTGTCAGTGTGTGTGTGCGTGTGTGTGTGTGTGTGTGTGTGTGTGTGTGTGTGTGTGTAAATGTGTGTACTGTTATGCAATGTTATACAGGTCTTAAAGTGTGTGTTTGTTTCCCCCACATGTGGCAATGTGGGTCAGGGTCCCTCCTGCATGCAGTCTGAGGTTGGTGTCCATACAGACACCGATGATGATGATGATGGTACTGTTGAGGCACAGGTGGGGTTGTCAGAGCCTGACACTGCATCATCATTTGTCATCACCCTCCTAGACACCTCATGCCCACACAGTTACAGTGCCCATACAGACCCCATCATCAGTAGCCATAGCAGAGGGAAAGTCAGCGGTTGGTGCCAGTGTCCAGGAGAGTGTGGTTTCCATGCCAACTGTGTCGGGTCACAGTCACCATAGCTGAATGTCCAGCAGGGCACCACAAAGGCAGATGTACCTTGGTGCTTGTGGGAGGGCCACTGGTCATCATGCCCCTGGCAGAGGTGCCACAACTGGTACCATCAGGAGTATGTTTCAGGCTGTCATGGTAGTGCAGGCACATATGGAAATACACACCACACAGGGCCTAAGGCTGAAGAGGGCTGCTTTCTCATCTGTAAGTGACAACATCCATGAACTTGCTGTTGCCCTCCATGAACAGAACAAGATCATGGATAGATGGTGGGGTGAGATGGTGGGGCTCCTCGACCGTGGTATGTCCATGCTTGAAAACATGGTGGGAGTGGTGCGACGGCTGCGTAGACATAGGCCAGAAACACCAGCAGCTGGCAGTTGACATGGATGTGCTAGGATGCCAAGCTGCTCCTGTAGTGGCAGTACCAGCCTCAGCACATCAATGGGGGTGCTGTCCACACTACACCACAGCAGGCCTCATGCACATAGCCTTGGCCGGTCCCAGGTGGGACATAGTTCCAGTGGACATCTGTCATTATCAGGAGAGAGTAGCACATCAAGGTCTGTACCTGCATGTGCCCATGGATCCCCTGGCAGGGACAGTCATCATGTCCACAGCCGGAGGTGGTGAACTGCACACACTGCCAGGTATGTTCTGCAGCTGTCCATAAACACCTGTATAGGGCAGCCACATGGCAGAACTGTGTGCATGCATACCCACACAATATGCAAACACAACCCCATACCAACACACACCACATCACCATGCCTCGATCAAAGAATTAAACCCCTCACCCACACACATGGTGTCAAATGTATGGACCACCCTCGACCTCTGGCAAACCAGCAACACACCCTGAGCATATGATGATACCTGTGCCACATCCCTGTCATCCATAACATCAATGCAGGGGCAGGCTAATATGGTTGTGATGCACACGGTGACTGTAATAGAGTGCAGCAATGTACTGCAGTGTAAGATGTTGTCAGGGGTAATGTGTAATGCATACATGTCAGGTAGTGTAGCCATCTAGCTATGACACATTTCAGCTGTTAATAACACTGATTGATTGTGATCTCCATAATGTTATCCATTTGTGTTGTAGGTGTACATGTGTCAGCAGGGGGTTGGTCTGCAGTCATATTCCACAAAGGTTATGGCACTGTGGTGACACCATGGCTGTGACATATCCAGTGTACAGTTGCACACATGTCACAGGTTTTTATAACAGTTATTGCCTGTGCCACATTGACAGGTGACCCGCTGGGACATGTATAATCTGCAACCTTATGTCAACCCATCAACATACACGCACATCCTTTTTTGACAACACTGTGACTAGATCCCTACCTAGGTATGTAGTGCTACTGAACTGTGTGGCTTTCATTGCACACACCACACAATGTGTAGGTTAAGGTTTGTACCAGGTTACATGTTACATACACAACATCCACAGACATGTAGAATATGGTAATGGTGGATGTAATGGTTGTATATGGACAACACATTGTGTGTCATACCATCATATACACATTGACAGACACATAACAGGCAGACACACATCTTAGAGACCTGGACTTATTGGTGCTAACTAACTAGTCCATGTGTCCAATGTGTTACAGGAGGGATGCACACAGCACATGCATAACTGGGCTGTATTGTGGTATCAGTTACCTGCATGGTTGATGGTGACAGTGGTCACCAGAAAGTGGTACATAGGACATATACCAGGTGTGCCATGGTGTAATGACAGTGTACATAGCACCCACATCCCCCAGTGGATATTGTATGCACTGGAACCCATGATGACACTCTGACATACCCACTATTACAGATTGCCCATGATGGCAATACAACCTATTGTATATCACAACAGTGGTACTAAAGGGATATGTATCTAATGCACATGCCACAGGCATAGTAGGGTCTTGCATTGCCATGCCTCACCTATGGGCAGCGACAAAACTATCTATACTACTGTGTGGCAATGTGTAGTGTAATAGGAGTATGTGGCCTCGGAATGGTGTACCCAACATATATGCAGACCTGCACACATACACACACGTGGCAGACCTCAATGGGTTTCCCATGCCTATCGACCCATTTGTTCAACACTGTTGTGCTCATACTGCAAGGCACATGTAGCCATTAGGGAGAGGAGTGTAACAGGGTACATGTCATGTCCAATACAGCAGCGGCTACATCTGACTATGGCAATGGGTGTTAAGGTGGTTGTGAAGGCCATCATGGAATTCCCAACTACACAAACACTGCTATCCTCAGTAATGCACTTGTACATGTGTCAGCACTGTGGTGCATTGCTACAGGTGGTCATAGGTGTGTACCCGGCTATTGACCATGGAGAGATTGGTTGTGTAGGGGGTGTGTGTACATTGGTATCATGCCACCTGCCATGTGCCAGCAGGCAATCTATTGACAGACACCACATTAGTGACCGTCAGGGTGAGTGTGACATGCATCAGCCAATCCTCTGGGTGCCTTCTGCACATGGCCACTGAGGTGATCCAGTTGACATGTATGCAACATGTATTACAACACATGGTTAGTGTCTGTGATGGAGACCTGTACCAAATCATGTTCTGTTGACTGTGGTAGTGTAGTGTAGGTATCCGTGGCATGTGGCTCATACAGGGTGTTGTCTCCTATATGTGACGGTGGTACACAGCTGGCCAGACATTTCAATGTCAATTAAGCATAGGTTGTCTGTATATATCCCAGCTGGATACCTGCTATCTGCACATCTGTAGAGAGACTGACAGACATCAGTTTGGTGGGTAGCTATGCAGTAGGATGAATGTGTCGACAAATGGATGTTTGAAAACAATATGTATGCCATTACTGCATGTAAGTCCTCACTAACGTGCTGTACAGATTGTACTCTACAGTTATATTCCACATGTATGATTATTATCCAGTAGAGGATATATATGCGGTGACACAGCCAAAATACAAGGAACATAACAGCGAGGCCTCAGAGTACAGCTATGGTCGCAGGTGTGCTTGTTGTCAGTAGTAATGTTAGCACTCTACCCTTTCCTGGGACAGCACTGTCAACAGTAGTAATGCCATGTTACACTACATGCCAGTGTGACAGCACATACTCTGGGTTGCTACCCCTGCATGTAACACATTCACATGGTTAGCAGTGATGTGCAGGTCTCATATACTTGTGTGTCCCAGACATGACACTCAAAATCCTTTGCTACTGTAATGACAGCACATAGACATATGTACTGTACATGGCATTACATACAGTTATTACAGATGTAATTTCCCAGGGTTTGACATAGCCTTGTATGTTAAGCAGAAATAGCTTCTGAGTAGACGATATGCCACAGACTATAGCTAGAGGTTTTCTAGACAGTCAGCATAGGGGATCTGCTTTAGGCCTGTGATTCTTATAGTGAGGTATTTCCATGGCCTTCCCAGCTGTTGCAGATGTCTTGTGAGGTACATACCAAGTGGGTCATTTTACTCTATACTGAGTGTAATGAGGGATGAGTACAGTGGGACAATTATCTCCTTTTTTTCTGATGAAAAGCCCTCAGTGATGAGGTGTGCCACATAGGATTTCCTTAATGTTGTGGTAATGTGGTTAATGAAGGTGAGACCACTGTCCACCTGTGTCCCTATGTCTGTCATCACACTTTCAGTGTTTGGTGTACTGCCACCTATGTGGTAATTCATGGGTACATGGTATTTCCAAAGGGGATAACTATACATTACATGGCAATAAGCTTGAGCCCATGGCTCTGGCACCAAGCATCTGTTTCTGTAAGACCCTGTTGTAGAATATCCACATCATTTGGGGATGCAATAATGGCTCACAGTTTGCAGTCAACTGTGAACTTTGTTAGCCACAGTTCCGTAGTGTTGGCCTGTACTTCAGAAACGTAGATGCCAAACAAGAGCGGTCCCAGGACTGAACCCTGAGGTACTCCACTTGTCACTTGTATGGAGCTGAGATTGGAGATGGCTACTTTTCCAGTCTGGGTTCCATCAGTAAGTCAGTTGGCAATCCATCAAGTGACACAGCAGGAGTTTATGGCCAGCTTTGTAAGTTTAACTATGTTTCCAGAGTGGGGGATGATGCCGAAGGCCTTGGGCAAGTCCAGATAGGCTGTGTGGACTGCATTACCCTCTTCCACAGCTCCGGAGAATGAATCAAAGTAGTCAATCAGGTTCAGGAGACAAGATCAGCCCTTCACGAGCCCAACCTGGGTGGGGTCCAGTGTTTGCTGGTTGCCAGTGTCTTTGTTTATAAGTTCCATGATAATGGATTCCATGCCCTTGCAGATCAGGCTCATCAGACTGATGGGATCATACTTTCTGAGATCCAAGGTGGATCCCCCCTTGTTGAGTGTGATAACTGTAGCTGTGCACCACTCAGTGGGATCGAAGCCTGAGGTGGGGCTATGATTAAACATGACACTTAGGTGAGGTGCAAGTTTATTTTGTAGTTCATGTAGTACACAGCACGGGATATCATCTGGTCCCATGGATGCTGTATTCCTAGTTGTGGAGAGTGCAGTTTCTACCTGTGTGGCCATGATTACTGGAATTGGCAATTTTTTGCTAGTGAGATGTGCCCTTTAGGAGGTGAGAGGAGGGTTAATGTGGCACTAAATCGATCTGCCTGGATATTGGCAAACTCCTTGGAATCAGTATATTTAATGCCATTCTGTAGTAGCTCATAGCAGTTTTGAGCATTGCTATTTAGATTATGGACATAACTATAGAATGCCTTGTGGTTGTCTTTGGAATTTTTGGCAATTATATTTATGTAACAAGCTTTTGAGGATTTTGAGGGCTCTCAGCTTCTTACTGAGTCTGGTAAGGGAGCAGTTTGCATTTTGGGATTATCCTGTTTTCTTCAACAGTTTCTTCCTTCTGTTGTATAGTTTGTTTATGGCAGTGGAGCACCAGATTGGCTTCCTTTTTTGGAGGACAGCGTCATGGTTCTATTTGGGATGGCGCAATTCATACACGAGTGGACGTGCTCATACAGTGCGTTAGTGTAGGAGTCACCAGTTGCACTTTCAGCTCACGTCTCCATGTGTGTCATGAAGTTTGTCACATCTGACTTGAGTAGCATGACATTGGCTTTGGAGAGGGTTGTTATGGAGGTTTCCTTACTGGTGGGTGGGGGTGGGATGTGGATGTCAACGGTGATTACCTTATGGTCAGACCTGACCAATGAGGGGGTGACCACTGGTGTGTAGCATCTTTCTCCCATGTTGGTAATGACCAGGTCTAGGATACTGGAGCCCCTGGTTGGACAATGGATTAGTTGATCCAGGGGGTTGGAATGTATGAATTCCAGGAACCATTGGTAAAAGGTGTTGGTACCCAAGTAGATTTCCCAGTTAATGGCAGTGTAGTTGAAATCACCCAGTATTATGGTGTTTGGTTGTTATCTTAATATTGTCCAGCTAGAATCTTGGGGCATGGTGGGGGATCTGTAGTAAGCTACAATTTGGATTGCAGTCTTAGCTAGAGTCAGTTGCACCTGGAGATTCTCAGTTGCACCTGGAGATTCTCAGATGCATTGTGTTAGGAGCTAGGCTGGAGGTGTGAATAACCTTGGTGAATATGGACACTCCTCCACCTGTAGTGTTGTGGTCTTGGTTTGGTGCCTGAAATGTGTGATAAGAGTTGTAGCCTGGTATTACAGGTGTGCTCTCTGGAGTGTTGAACCAGGTCCCATTTACTG
Organism: Protopterus annectens; assembly: GCF_019279795.1. Taxonomy (NCBI): domain Eukaryota; kingdom Metazoa; phylum Chordata; order Ceratodontiformes; family Protopteridae; genus Protopterus; species Protopterus annectens. The sequence goes on along the minus strand of NC_056737.1, from coordinate 173,469,614 downwards.
CACTGATATCGATGTTCCCCATTTGACAGTGTGCCTCAAGAGAATGCCTTGTTAGGTTTAGACTTCTAGCATTGAGTAGCATTACCTTCAGTTTTGCATGCTTGTATCTGTTATGGTGGTGGTTTTGTCCTTTGAACCTTGCCTAGATAAGGCACTATGGGGGTGCCAAGAGCTGTAGCCAGTAACCTGAATCCCAGGGCCAACAGGTGCAGACCATCTCTGGCAAAGCATCGTGGTTTGTCAATCATGTTGTCCCAGGCAGACAGATACTGGATCCCCTTTGAATGACATCAGAAGCTTAGTCAATTGTTGAAGTCATTGCTGTGTATGAGTGTTTATATGTATATATATGTACATATATATATCTCCATATATGTATGTGGATATGTATATGTGTATATAGCTATACAGATATGTGGATATATGTATACACATATATGTTTACCATATGTCCAGAACATGGAGTGGAGTCCTACCTCAGCACCAATAGTCCCAACCCCTTAGTGCAAGGGGATGTCATGGCTGTATTGCAGGTATATATATGTAGACTGTTGCTACTGTCATAGGGGTGTCTTCACAGACATGTTGGATGCGGGAGGTCACATCTGCTGTAGACATGTGCACCATTGGTTCAGACAGACATCCTAAGGGCATCATAGTATAGTACCACTGCTAGCACAGTAATGATCCTGTGGACTACAGGGCTATGACCAATATATGTGGACAGTCTGGCACTCTGTGATCAGTCCAGAAGTGTACACATGTCCCCTTCATGCGAGACATGTGAACCACGCCTCCCAATGTGGATGTTACTAGCCATGTACATTGGTATAGCACAACAATACTGGATTACAGTAGGCTGCTAGGCATATCACAAAACACTGGGCAAACTACAGGCAGACTGCCACATCACTGGACTACATATTGTATGGGGGAATACACATGTACTTGCGATCATAGTGGGCTTGACACACAGGTCACAGCACAGCGTAGCAGACACCTGTGAGAAAATGCATACACACATCCAATGTCAGTTCAGTCACAGCCACATATGATACACAAGCTTAATATGACACTATAATGACTGTCTGATAAACACCATCCTCATATGTACCACTCATACACTAACCCTACATACACTGGTCATGGCACAGTGTAGTCCAATGGCTGTCTGTGGTATGGGACACGAGTGTGTCTGGCCCCACAGACAATGTGAGCCAATAGGGTACCATACACTGGAGCAGCATGTAACATCAGATAGAACAGGACTGAGAACAATGGTGTCTACCACAGTCTGTACAAGGTTCATAAGCACAATACACATACTGTTGTCAATCGTACTAACTCAGGGGTCTGCAACCTGTGGCTCTGGAGCCACATGTGTCTCTTCCACCCTACTTTAGTGGCTCCCTGTACCTCTGAGGATTAATGGACACTCTACTACACAGCACACACACACACACACACACACACACACACACACACACACACACACACACACACACACACACACACACACACACACACACACACACACACACATCAAGCAATCTCAACACAGGAACACAATTATGGACATATGTTAGGTACTGTTCTTATACACTTAGTTATTTTACATTTAGTATAACTATATATGAAACCGTATATGCTCTGCTGTCTTCATTTTAGGAGTCAGACATCTGTTGTTCCTCCCCAGAAATATAGTGTGGTGGCTGGGGGGTCAGGAATGGCTCTTTGGATAGTGAAGGTTGAAGACCCCTGCCCTACATAGACAGACCAGAGTACTGTACACACAAACACAGAATGTCCAAGTAATGTCCTCAGAAACAACCCCTACTACACACAACATGTCCAGCAGTCTGTTATCTGACTGGCTTGTTATCAGGTATGATGTCAATAAATAATGGTATACAGAACATATGCAGCATATATATGGGTGCTTCATCTGTACAACACGTGTGCACCTCTGCAGTCTAGAGGTCAGTGTATGTAACAGTGTTATATGCCCCTCTAAGTCAGTGTATGAGGGGGTATGCACCATAAGTATCCTAGGGTGTTTCAACATGTGAGGACTACCAGTAGTAAGGTGCCTTAAGGTATATGGATGTACATTATCATATATTTCACCTTGTAAACACTGGTGCCCTACTGCTTACTGCCATCAGTGTGATTGTGATGATTACAGTTATGCATTGTTATGTAACAGATAATGCCCATTGTGTCAACCTAGGTCTTTTCCCCCTAGGGATTCTGTGCAGAGTGTATTTAGAGGCCACTGGGCTATGCATCTGCATTACATACTGTTGATTGCTTGTTATCCTGTGGCCCAGTCTGTCTTTCCAGTTGTACTACTTAAAGGCCTTGGCGTGGACAACAACAGATGTGATGTTTTCGGATTACTGTAATAAATGATCTGTTTGAGAGTTGCATTACTCTGTATGTATTTCAAAGCATAATCAGCTATATGACATGGCATATACAACTGTAATAGTATACAAATAAACCTTTCTTATGTATACAAACCTGTGTGTTGTGTTACATCCTTTGATTTTTCTGTGGTTATATGTTTCAGTCAACAATTGTCTTTGGTATGGGTGACTCATACACTGTCCATCGGATGAGGTTGCAACTGTAGTGATACTGGCTGTTCAGTATGGTGTGCACCCTCTGATTATGTATCTTCCTAGACATACCTCTGTGTGTGTATGTGTAATTATATATATATACTATATAAGTATCTGCATACATGTGTCTGTGTATATGTATCTTAGGACTGTTTATTGCTTACACATTGTACATTCACTATGGTAGCCAGACTGTACTGCATGATATGTTATCAATACCAGCCTGACATAATACAGGTGGGATGGCTTACTGTTAACATCTTGTGGCCATGTAGTGTCAGGTCCTGGTTATGGCATTTGCAAAAGTTGGTATTGTATTGCAGGAAAGACCTGTTCTGCTGGGTGGGGAGGATATCAACATATGTAGACATATATGTATAGATGTATGCATGGAGAGAGAAAGGTATATATCTATTTGGTTTTATATATATATATATATATATATATATATATATATATATATATATATATATACACACACACACACACACACACACACACACACACACACACACACACACACACACACACACACACATCTAGCTGTAAAAGTACATTTCCTGTACTGTTGAATGATTGTGCTGGATGATATGTTTGTGGAAACATCAGGGCTATGTATATACGCTATGGTTTAGTGGTAAATCACTGGCTATGGTGTGCAGGCTCCTGGATTTGAGGCTTTATATTTTGTTGCTGGGCAGAACAAGGGCCGTTGGATACAGAGTGATTAAGGAACTTTTGAGCAGTTGTAAGCGGGTTTGTGCAGGTTTGCGTGGAGGTAAGCACTGCCTACACAGGTTAAGCAATTTAGAAGCTGAGTGTAAGAAACTGTAACTGGAAGTTAGCAGTGCTTACCTCCACACAAACCCATGCAAACCCACTTACAACTGCTTTAAAGTGCCTTAATCACTCTGTATCCAATGGCCCTTGTTCTACCCAGCAAAAAAATAAACAGCCTCCACAAGTCTCAAACCCAGGACCATGTACACTACAGTCACACTAATTACCCACTTAGCCATCATAGCAGTACATATGAATGAGGTTTCAACAAACAAATCCTCACCATATGAAAATCAAACTGAACATGTGAAATGAATCTATGTACAGTGCGATGTTGTATAACCTGCTACATAACATAAATATGTGAACTAGAGTACTGCAGTAAGGCCAGATGTGAGGTGTTATTGTAATAAAGTGTTGAAGTCCCCAGGACCCCATGCAGTGTACATACACATGAATCACATGTAACAAATAATAAATCAATGTCAAAAGGAAAATATAATGCTAATTAAATATTAAGCAATGCTAAGCATTACACAGCTCAGCTTATGTGGTGTAAGCAATGTGTAGGCCGGCTAACTCAATCTGCCCAGTGGTATACCCCTGTAAGCAATGTCAACATTAGGTAAGCAGGTGTGCCCATATCTTAGCCTTTTCAAAACCATCCAATCACGGGAAAGTGCAGGAAATTGGGCATATTTAAACCTCACAGGTGCCAATAATTCCCATAACTGGTTGCAGCTCCCTATTGTAGGCAGAATGGCTGGAGTTGAGGAAGGCACTCAATTTAGAGTGCAGCGTTGGGGCATCCAGGAGTCCAGATTCATGGCATGGCTCCTGGTAAAACACCATGAGGAGAGACTACTGCAAGGCCAGTACCAGGGCTCTCAGTATAAAGTGGAGGCCTGGAACAGTCCCACCCGTGACCTCACCAGTGCCACTGGTATCCCCCAGACTGGTGATCAGGTCAGGCATCACCATGCTGACCTGAAGTGGTGGAGGGGTGATCTCTTGGAGCAGTGGATCCAAGAATCAAGGCAAATGGCCAATGCCCCAGCACTAAGTACCCATTCTACTATGTAGATAATGATTGCCTAGCTTGTGTATACTATGGATAGGTAATGGCTAAATATCACTGTATTTCGCTGACAGCTGCAGATGAGTGGGCTGCGAACCAGCAAGCCCATGCTGCTAGGCTGCAAAGGCTGTGTCTTGAGGCAGGTTAGTAATAATCTTGCATGTACTGTCATAAGAAAAAAAAATAACAGTTCTAGAAAGTTTTGCACCAGTATAAAAATCTATTGTGTATGGGATGTACTGAATAAACCAGACAATATGGCAGGAAGACTGTCATATATGTTGTGTGGAAATAAAGGCGTAATATCTTGTGAATAAAAGTATAACCCCTGGAGTGCTTGTGTGCATTCTGCTTTCATATGTTGTTGTAGTGTTGCATTCTATAAATAGTACTGTTGTATTAAGCAGTGTTACCCACACTGTTGAATGTAGTTAAAATGTGTAGGAGGTTCAGTATAACAATGTTGGAAGTCCCAAGAGGTCAGTCATATAGAACAACTGAAGGAGACTTAGAAACCATTGGAATAATTCACACCAATTCCCTGATAGCACAGTGTACTGTGATGTCAACTGAAATATTTTTGCCACACACAGCAGGAGTTTGAATCCCAGGAGTGGTAGTAAGTTGTATGCATAATCATAACCCACAACTGTACAGAGTTTGTGAGAATGTTCAGATAGAAAGCTGTATGCATAATTAGACCCAACAAATGTACAGACTTTGCTAGAATGTTCAGATAGTACGCTGTAAGCATAATCATAACCATCAACTGTACAGACTCTGGCAGAAGGTTCAGGTAGTAAGCTGTATGCATAGTCATACCCCTCAACTGTTCTGATCTGTCCAGCATGTCTAGATAAATGGCCCATATCTGCTGCCAGGTAACCTGTTCCCCTGACAAATCAGTGAGATGATCCAAGAAATGTAGGCAGCTTATACTGACATATAATGGATAGTGAGACTTGAACATAAAAAGAGAATGTATATGAAAACAAACCTGTCATTGCAGCATTTCATCCAAAGTGTATGACAGCTATTCCAAAATATGTCACATTAACACCTTCATCCTGTCAAGCCTTGACCAGAGTGTGTGCAATAACAGATTGTTAGGTATGTGTATAACATCAACATGGAATCAGGGAGTATGTGTAGTTTTCGTCAGGTAGTGTTAACAAATATTTCTCCACAGCTATAACAGGTAAGAGATGTAGACTGTAGTTACAACACAGTTCACTCCTATACATGTCTACAAGCATGAAATATGGGAGTATGTATAGAATTTGTCAGGTAGTGTTATATTTCCCTCCACAGCTATAACAGGTAAGAGGTGTAGACTGTAGTTACAACACAGTTTACTCATATATTTGCCTACAAGCATGGAATCTGGGAGTATGTGTAGAATCTGTCAGGTAGTGTAACAAAGATTTTCCCCACAGCTATAACAGGTAAGAGGTGTAGATTGTAGGTACAACACAGTTCACCTATATACTTGTCTACAAGCATGGAATCTGGGAGTATGTGTAGAATTTGTCAGGTGTACACTCCAATCTATTGTTGGGACATATGTCCTCTTGGTTTATAAATATTCACATTTGGTTCTATGCATGTGCCATGTTAATATACTCCCATATTGGTGGCCTGTTGCCATCAATGAAACCTGCATTCTGTTGTTATGGCCACTGTTGTCCCACATATGCATGAGATCTGCTCACCATGCAAATGTTGTAAATCTGGTGTCTTGGGTTAATGGGAATACCTATGCATGCTGTTATAACTAATCCTGAATGCTGTTGACTATTACTAACTGATATCTGTCCTAAAATGGCAACATCATAGCTTGTATGGGAAGGCAGGTCCCAGCAGACCCACCTGTCCCACCTCAGCTGGCCATGGCACCAGGCACCAGCATGTCTGGGGCCCAGCCTGGGACCTCCTCCTTTGTTGGCCCTGCACCATCTTTGGGTGAAACCGCCTCAGGGGATGGGGCTCAGCCCCCCCAGGAGCAAGGGTGGAGAGGTACCTGTTACCCACCATCAGTTCCGGGCTGTGGTGCATAGGGACATCAACAGGGAGGTTCGAGACCAGCTATACCAGCCTGAGGGCTGCATGGCACAAATAGAGGGTGGGCCTCCCCCTCCTACCCAGCCCCCAGCATAGCCACCTTTGGGACCGTGAAGGTGCAGTGTTGACTGCCCATGGGTGGGGACCTCAGTCCCACTGTTTCCATTTGGGGGCTCATGGGCTTGCAACTACCAAACACCCCTCCGTGTCCAAGGTGTTTTCCCCCCACATGTGTCATACACCACCCTTGTATGCGTCTTGTTTGTCTTGTCTGTTAACCTACCCAACCTACCTCCCTAAATATACCTACCACCCCTCCCCAACATTCCACGCTCACCTGAAGAAAAAGGGCAACCTCTGTTCCCAAAAAAAAATAACGCCCCATACATAGCTATCCATTTTGCACACATGTCCACTGGACAGTCTAACACAAGTAATCTGGTCTAATTGGCATTACAATGATTTATTGTTGTCCTCACCCCCACCCAAGGGTTTGAGTGTCCAAATCTACCTCCAAATTCAGTGTATATGCATAGCTGTTGCTGTAGAAAAAATGGGCAGCTATGGACCTTCCCTACACCCTTCCTGCACATCCCTGTCTATTTTCCCTACCGTCTTTCCCTCTTTTCTATCAACCCCTTTTTCTTCTCTTTTAAAGAAATTAGCACAGGGGTAAGCAAGAGTAAGCACTTTTAAGCAGCAGTAAGTGGGTTTAAGCCTGTTTGCATGGGAGTAAGCACTGCCTACACAGGTTAAGCAATTCAGAAGCTAGCAGAATATAAGAAACTGTAACCGGTAGTTAGCAGTGCTTAGCTCAGCGCAAACCCACGCAAACCCACTTACAACTGCTTTAAAGTGCCTTAATCACTCTGTATCCAATGGCCTGTGTTCTGCCCAGCAATAAAATAACCAGCCTCTACAAGGCTCAAACCCAGGACCCAGTACACCACAGACAAAGTGACTTACCACTAAGCCATGCCAGATATAAAAAAAAAATCTGATGTTTTTAGAAGCATATCATCTAGCTCAGTCATGCAGCAGTACAGAGAATGTATACCAACATCTAGATGTATGTGTGTGTGTAAGTATATTAATATATAAACAGATTCAACATATCTATATATGTCGATATATATATATATATATATATATATATATATATATATATATATTTAGAAATATATAAATATAGATGTAAATATATATGAACATATATACATGCAAATGCCTACATCAACACATATATATGTCTACACCTATATATCTACATTTACACAGAAAGGTACATATATGTACGCAGATATATATGTAGGTATATATGGACATAGTCATACATATGCAAGCAGATATATATCTCTATATAAGTATATGTGGCCTTACATGTGTAGATAGCAATGGTAGATTAACAAAAACAAATATGTCCACATGCACTGTTAATGGGTTTGAGAGGCCCCAAACATTATACGTCTTGTACGAATAGGCATACCCCCCACTGCCAAACACGTCCGCCCTGCAATACACTACCAAGTGTTGCAGATCCCATAACCAGGACCTGACATGACATGGGAGCAAGATGCTAACAGTACTACATCCCATCTGTATGATGTCAGGCTGGTATTAGTAACATATCATGCAGTACAGTCTGGCTCACATAGGAAATGTAAAATGTAGAAGCTATCAAAATCCCTAGGATACATATACACAGACACATATATGCAGATACAGATACACACACACACACACACACACACACACACATATATATATATATATATATATATATATATATATATATATATATATATATATATATATATATATATTTACATATATATAGATATACATGTAACCAAGAACAAGTGAAAAGCACCAATAAAGCAAAGCAGATCCACAACCTGGAAGCTGGCTATAAAACTTTCTTGCTTTAATAACAAACAAAAATCTCCTCAAGCACTTTCGCTCAGCCTGGTGCTGAGCTTTTTCAAGATACAATAAAATCAAGCTGGTTGTTCTTTATATACATAGTCAAAACTTGACCAATAATTCAATTAGTAAAAGAGAAGGTCTAATTAACCCTTCAAATTACTTGCTGGTACAAAACCTGCTTGCAGGCAAACCATTACTAAGCACAACTCACTGCAATGTCCAACAAAGTATATGCATAAACTTAATAATCAATTGTTGGTGTACACACAGATTGCCATAAAAATATACAGTGTTAAAAATATACAATATTAAAACTATGCAATGTTAAAACAATATTCAAAAGCCAATACTATACACATACTAGTATGTTAAAAATGTTTAAATGTGCTGTTTATTCAGCAAAATTTTTATTTCTGTATGTAAACCCTGAAGACACTGGAAAACCGAAAATTCATAATTTAGCCTTCCTTAACCTCAGGACGCTACTGATGCTGCAAGCATCATTGAGCCCTGGTCGCCTTCCTGCATCTAGTCTTAGCTGCCATAGTAACTCTTTGTATTCTAAAAGAGACCCCAAGTTCCCCCCCCCTTTCATCCAACCTTAGCTGTTCTAAAATAATGAATTTAATTTCCATGTTGGGACAAAAAAGGGAATGTCTATAAAAAGCATTAGTTTCCTTTTTCTTAATTATATCATACTGATGCTCATAAATACGTCTTCTGAGGGTTCTTTCAGTCTTTCCTATGTAGAAACTTTTACATCTAGTACATAAACCTAAATAAACAATAAATTTGGCATTGCAATTATAATGGCCCCTTGGTTGATATAAGAATTTTCTTGATGGTAAATATAACCTATGTCCATTAAATATAGCCGGGCATTGCTTGCACATTCCACATTTGTATGTGCCTTCTTTTTTATTATCACTACTTGCCATTGGTTTGTTCTGATTCATCTCTAGCATTTCTTTTAAATTGGTACCCCTACGTCTAATGAATCTAGGAAACTCTGGAATCATATTCCCTAACCTATCGTCCAGTCTTAGGATCGGCCAGTATCTCTTTACACTGTTTTCCACAACCTCATAATCAATACTAAAAGTATGGATGTATCCTTTTTGTTCCTTATTCTGCAGGCTACTGCCCACTTGGCATATTGATGTGCCCGTAGTGTCTAGGATAGGTGGATATTTTGTTTCCTTGCACCTAATAATCTCTGTCGCTAGCTCTTCAACAAGAAGGCTAGGATACCCTCTTTCAAAGAATCTTTCTTTTAGGAACCTAATTTCCTCCATAAACACCTGCTTTGTGTTGCACATTCTGGAGGCATGGATAAATTGCCCCTTGACTATGCCTCTTTTTTGATATTCAGGGTGGTTACTTTTAAAATGCAAAAAAGTATTTGAATAGGTGGGCTTCCTAAACACACTTGATATAAACCTATTGTTAACTTTATCTTTAACCAAGTGCACATCCAAATAATTCAAGCTGTCAAAACTCAATGAGTGTGTAAAGGTTAGAAAAGAAGTAGTGCTGTTGATGTAATGAAAAAATTCCTCCATATTTGCCCTAGTACCACTCCATACAAGACAAATGTCGTCAAGAAATCTGACATAGTGCTTGATGTACTGTGCCCACTCTGTGCCAAAAATGTATGTGTTTTCCCATTTGTGCAACACTATGTTTGCATAAACTGTGGCACAGGTGGCCCCCATTGCAACACCTGATTTTTGCCTGTAGAAATCACTGTTGAACAAATGAAATTATTTTCCAGGATTAGTTCCATTAACTCCACCAACAAGTTTGTGGTGTTGGAAGTAAGTTTCGCCTCTTTAACTAAAACATCACTAAACCATTTCAGTCCTGTAGAATGAGGTATACTGGGGAACAGTTGAACAATGTCTATAGTTACCAGCAATAGATCCAGATGGTATGCTAGGGATTGCAGACCCCTAAGAAAATCCCAAGAATCCCTGCAGATGTACTTCAAAGAAGCAGCAAATTGCTTCAAAGTGTGGTCTATAAATTTCCCAGTCGGTTCTGTTATACCTCCTTGCCCAGATACTATAGGTCTGAAGTACAGGGGGTCCAGACCTTTGTGTGTTTTCGGGATGCCAAATATTACAGGAATTCTTGGCTTGGCAACAATTAAAAAATTATACAAATTTTCATTAAAAACCCCTTGCAAAAGATGGTCATATAAAATGAAAGAAATTCTTGAGTATGCCATATGTAGCTCATTCCTGGACACCTATTCATACTGCTCCGGGTCCTGCAACATCCGTTCAATGTGCTGAATATAGTCTGAATTGTACATCAGAACTAACCCCCCCTTATCTGTTTTCATAGCCCTACAGTTATTACTTTTGAGATCCTTGATTAAATTCATCTCATTCCTACTGATATTGTGGGGGTCATTTCTTTGCTTATTATTGTTAATCATCCTGATGTCTTTTTCCATCATTTCTTCAAATATTTTGACTGTTGGGTCCATAGGTGGGTTAAATGTACTCCTACGTGAAAGCTCCATACTTACAGGAAGTTCCCCTTTAAAATAAAGCATTAGGTTCAGTTGCCTGCTAAACATTTTTAAATCTATCAACTCCTGTTCCATCCTGTTAGAAAATGCTGGCACAAAATGCAGTCCCTTGGTGAATAAATCAAAATGTTCTGTTCCCAAACTAATGCTGGTATAATTGTAAATCGAAAAATTGTTTTCTGTTACCACTGTAACCTTATTTGAAACATTCAAGCTGGCCACAGCATTGGTCGTGTGTGGATAGCTCAAAATAGCCTGCAAGTCCTGGTCTACTTGTTCCCCCACCCCTGAAAAAATCCGTTCCCACCCCCCCCCCCCCTGTTTGGGGGAAAGTGAAAATCCTGGTGTAAGGAACCTCTATCCTTCTCTGCAAACCTTTGGTTGTATCTTGGTGTCTCATAAGGCATTTCTGTTCTGTAACCCCTATTAAAATTTCCCTGTGCACCACTATTAATGTTGTTATACTGCTTAGCTTTAAATGGCAGTGGGTAGGCCACCCCTTCATCGTATTCCTTTACGTCCCTCTCTAATTTGTGTATTTTACGATTAAGAATTCTCAAACAGTGTTGGTCAACCTCATAGTTGACATAGGCATAGTCAAGGGGCAATTTATCCGTGCCTCCAGAATGTGCAACACAAAGCAGGTGTTTATGGAGGAAATTAGGTTCCTAAAAGAAAGATTCTTTGAAAGAGGGTATCCTAGCCTTCTTGTTGAAGAGCTAGCGACAGAGATTATTAGGTGCAGGGAAACAAAATATCCACCTCTCCTAGACACTACGGGCACATCAATATGCCAAGTGGGCAGTAGCCTGCAGAATAAGGAACAAAAAGGATACATCCATACTTTTAGTATTGATTATGAGGTTGTGGAAAACAGTGTAAAGAGATACTGGCCGATCCTAAGACTGGATGATAGGTTAGGGAATATGATTCCAGAGTTTCCTAGATTCATTAGACGTAGGGGTACCGATTTAAAAGAAATGCTAGAGATGAATCAGAACAAACCAATGGCAAGTAGTGATAATAAAAAAGAAGGCACATACAAATGTGGAATGTGCAAGCAATGCCCGGCTATATTTAATGCACATAGGTTATATTTACCATCAAGAAAATTCTTATATCAACCAAGGGGCCATTATAATTGCAATGCCAAATTTATTGTTTATTTAGGTTTATGTACTAGATGTAAAAGTTTCTACATAGGAAAGACTGAAAGAACCCTCAGAAGATGTATTTATGAGCATCAGTATGATATAATTAAGAAAAAGGAAACTAATGCTTTTTATAGACATTCCCTTTTTTGTCCCAACATGGAAATTAAATTCATTATTTTAGAACAGCTAAGGTTGGATGAAAGGGGGGGGGGGATGGGGGTCTCTTTTAGAATACAAAGAGTTATTATGGCAGCTAAGACTAGATGCAGGAAGGCTTAATTAGGGCTCAATGACGCTTGCAGCATCAGCAGCGTCCTGAGGTTAAGGAAGGCTAAATTATGAATTTTCGGTTTTCCAGTGTCTTAGGTTCATAGGTTCATAGGTTTATACTAGGCTATCTGCCCTAAGGCATTTATAAGCCTAGCCCAAATTTTTGTGGCTTACGCCACCCCTTATATGAAAAAATACTGTGCCCATTAGTTTGTTGTGCCTCTGTCCAGCAGTGACACAGAGATGGTTCCCGGGGTAAACCTACGATCTCCCATCCACAGGTCTAGATTTCTCTTGAACAGAGTCAGCGAGGTGCTCTGCCTCACATGGACCGGGATTTTATTCCACAGCATAGGGAGTCTCTGAGTGATAAATCTATCCCTCCAGCACATCCTATTTATATCCGTGCTAAGGTTTAAGTCGCTTGCTCTAGTGGTTTTGGTGGATTTGGATTTTGAGGTGGAGCATGTCCATTAATTCCGGGTTGGACATGGCCTTGTATGTCAGGCACATGTCACCTATGAGCAGACGGTATGCGACTGAGTAGAGCTGGAGTTTCTTCAATCTGGCAGCATATGACAGATTTTGGAGTCCCTTTATCCTTTTGGTGAGGAACTTTTGGGGTCTCCAATTGCTGCAGATGTCGGGTGAGATACATCCCGAATGGGGCATTGTACTCGATCATTGGTCTGATAAGTGAAGAGTACAGGGGAACAATGACCTCACTAGATCTGGATGTGAATCCTTCATGATCAGGTGGGCAATGTAGAAGGTCTTTCTAACCACTTTAGCAATGTGAGTGTCAAAAGAAAGGCTACTGTCAACCTGGGTCCCCAGGTCCCTGATAACCTCTTCTGTGCTTAGTGGATTGCCACCTATATGGAAGCTTGGGGTTACCTTGTTTTTCCCGAAGGGTATGACTATACATTTTTGGCGCTTAACTTCAGGCCATGGCTCTGGCACCAGCTATCTGTTTCGTGAGTCCCTTCTGAAGGATTTTCACATGGGGACT
>NC_056737.1:173434636-173455670 GCF_019279795.1 Protopterus annectens | reverse complement strand
CATCAGTGTTTAGACAGTGTAATATGCAGCATGTGGTGTGTTATACTAGTTGCCCAAATGGACATTTTTCTTACACATAGTATTGCACAAACACTACTCTTCCCCATTGAGCACGTGCAGGATTCAAACCCCTACCTAAATATGTTATGACACTTGTAAGAGACGCAGTAGCAGAGTGCACTATTTGCATTACTGGGAGGCTTGCTTTCTCCTGCTGTACTTATAGGGTGTTGACATCATCAGTGTTTAGACAGTGTAATATGCAGCATGTGGTGTGTTGTACTAGTTGCCCAAAGGGACATTTCTCTTACACATAGTATTGCACACACACTACTCCCCCCCACTGAGCATGTGCAGGATTCAAACCCCTACCTAACTATGTTATGACACTTGTAAGAGACGCAGTAGCAGAGTGCGCTATTTGCATTACTGGGAGGCTTGCTTTCTCCTGCTGTACTTATAGGGTGTTGACATCATCAGTGTTTAGACAGTAGAACATGCAGCATGTGGTGTGTTGTACTAGTTGCCAAAAGGGACATTTCTCTTACACATAGAATTGCACACACACACTGAGCACTTGCAGGATTCAAACCCCTACCTAACTATGTTATGACACTTGTAAGAGATGCAGTAGCAGAGTGTGCTATTTGCATTACTGGGAGACTTGCTTTCTCCTGCTGTACTTATAGGGTGCTGACATCATCAGTGTTTAGACAGTGGAATATGCAGCATGTGGTGTGTTGTACTAGTTGCCAAAAGGGACATTTCTCTTACAAATAGAATTGCACACACACACTGAGCACTTGCAGGATTCAACCACCTACCTAACTATGTTATGACATTTGTGAGAGACGCAGTAGCAGAGCATGCTATTTGCATTACTAGGAGGCTTACTTTCTCCTGCTGTACTTATAGAGTGCTGACATCATCAGTGTTTAGACTGTGGAATATGCAGCATGTGGTGTGTAGTACTAGTTGCCAAAAGGGACATTTCTCTTACACATAGAATTGCACACACACACTGAGCACTTGCAGGATTCAACCCACTACCTAACTATGTTATGACACTTGTGAGAGACGCAGTAGCAGAGCGCGCTGTTTGCATTACTAGGAGGCTTGCTTTCTCCTGCTGTACTTATAGAGTGCTGACATCATCAGTGTTTAGACAGTGGAATATGCAGCATGTTGTGTGTTGTACTAGTTGCCAAAAGGGACATTTCTCTTACACATAGAATTGCACACACACACTGAGCACTTGCAGGATTCAACCCCCTACCTAACTATGTTATGACACTTGTGAGAGACGCAGTAGTAGAGAGCGCTGTTTGCATTACTAGGAGGCTTGCTTTCTCCTGCTGTACTTATAGGGTGCTGACATCATCAGTGTTTAGACAGTGGAATATGCAGCATGAGGTGTGTTGTACTAGTTGCCAAAAGGGACATTTCTCTTACACATAGTATTGCACACACACAACCCCCCACATGCACACACACACACTAAGCACTTGCAGGATTCAATCCCCTATCTAACTATGTTATGACACTTGTGAGAGGCGCAGTAGCAGAGCGCGCTATTTGCATTACTGGGAGGCTTGCTTTCTCCTGCTGTACTTATAGGGTGTTGAAGTCATCAGTGTTTAGACAGTGGAGTATGCAGCATGTGGTGTGTTGTACTAGTTGCCCAAAGGGACATTTCTCTTACACATAGTATTGCACACACACTACTCCCCCCCCCACTGAGCACGTGCAGGATTCAAATCCCTACCTAACTATGTTATGGCACTTGTAAGAGACGCAGTAGCAGAGTGAGCTATTTGCATTACTGGGAGGCTTGCTTTCTCCTGCTGTACTTATAGGGTGTTGACATCATCAGTGTTTAGACAGTGTAATATGCAGCATGTGGCGTGTTGTACTAGTTGCTCAAAGGGACATTTCTCTTACAAATAGTATTGCACACACACTACTCCCCCCCACTGAGCACGTGCAGGATTCAAACCCCTACCTAACTATGTTATGACACATGTAAGAGACGCAGTAGCAGAGTGCGCTATTTGCATTACTGGGAGGCTTGCTTTCTCTTGCTGTACTTATAGGGTGTTGACATCATCAGTGTTTAGACAGTGTAATATGCAGCATGTGGTGTGTTGTACTAGTTGCCCAAAGGGACATTTCTCTTACACATAGTATTGCACACACACTATCCCCCCCCACTGAGCACGTGCAGGATTCAAACCCCTACCTAACTATGTTATGACACTTGTAAGAGACGCAGTAGCAGAGTGCGCTATTTGCATTACTGGGAGGCTTGCTTTCTCCTGCTGTACTTATAGGGTGTTGACATCATCAGTGTTTAGACAGTGTAATATGCAGCATGTGGTGTGTTGTACTAGTTGCCCAAAGGGACATTTCTCTTACACATAGTATTGCACACACACTACTCCCCCCCACTGAGCACGTGCAGGATTCAAACCCCTACCTAACTATGTTATGACACTTGTAAGAGATGCAGTAGCAGAGTGTGCTATTTGCATTACTGGGAGACTTGCTTTCTCCTGCTGTACTTATAGGGTGTTGACATCATCAGTGTTTAGACAGTGTAATATGCAGCATGTGGTGTGTTATACTAGTTGCCCAAATGGACATTTTTCTTACACATAGTATTGCACAAACACTACTCTTCCCCACTGAGCACGTGCAGGATTCAAACCCCTACCTAACTATGTTATGACACTTGTAAGAGACGCAGTAGCAGAGTGCGCTATTTGCATTACTGGGAGGCTTGCTTTCTCCTGCTGTACTTATAGGGTGTTGACATCATCAGTGTTTAGACAGTGTAATATGCAGCATGTGGTGTGTAGTACTAGTTGCCCAAAGGGACATTTCTCTTACACATAGTATTGCACACACACTACCCCCCCCCCCACTGAGCATGTGCAGGATTCAAACCCCTACGTAACTATGTTATGACACGTGTAAGAAACGCAGTAGCTCTGTGCGCTATTTGCATTACTGGGAGGCTTGCTTTCTCCTGCTGTACTTATAGGGTGTTGACATCATCAGTGTTTAGACAGTGTAATATTGCAGCATGTGGTGTGTTGTACTAGTTGCCCAAAGGGACATTTCTCTTACACATAGTATTGCACACACACTACTTCCCCCCCACTATGCACGTGCAGAATTCAACCCACTACCTAACTATGTTATGACACTTGTAAGAGACGCAGTAGCAGAGTGCGCTATTTGCCTTACTGGGAGGCTTGCTTTCTCCTGCTGTACTTATAGGGTGTTGACATCATCAGTGTTTAGACAGTGTAATATGCAGCATGTGGTGTGTTGTACTAGTTGCAGGATTCAAACCCCTACCTAACTATGTTATGACACTTGTAAGAGACGCAGTAGCAGAGTGCGCTATTTGCATTACTGGGAGGCTTGCTTTCTCCTGCTGTACTTATAGGGTGTTGACATCATCAGTGTTTAGACAGTGTAATATGCAGCATGTGGTGTGTTGTACTAGTTGCTTCTCGCCTCCACTGAGCACATGCAGGATTCAAACCCCTACCTAACTATGTTATGACACTTGTAAGAGACGCAGTAGCAGAGTGCGCTATTTGCATTACTGGGAGGCTTGCTTTCTCCTGCTGTACTTATAGGGTGTTGACATCATCAGTGTTTAGACAGTGTAATATGCAGCATGTGGTGTGTTGTACTAGTTGCCCAAAGGGACATTTCTCTTACACATAGTATTGCACACACACTACTCCCCCCCACTGAGCACGTGCAGGATTCAAACCCCTACCTAACTATGTTATGACACTTGTAAGAAACGCAGTAGCAGAGTGCACTATTTGCATTACTGGGAGGCTTGCTTTCTCCTGCTGTACTTATAGGGTGTTGACATCATCAGTGTTTAGACAGTGTAATATGCAGCATGTGGTGTGTTGTACTAGTTGCCCAAAGGGACATTTCTCTTACACATAGTATTGCACACACACTACTCCCCCCCACTGAGCATGTGCAGGATTCAAACCCCTACCTAACTATGTTATGACACTTGAATGAAACATAAACGGGAGATCTAGCCACGATTGTCTTTCAAGAAAACTCACGAATCCCAGGTAAAATCCAAAAACATTTAATAATTCAACAGCATATAGAATCATATAAAAATGGATGAGCGCTTTCGTGTAGTGTACCCTTCGCTTCATCAGATGGCAATAATCAAAATACAGAGTTCTTAAATACAACAATACACGGGAAAAAACATTCTAACAAGTAATTAGGATTCGTATTACAGCAGCTGAAATTCATTACAGAACTCAAACACACACTGCCACATTAAATAGTACTAACAATGGTGTGTATACAAATAAATAAATGATCAAATACTGAAAACGAATTGACAAAACAAAGCTCTGAGTAAGTAGCGTAAAACTATCATCCTCTCAGCAAAAGAAACTAAATACGTATATACTGAAATGTGTTGTATTGCACTCTATGGACATACATGGACATATGTTTACCTGTCAGATGCAAATATCTGTTGCTCATATACTGTTTGTTGGTCTTTATTGCCAAAGCTTTCCCTATCTCTATGAACAACTTGTGTACTGTGGCAGATGATTGCATATGAGTGGGATCCAGTACTTTACTTATGTATCTGTTGTAATTTCACTGTGTGCACTGGGCATATTTCTGTATTGTGGGAGATTCCTGTGTTAACACATACAAATGCCAGATATGTGTGTGCAACTGCTGAACTGTGACATGGCCTAAGTGTATGAGCATACCCACTTCACAGTTTCTATGTCTTCTTGACTGACACGTCTCATTTATCTAAGTCTGCAAGCATGCCCAGTGTGAACTTTCCATATGTTGGGATTTGTGGTCCACCACATTTGTGTTTGTGTGTGGACTTCATCTATATTTCACATGCACAGTTGAGTGTTGGACATCAGGTTATGTTCTTACTGCCCAACTGCTTTGTGTCTGAACCTAACAGGCATTATGCTGTGCCTGCAGGGTTGCCATGGGATAGTATGCATACAGTTGTCAACAACCTTTCATACTGACCAAACAGTGTAATGTTGTATATTGTACTGGTTCAGTACTTTCACTGTGGTGGACAGTATCATCGGTTTCAGTCCTATCACTGCTTGTAATATTTAT
Organism: Protopterus annectens; assembly: GCF_019279795.1. NCBI lineage: Eukaryota > Metazoa > Chordata > Ceratodontiformes > Protopteridae > Protopterus > Protopterus annectens. Next base: position 173,450,504 of record NC_056737.1, on the reverse strand, counting down.
AGTGAGCACACCAGACTGGTTGAGGGCCAATTGTGCAGATATGACCATGTTGCAATTTGTTCAGATATGGACAACATAGAACAGGATTGTCAAACATTGTTAATGTATTCCACAACTTGTGTGGACAGTGACAAACAATGGTCATGTGCCCTAGGCCATTTGTAATGCTAGTCAGAGAGTGTTTGTCCTTCAACACACATATTTACTGGTGTTTGACATGACATATGTCAAGGTTAGTGTGCTGTGCCTCTGTCTACCCGTGACATACAGGTGATATCCAGGGTACACCTACCATCTCCCATCCAGTCATCATGATTCCACTGGATGACAGTCAATGAGGGACTCCCTGGATAACCTGTACTGGGGGTTTAGTCATGAGTGGAGTGAGCTTCTGGGTTATGGACCAATCGGTACAGCATGTCCTGTTTATGTCTGTGCTGGGGTTCAGGCCTGTCATCTGCATAGGTCACCAGCATTCAGATTTTACATGTTGCCAGATGTCCATTGATTCCAGCTTGGTCATGGCTTTATACATCAGGCACAGATCACCTCCAGCCAGGCGGTATGGCACTGTGTGGAGCTGCAGTTTGTTTAATCAGGCAACACATGGCATCTGTTACAGCTCTGAGATCCTCCTGGTGGGGTATTTGTGGGGTCTTTCCAGTTGATGCAGGTGTCTGCTAAGGTACATCCCACAAGGGCCATTGTACACAATTGTGAGGCTGCTGATGGATGACTGGAGAGGCACGATGACCTACCCTGACCTAGCTGTGCTTACCTTCATGATTAGGTGGGTATATGGTATGTTTCTGTAACCACTACAGACACATGGTTGTCACATGCAGGATATCTATCACCTTGTGTCCCCAGGTCTCTTATTGCTCCTGATGTACTTAATGGGTTAACACCTATGTGGTAATTTGTGGCCATGTACTGTGTTTCCACAGGGGTGACTATACACTATTCTGCATTTAGCTTGTTGACATGGCTGTGGCACCACTTGTCTGTTTCTATGTGTGCCTTTTGTAGGATGCTTGTGTCAGCTGGAGGGTCCAATATGGTGGGCAGTTTGTAGTCATCTGTGAACCTGTTCAGACAGAGTCCTTCCATGTTGGCCTGTACCTATGTGACATATATAGCATACAAGAGAGGTCCCAGGACCGTGCCTTGTGGGATGCCAGTTGTACCTGGTTTGTAGTCTGACATGGCTGCAGCATGTCTGACCAGGTCAGTTCTGTCCTTGCACTGGTTTGCAACCCATCTACTTGGATAGGGGTTAATAGTTAGGCTGGTGAGCTTATCTGTACTGAACAACTGGGGTATTGTATGGAAGGGTTTAGCAAGGTCCAGATAGGCTGTGTGAACCACATTCCCCTCATCAATGGCCTTGGTGTGTATTTCACATGAGTCAGACATGTTTAAGTGGCAGGATCTGCCCTATGAAAGCCATACTGGGTAGGGTCCAATGTCTGTAGGTACCCATTCTCATTATTCCTGGGATCCATGATCATCCTCTCCATTACTTTGCCAACCAAGATAGTCAGGGTTGAGGGGTGATAGTTTGCAGTATCCATTCAGGCACCACCTTTGTGGTGAGGGACCACTGTTGCTGTACACTGCTCTTTCGGTACATATCCTGTGGTAAGACTGTGAGTGCACAGTAGTGCTATTTGGTGTTCCATTCTTCTTACAGTACTTGTTGGACACAACCCAGGACACCATCTGGTACCATTGATGCTGTGTGGTTTGCTTTGTAGATGCTGGCTGTTACCTCAGCATCTGCAATGTCAGGGGGCCAGCACTCTGCTGGGATAGATATTTGGCAGTTTGGTGCTGGTAGGGAGTTCGCAAAGAATCTGTTAGTTTGGATGTTGGCAATGTGTGTGGGTTTGGTGTATTGTTTGTGATATTTGAGTACTGCAGAGCATATGTGTGGATTATCACCATGGTTCCTACCATCAGTTAGGACAGCTGTGTGATTATCCTTTGTCTCCTGCACAATTTGTATCGTCATAGGTTCATAGGTTCATACTAGGCTATCTGCCCTGGCCATGTTGGAGCATAGACAGGCTGTGTGTGTCTTTCGACACCCATTGCAATGTGCATATTATGCCCATTTGGGGTTTACTTTACTAGATGTGACACAGGGATGCCCCCCTGTGTACACTTACTATCTCCCATGCACATGACCGGATTTCTCTTGTTGTGTATGAGTGTGTAGCTCAGCCTATCATGGACTGGGATTCTGTTCCAGAGTGTAAGGAGCCTCTGTCCCTCCAGCACATCCTATTTATCTATGTGTGGAGGTTCAGATATCTCACTGTGGTGTCTCTGCTGGATTTGGAGTTTCTGCAGTGGAGCATGTCCATTAATTCTGATTGGACATGGCCTTGTACATCAGGCATACATCACCTCTGTCTGGGCAGTATGCATGTGAATTGGGCTGTGGTTTCATCAGCCAGTCAGCAGATGACAAATGTTTGGACCCTTTATCCTCTTGGTGAGGTACATTTGGGGTCTTTCTAACTGCTGCAGGTGTCGGGTAAGGTACATCCGAACTGGGGCATTGTTCCCAAGTATGGGCCTGATAAGGGAAGAGTATGGGGGCACAGTGACCTCTCTTGATCTACATGTGCATCCTTTCATATTAAGGTGGGCAATATAGCAGGTCTTCCTGGCCACCTTGGCAATGTGAGTGTCACATGACGGGTTACCATCCACTTGTGTCCCTAGGTCCCTGATTACTTCTTCCATACATAATGGATTGCCACCTATGTCATACTTTGTGTGTGCCTTGTTTGGTATTTGTTGAGACATTCATACTCTGCAGTGTCTTCAGGAAGGCTGGCTGGGGTTCCTGGGTTTGTTAGCGTGGTCTGTAGCAGGCTGCAAACAGGGACACAGTTTGTGCCACTGTTACTTGCCTGTGGGTAGTCCATGGTGCTTCTTGCTGTGGTACCAACCTGGGGGTGTGGCTATCCTTGACAATTACTGATAGCCACACTCGTATTGTAGTGTGTTCCATGTTTTGGAGCTGTAAAGCATGGTATAAGGTATAACCTGGTAGTATTAGGGTGCTCTTCTGGGCCTTGACCCAGGTTTCTGTTACAGAACAGATATTACCATTCTCCATGCTGTGGTGGGTTTGGTCTGCATGCACCTTGCAGGTTAGACTTCTGGCATTGTGTAGCATTACGTCCAGGTTGTTATCCCTTGTGCTACCTATGGTGGTGTGTTTGTGTTTCCAGCCTTACCTATTCAAGGAACAGTAGGGGTGACAACAGCCTTTGCCAGTATCCACACAGCCAGGTGTGCTGGGTGCATGCCATCCCTAGCAGGTGGAGCATCATGTCTTGCTCAGCATGTCATCCCAGGCTGTCAGCCATTTGTTCCCCTTTGCTAACAGCAATACTTCAGCCAATTATTGTACTTGATCTTGTTGTCTTCATAGTGTGGCATCATGCTTGGTGAGGGTGAGATGTTAGGCAGAGTCTTCATGTTTGCATATACTAGATGGTGTTACATTGCTTAACACATGGCAATCATGCCTCAGGTGGTGCTGCAGGGCTGCCTATGTCAGATGCACATACTACACTCCCTGTACATGTTTGAAAGCAGGTTGTGTCATGTTAGGTGTCCCTGTTACTATATGAGTGAGTCAGAGAGGGGTATCAATCCCAGGGTTTGAACTGAGCCAGTGTATGTGCTATGCATTGCCTCTTGCCTCCAAGGCCAGGGCATACTGGGCACACCTCATTCTGCCTACTGGGGCAGGCTCAGGTTGTTCCTCCTCCGAGTCACGCTCTGCCTGTGATGGCCTTGGCAATGGTGGGTGCTGTTTGTCCCGGCCCTATGCTGGTCCTGCTGCAGCTGTTTTCACAGAATCATATTATGTAGCATAGCACATACCATGACAATTTGGGTACATGTAGTTGGTGAGTACTGCAACACTCACCAGATGTGTCCAGGCACCGGAACCGTGACTTGAGCAGCCCAAACACACGCTCTATTACATTACGTGTTTGTGCGTGTGCCTCATTATGGCGTTCTTTTTCAGGTGTGTGTGTGTTTCTGATGGGTGTCATCAGCCACGGCTCCACTGCATATCCAGCATCCCTCACTAAGTGACCATGTGGGATGTCCCCATTGGCAAATGTCTGGTACAGCTGTGACAAATGCCAGATATGGGAATCATGGTAGCTTCCAGGGCAGCCAGCACACACATTCATTATTATGCCCTGGGCATCACACATGACCTGGCAGTTGATGGAGGGGAAGCCCTTGCGGTTAATGTAGGCCCTACCCCTTTCACCGGCTGGTGCTTTGATGCATATGTGCGTGCAGTCTATTGCACCCACTACCTCATGGTATTCCGCTATTTGCTGGAAGAGATGCATATTGCTGGCCAATACCTCACGGGAATTGGGGAAATATACATGCTCACCGACATGTGCTGACATGGCATCCAGGAACTGGTGCAGTACCCTGGAAGCTGATGTCTGTGATATCCCCATCATATCACCAGTTGGTCTCTGGAAGGTACCTGTTGCTAGTATTCTTAGGCCAACACATACCATGGTTTCCAATGGGATGGGTTCCCCTCTGTTGGTTCTGTGTGTGAGGCATGGCCTGCACAGCTCAACAATTTGCTGCAGGAGGTCTCTGTCCACTCTATAGCGCTCCACTATCTCCAGCTCATGTAACCCCTGGTAGGTGACCCTGGGCCTGTACACTCTTCTCCATCTCCTCAATGTGGGTTGTCTGGCAGCATTTGCATTGTCACCACCCACAGCAAGTCTCCTATGTTGTCTTATAACAGCTATGGCAGCCCCTAGCATGTTTGGTCTGAGTGCACCTTTTTCAGTTTTCACTTCTAATAGCCTACTCCTGTCTTGCAGTGTCTCTTGAGAGAAACATACTGCAATGCTGTTAGCAGTGTTTTAAGTGTTGGGCTGGACTAGTATTCTGCCTGTGTAATTGCCTGCTTCTAATTGTTTTCACCTGTTAACTCTACCAGTATTCCCTGCTAGCTTCCTATGATTTCTTCTGCTTCCTTTTCCCTCTCTGTTTCCTCAGGGGGGAGCAGCGCGCATAACAGTGAAAACACGCTCACAGTGGCTACCATGCACGCGCACATGCTTACATGGACTAGAATCTGCTTATTCGGGTTAAAACACACACACACCAGCGCAAACAGGTTTACAGATCTTTAAACAGGCTCCTACATGCTTACTCTGCCTTACACATGCGCACTCTGTCTTTCTCGCGCCTCCCAGCACGCACACGTGTGCATGCACGCACAGCAAGAAACTTTGGTGTTGGCCACAGTGTACACCTTCCATTTCTTGACTTTCCCATGCTTATCTGTTGACACTCCTCTTTCTATGCTGTGTGACTGACATCTTTCACATACCACTTTGCTACAATGAGCTTGATTTCTTTCTAACATTCCCCCCTGTGATGTCACCTATCTCCTACTCTGTTACTCCCCCTTATCTAACTCTTACACTACACGGGATGTGCTCCTTTGCTATGTGACAGTGCGATTCACTGTCCTACCACTCATTTACATAGGATTGCCTACTAATGCTTAGTTACATGTCTTACACTCAGCTGCCCCCCTTAGCAACCACTAAACGGTGGCCATGTTGTTTTCGGTCTGCTAGACCCTGCATTGTAAATCCATGCATTGCATTAAACCCACATTTGTGGGTTTCAAACCTTTATTTTTATGTCTTATTTAGCGCAGCCCATTTGCGCGGGACTGCGCTGCATTTAAACCTTGCCGATCTGAAAAAAAAAATTATTTTATTTCATGTTTGCATCGGGTTACCGTGCCAATGGCCACATATTTGGCCATTGGCATGCTGCCTGATACATATGCACACTTTATTTGGAGCTGTCATGGCTCCATTGTGTTATTTGCAGAAATGTACTCAGTTGTCAACTGAGTACATTTCTGCACCTAACAAGAATCTTACACGGGCTGGTTTTAGCTTCGTGGATCGCTAATCTTCCTAATTTGCATGCCTTTCGGCTGCAAGTGAGGTAATTAGCATATCCACGCCCTGCCCGTGTAAGAGACATTTTAGCTGGTATCTTACACAGTATTTCGGGCTGTTCCTGGATCGTGATGGCTGCATGGAGTCTTACACGACTCTAAGACTATGTGCAAGCCATTGTGAATCCTGCCCATGGAGTTTCTAACAATGTATGCACTAATTAACAAAAAAATCTGTTTTAAATCAGAAAGCTTTGAAGGAATCAGATAACAAAAAGCTCTTAGACCAGTTTTATAAACTTTAACACCACCACAAAAATAAGGGGTGGGGACCAGTTCCAGATGAGATAGAAACAAAAACAATGCCAGCAAATATATAAAAAATTCAGTCAGTAAATATATAAAATAATTCAATCAGGCAAAAATTAAGACAAAGCAAAACTCTGAAAACTTAAGAACTATACTTATCAGCAGTTATACTTCCAGATTGTTTGAGAGCACTCTTCAGTCAGAACACAATGAGTTTCTAAAAGTCTATGCAGGAATTTATAAACAGGGGCTATTTTAAATCTGCAAGCCTTGAAGCAAACAGATAAAAAAGTTGTTATACCAGTTTTATAAACTTTAACACCAACAAAGAAATGGGGGGAGCAATTTCAGGAGAAATCAGAAACAGCAATTTGATAAAATAGTTCAATCAGCAAAAATATAAAATGATTCAATCAGGGAAAAATTAAGACAATGCAGAACTATGAAATGTTAAACTGCCAAGAATTATACTTAACAGCAATTATGCTTCCAGATTGTTTGAGAATACTCTTCAGTCAGAGCACAAGGAGTTTCTAACAGTGTATGCAGGAATTTACAAACAGGGACTATTTTAAATCTGCAAGCCTTGAAGCAATCAAATAACAAAAAAAGCATTTAGACCAGTTTTATAAATATTAACACCACCACAGAAATAGGGGGGACCAGTTTCAGAAGAGATCAGAACAAAACACAATGTCAGCAAATACATAAAATAATGCGGTCAACAAATATATAAAATAATTAATTCGGGTAAAAATGAAGACAATACAGAACTTTGAAAAGTTAAAGTGCCAAGAATTATACTTATCAGATTGTTTGAGAGCATTCTTCTGTCAGAACACAAGTAGTTACTAACAGTGCATGCAGGAACTTATAAACAGGGTTTGTTTTAAATCATCCTGTCTTGAAATAATCAAATAATAAAAAAGCTATTAGACCACTTTTACAAACTTAAACAAGTCCACAGAAATAATGGGGGTGGGGGGGCAGTATCAGAAGAGACCAAAAACAAAAAAAGAATGCCAGCAAATATATAAAATAATTCAATCAGGCAAAAATTAAGAAAATGCAGAATTCTGAATAGAAAAAGTGCCAAGAATTATATATGGTGATTATTTAGATTGTTTGAGAACACTCTCCAGACAGAACACTAGGAGTTTCTAATAGTGTATGCAAGAATTTACAAACAGGGTCTATTTTAAATCAGCAAGCCTTGAAGCAATCAGATAACAAAAAAGTTGTTAGACTACTTTTATAAACATTAACATCATCACAGAATTAGTGGGGACCATTTTCAGAAGAGATCAGAAACAAAAAAAAAAAATGCCGGCAAATATATAAAATAATTCACTCAGCAAATACATAAAATAATTCAATCAGGCAAAAATTAAGACAATGCAGGACTCTGAAAAGTAAAAGTGCCAAGAACTATATTTATTAACGATAATATTTTCAGATTGCTTAAGAGCACTTTACAGTCAGGACACAATAAGTTTCTAACAGTGTATGCAGGAATTTAGAAAACAGGGGCTATTTTAAATCAGCAAGCCTTATAGCAATCATATAACAAAAGAGCTGTTAGACAAGTTTTATAAACTTTAATGCCACCACAGAAATAGTGGGGAGCACTTTCAGAAGAGATCAGAAACAAAAAAAAATGCCAGAAATATATCAAATAATTCAGTCAGCAAATATATGGAATAATTCAATCAGGTAAAAATTAAGACAATGCAGAACTCTAAAAATTTAAAGTGCCAATAATTATACTTATCAGCAATTGTATTCCAGATTCTTTGAAAGCATTCTTCAGTCAGAAAACAAGGAGTTTCTAATAGTGTATTCAGGAATTTACAAACAGGGGCTATTTTAAATCAGCAAGCCTTGAAGCAATCATATAACAAAAAAGATGTTAGACCAGTTTTACAAACTTTAACATGATGACAGAAATAATGGAGACCAGTTTCAGAAGAGATAAGAAACAAAAAAAAAAAAAAAACAATGCCAGCAAATATATACAATAATTCAGTCAGCAAACATATAAAATAATTAAATCAGGTAAAAATGAAGAAAGTCAGAATTCTGAATAGAAAAAGTGCCAAGAATTATACTTCATGATTATTTTTACAGATTTCTTGAGTGCACTCTTCAGTCAGAACACAAGGAGTTTCCAAAAAGTGTATGCAGGAATTAAAAACATGGATTATTTTAAATCAGCAAGCCTTGAAGCAATCAGATAACAAAAGACCTGTTAGACCAGTTTTATAAACTTTAACACCACCACAGAAGTGTGTGTGTGGGGGGGTGCACTTTCAGAAGAAAGCAGAAACAAAAAAAACAATGCCAGAAATACATAAAATAATTCAGTCAGCAAATATTTGGAATAATTCAATCAGGCAAAAATTAAGACAATGCAGAACTCTAAAAATTTAAAGTGCCAAAATTTACACTTATCATGATTGTGGTTCCAGATTCTTTGAGAGCACTCTTCAGTCAGAACACAATGAGTTTCTAACAGTGTATGCAAGAATTGACAAACTGGGGCTATTTTAAAACAGCAAGACTTGAAGCAATGAGATAACAAAAGAGCTGTTAGACCAGTTTTATAAACTTTAACACCACCACAGCAATAGGGGGTGGAAACACTTTTAGAAAAGATCAGAAAAAAAAAAAAAACAACGCCAGCAAATATAAAAAATAACTCAGTTAGCAAATATGTGGAATAATTCATTCAGGCAAAAATTAAGACATTGCAGAACTCTGAAAAGTTAAAGTGTCTATAATTATACTTATTAGTGATTATAGTTCCAAATTGTTTGAGAACACTCTTCAGTCAGAAGACAAGGAGTTTCTAACAGTGTATGCACGAACTAAAAAAATGGCTGTTTTAAATCAGCAAGCCTTGAACCAATCAGAAAAAAAATCTTAGACCAGTTTTTTAAACATTACCACCACTATCAGGCAAAATGTAACACAGTGCAGAACTCTGAAAAGTTAAAGTAACAAGAATTATATTTATCAGATTGTTTGACAGCATTCTTCTGTGAGAACACTAAGAGTTTCTAACAGTGCATGCAGGAACTTATAAACAGGGGCTGTTTTAAATCAACATGCCTTGAAATAATCAGATAACAACAAAGCCATTAGACCACTATTACAAACTTTAACATGACGACAGAAATAAGGAGGAGGACCAGTTTCAGAATAGATCAGAAACAAAAAAACAATGCCAGCAAATATATAAAATAATTCAGTCAGCATACATATAAAATAATTCAATCAGGTAAAAATTAAAAAAGTCAGAATTCTGAATAGAAAAAAGTGCCTAGAATTATACTTCATTATTATTTTTACAGATTTCTTGAGTGCACTCTTCAGTCAGAACACAAGGAGTTTCCAAAAAGCCTATGCAGGAATTAACTAACAGGGATTATTTTAAATCAGCAAGCCTTGAAGCGATCAGATAACAAAAGACCTGTTAGACCAATTTTATAAACTTTAACACCACCACAGAAATGGGGGAGACCACATTCAGAAGAGAGCAGAAGCAAAAAAACAATGCCAGAAATATATAAAATAATTCAGTCAGCAAATATTTGGAATAATTCAAGCAGGCAAAAATTAAGACAATGCAGAACTCTAAAAATTTAAAGTGCCATGATTTACACTTATCATGATTGTGTTTCCAGATTCTTTGAGAACACTCTTAAGTCAGAACACAATGAGTTTCTAACAGTGTATGAAAGAATTTACAAACCGGGGCTATTTTAAATCAGCAGGTTTTGAAGCAATGAGATAACAAAAGAGCTGTTAGACCAGTTTTATGAACTTTAACAGCACCACAGTAATAGGGGGTGGAAACACTTTTAGAAGAGATCAGAAACAAACAAACAAAGAAAAAAACAATGCCAGCAAATATAAAAAATAACTCAGTTAGCAAATATATGGAATAATTCATTCAGGCAAAAATTAATACATTGCAGAACTCTTTAAAGTTAAAGTGCCTATAATTATACTTATCAGCGATTAAATTTCCAGATTGTCTGAGAACACTCTTCAGTCAGAACACATGGAGTTTCTAACAGTGTATGCACTATTTAACAAAAAAAGCTGTTTTAAATCAGAGAGCTTTGAAGGAATCAGATAACAAAAAAGCTCTTAGACCAGTTTTATAAACTTTAACACCACCACAAAAATAAGGGGTGGGGACCAGGTCCAGATGAGATAGAAACAAAAAACAATGCCAGCAAATATATAAAAATTCAGTCAGTAAATATATAAAATAATTCAATCAGGCAAAAATTAAGACAATGCAAAACTCTGAAAACTTCAGAACTATACTTATCAGCAGTTATATTTCCAGATTGTTTGAGAGCACTCTTCAGTCAGAACACAATGAGCTTCTAAAAGTCTATGCAGGAATTTATAAACAGGGGCTATTTTAAATATGCAAGCCTTGAAGCAAACAGATAAAAAAGTTGTTATACCAGTTTTATAAACTTTAACACCAACAAAGAAATGGGGGGAGCAACTTCAGGAGAAATCAGAAACAAAAAACAATGCCAGCAATTAGATAAAATAATTCAATCAGCAAAAATATAAAATGATTCAATCAGGGAAAAGTTAAGACAATGCAGAACTATGAAATGTTAAACTGCCAAGAATTATACTTAACAGCAATTATACTTCCAGATTGTTTGAGAGTACTCTTCAGTCAGAGAACAAGGAGTTTCTAATAGTGTATGCGGGAATTTACAAACAGGGACTATTTTAAATCTGCAAGCCTTGAAGCAATCAAATAAAAAAAGTGTTTAGACCAGTTTTATAAATATTAACACCACTACAGAAATAGCGGGGTCCAGTTTCAGAAGAGATCAGAACAAAAACACAATGTCAGCAAATACATAAAATAATCCAGTCAACAAATATATAAAATAATTAATTCAGGTAAAAATGAAGACAATACAGAACTTTGAAAAGTTAAAGTGCCAAGAATTATACTTATCAGATTGTTTGAGAGCATTCTTCTGTCAGAACACAAGTAGTTACTAACAGTGCATACAGGAGCTTATAAACAGGGTTTGTTTTAAATCATCATGTCTTGAAATAATCAAATAATAAAAAAGCTGTTAGACCACTTTTACAAACTTAAACAAGTCCACAGAAATAATGGGGGGGGGGCAGTATCAGAAGAGACCAAAAACAAAAAAACAATGCCAGCAAATATATAAATTAATTCAATGAGGCAAAAATTAAGAAAATGGAGAATTCTGAATAGAAAAAGTGCCAAGAATTATACTTAGTGATTATTTTTACAGATTTCTTGAGTGCACACTTCAGTCAGAACACAAGGAGTTTCCAATAAGTGTATGCAGGAATTAACAAATAAGGATTATTTTAAATCAGCAAGCCTTGAAGCAATCAGATAACAAAAGACCTGTTAGACCAGTTTTATAAACTTTAGCACCACCACAGAAGTGTGTGTGTGTGGGGGGGTGCACTTTCAGAAGAAAGCAGAAACAAAAAAAAAACAATGCCAGAAATATATAAAATAATTCAGTCAGCAAATATTTCGAATAATTCAATCAGGCAAAAAATAAGGCAATGCAGAACTCTAAAAATTTAAAGTGCCAAAATTTACACTTATCATGATTGTGGTTCCAGATTCTTTGAGAGCACTCTTCAGTCAGAACACAATGAGTTTCTAACAGTGTATGCAAGAATTGACAAACCGGGGCTATTTTAAATCAGCAAGCCTTGAAGCAATGAGATAACAAAAGAGCTGTTAGACCAGTTTTATAAACTTTAACACCACCACAGCAATAGGGGGTAGAAACACTTTTAGAAGAGATCAGAAAAAAAAAAAACGCCAGCAAATATAAAAAATAACTCAGCAAAATATAGAATAATTCATTCAGGCAAAAATTAAGACATTGCATAACTCTGAAAAGTTAAAGTGCCTATAATTATACTTATTAGTGACTATATTTCCAAATTGTTTGAGAACACTTTTTAGTCAGAAGACAAGGAGTTTCTAACAGTGTATGCACAAACTAAAAAAAATGGCTGTTTTAAAACAGCAAGCCTTGAAGCAATCTGAAAAAAGCTCTTAGACCAGTTTTATAAACGTTACCACCACTATAAGGCAAGATGTAAGACAGTGCAGAACTCTGAAAAGTTAAAGTGACAAGAATTATATTTATCAGATTGTTTGACAGCATTCTTCTGTGAGAACACTAAGAGTTTCTAACAGTGCATGCAGGAACTTATAAACAGGGGCTGTTTTAAATCAACATGCCTTGAAATAATCAGATAACAACAAAGCCATTAGACCACTATTACAAACTTTAACATGACGACAGAAATAAGGAGGAGGACCAGTTTCGGAATAGATCAGAAACAAAAAAACAATGCCAGCAAATATAAAAAATAACTCAGTTAGCAAATATATGGAATAATTCATTCAGGCAAAAATTAAGACATTGCATAACTCTGAAAAGTTAAAGTGCCTATAATTATACTTATTAGTGATTATATTTCCAAATTGTTTGAGAACACTCTTCAGTCAGAAGACAAGGAGTTTCTAACAGTGTATGCACAAACTAAAAAAATGGCTGTTTTAAATCAGCAAGCCTTGAAGCAATCAGAAAAAAGCTCTTAGACCAGTTTTATAAACGTTACCACCACTATCAGGCAAAATGTAAGACAGTGCAGAACTCTGAAAAGTTAAAGTGACAAGAATTATATTTATCAGATTGTTTGACAGCTTTCTTCTGTGAGAACACTAAGAGTTTCTAACAGTGCATGCAGGAACTTATAAACAGGGGCTGTTTTAAATCAACATGCCTTGAAATAATCAGATAACAACAAAGCCATTAGACCACTATTACAAACTTTAACATGACGACAGAAATAAGGAGGACGACCAGTTTCAGAATAGATCAGAAACAAAAAGACAATGCCAGCAAATATATAAAATAATTCAGTCAGCATACATATAAAATAATTCAATCAGGTAAAAATTAAGAAAGTCAGAATTCTGAATAGAAAAAGTGCCTAGAATTATACTTCATTATTATTTTTACAGATTTCTTGAGTGCACTCTTCAGTCAGAACACAAGGAGTTTCCAAAAAGTGTATGCAGGAATTAACTAACAGGGATTATTTTAAATCAGCAAGCCTTGAAGCAATCAGATAACAAAAGACCTGTTAGACCAATTTATAAACTTTAACACCACCACAGAAATGGGGGGGGGGGCAGAAGCAAAAAATAAAAATGCCAGAAATATATAAAATAATTCAGTCAGCAAATATTTGGAATACTTCATTCAGGCAAAAATTAAGACAATGCAGAACTCTAAAAATTTAAAGTGTCAAAATTTACACTTATCATGATTGTGGTTCCTGATTCTTTGAGAGCACTCTTCAGTCAGAACACAATGAGTTTCTAACATTGTATTCAAGAATTTACAAACCAGGGCTATTTTAAATCAGCAAGCCTTGAAGCAATGAGATAACAAAAGAGCTGTTAGACCAGTTTTATGAACTTTAACAGCACCACAGTAATAGGGGGTGGAAACACTTTTAGAAGAGATCAGAAACAAACAAACAAAGAAAAAAACAATGCCAGCAAATATAAAAAATAATTCAGTTAGCAAATATATGGAATAATTCATTCAGGCAAAAATTAAGACATTGCAGAACTCTGAAAAGTTAAAGTGCCTATAATTATACTTATCAGCGATTATATTTCCAGATTGTCTGAGAACACTCTTCAGTCAGAACACATGGTGTTTCTAACAGTGTATGCACTATTTAACAAAAAAAGTTGTTTTAAATCAGAAAGCTTTGAAGGAATCAGATAATGCAGAAGTCTGAAACGTTTACGTGCCATGAACTATACTTAATAATGATTATGTTTCCGATTGCTTGAGAGCACTATACAGTCAGAACACAAGGGGTTTTTCATAATCTATGCAGGAATTAACAAACAGGGGTTATTTTAAATCAGCAAGCCTTAAAGCAATCAGATAACAAAAGAGCTGTTAGACCAGTTTTATAAACTTTAATGCCACCACAGAAATAGTGGGGAGTGATTTCAGAAGAGATCAGAAACAAAACAAAAATGCCAGAAATATATCAAATAATTCAGTCAGCAAATATATGGAATAATTCAATCAGGTAAAAAGTAAGACAATGCAGAACTCTAAAAAGTTAAAGTGCCAATAATTATACTTATCAGCAATTGTATTCCAGATTCTTTGAAAGCATTCTTCAGTCAGAAAACAAGGAGTTTCTAATAGTGTATTCAGGAATTTACAAACAGGGGCTATTTTAAATCAGCAAGCCTTGAAGCAATCAGATAACAAAAAAGCTGTTAGACCAGATTTACAAACTTTAACATAATGAGAGAAATAAGGGAGACCAGTTTCAGAAGAGATCAGAAACAAAAAAACAATGCCAGCAAATATATAAAATAATTCAGTCAGCAAACATATAAAATAATTAAATAAGGTAAAAATGAAGAAAGTCAGAATTCTGAATAGAAAAAGTACCAAGAATTATACTTCATGATTATTTTTACAGATTTCTTGAGTGCACTCTTCAGTCAGAACACAAGGGGTTTCCAAAAAGTGTATGCAGGAATTAACAAACAGGGATTATTTTAAATCAGCAAGCCTTGAAGCAATCAGATAACAAAAGACCTGTTAAACCAGTTTTATAAACTTTAACAGCACCACATAAGTGTGGGGGATGCACTTTCAGAAGAAAGCAGAAACAAAAAAAAAAAAAAAACAATGCCAGAAATATATAAAATAATTCAGTCAGCAAATATTTGGAAGAATTCAATCAGGCAAAAATTAAGACAATGCAGAACTCTAAAAATTTAAAGTGCCAAAATTTACACTTATCATGATTGTGGTTCCAGATTCTTTGAGAACACTCTTAAGTCAGAACACAATGAGTTTCTAACAGTGTATGAAAGAATTTACAAACCGGGGCTATTTTAAATCAGCAGGTTTTGAAGCAATGAGATAACAAAAGAGCTGTTAGACCAGTTTTATGAACTTTAACAGCACCACAGTAATAGGGGGTGGAAACACTTTTAGAAGAGATCAGAAACAAACAAACAAAGAAAAAAACAATGCCAGCAAATATAAAAAATAACTCAGTTAGCAAATATATGGAATAATTCATTCAGGCAAAAATTAAGACATTGCAGAACTCTGAAAAGTTAATGCGCCTATAATTATACTTATCAGCGATTAAATTTCCAGATTGTCTGAGAACACTCTTCAGTCAGAACACATGGAGTTTCTAAGTGTATGCACTAATTAACAAAAAAAGCTGTTTTAAATCAGAGAGCTTTGAAGGAATCAGATAACAAAAAAGCTCTTAGACCAGTTTTATAAACTTTAACACCACCACAAAAATAAGGGGTGGGGACCAGTTCCAGATGAGATAGAAACAAAAAAACAATGCCAGCAAATATATAAAAAATTCAGTCAAGAAATATATAAAATAATTCAATCAAGCAAAAATTAAGATTTCAGATCATTA